>NW_024881300.1:6499545-7094545 GCF_018691265.1 Tyto alba | reverse complement strand
TTCTGCTGTTAATCTGAGAGCTGTTCTGGCAAATCCACTATGAACTTTATCAAATGTGTACATGCACAAGATTTTACAAGGGTAAACTTACTTATCCATTAATTGCACCAAAAATACATTTCAAGTGGAAAGTCCTCCTGGTAAGGGTGAACTGCATGAGCTTTTAACTTTTTTTTTTTTTTAAAAAAAAAAAAGAGAGCAGTAAACAAAAAAAAAAAAAAAACAAAACAAACAAAAAAAAAACATGCTGTTGCAGTCTGAGGAACTTATTTCCGATCGATCCTTAGGTATGAAACCATAGCAGAAAGTTTTAACAAACCAGGATTAGAATCATATACAAGAAATTTTCACGGGGCCACTCTATTCATTCGCTTAAAATCCTGCCCAGCAGTACCTCACTGCAAGTGTTTTAAGGACTGGTGATGATACATTTGCCTGAACCCTGCGCAAACTGTAGATGAATTAGCAAACCTGAATTCACAGGATGAAAGAAGAAGAAAGGAGTGCTTGGAGTTTCGAGGTTTTGTTTTGCAATTTCAAGGCATATAATGCAAACTCCTCCTTTCCGCAGCTCACCCACCCGGTCTTGCTCAAGTGTGAAGCTGCTGCCAGGGCCGGGGACCCCGGAAAGGCGAGGGTAGCTCTGGGCTAATACAATAACAACGTTCTGAATCCTGAAACACCATTACAAAACGCACCCTCTAGGCAACTTACTCAAAACTTAGCGTCTAACCATGTAAACCAGCCATAACCTAAAACCATTACTAGGGAAGGGCAGGGGGAGGCTCCTACACATTTTGCAGGAAAGCACGCTGCTTTTCCTAGGAAACCGGTCGGTATTTTTTAAAAATCATAAACTTCGTTATTTACTTATTTAACTTACGATAGCCACGCAAACTAAACAAAAGCTTCACTTCCATGCCATCATTTCAGGCAAAATCCAACTTAGTTCAAGTACATCCTTTAGCAACAGGCAGGAAAGCTACTCAGTTAACATTCCTTTCTCACACTCCCACTGTCTTTCATTTGAAAACGATGGGCAAAATCAGATCAAAAGACTAAAAACAGAAGAAAACGGCTACTTTTTCAAAAGATACTTGGAAATGTTTTGACCTGTTCCATCTACTAAAAACAAAAAAAACCCGAGCGAACGTCAAAAGATGCAATCCCTCTCTGCTTTCCCAGCAAGATAATTTCCATCTCAGCCTTCCCTTTCTCTGTTCACTTTAAGAAGTTCCAAATTCTTTCAAGGAAGGCCGATGAAAGACAAATAAAAACCAAACGTTTTCCCCAACTCCTGCTCCAAACTTCAAGCGGAAGTAGAAATAACATCGGAAGAAAAATAAATACGTGGACCGAGATGAGAAAGGGGATTATGCTAAACCAACGGCAAAACTCGGAGTGCACCCAAAGCGCCCAAAACTCGGCTAAAAACCAGAAGTCGCCTCCCAAGAACCAAATTACTTTTAAGAAATGTTTCGGCAGCGCTACGCGAAGCGAGGGCTTATATATTTGCTGGTTTACGAAGAGGGCGTCCCAGGGATTTTGGAAGCCGGGTAAACGCTCAGAGAGGCAGGACAACATCCCGCAAACTTTCCGACTTGATTTATCGCGCGGAGCCCGGGACGGGACCCTCTCCCCGCGTTCCGCCCCCGCGCACGGCCGCGCCGCTCCCGGGGCCGTGCGAGAGCTCGGCGGGCACCGCTGGAGCGCGGAGCGGCCGCGGAGGGCCTCGCGCCAGCGCTTCCTCGGGCAGCTGCCGGGGGAAGGCCGAGGTGTTTCCGAGCGGAGAAGGGGGCTCCGGCCCGCCCTTACCTGCCCGCCGGGAGCGCTTCTGCCCCGCGGCGCCCTCCGCGCCCGCGGCCGGCGGGTCCCCGCGCAGCGCCCCGGCGCTCGCCCTCCGCATGGCCGCTGCGGGGGGGGGGGCGGCGGGCGCGGGGCAGGGGTGGGGACGCCGCTGCCCCCGGGCCGGGCGGCCCCGCCGGCCCCCGCCTTGCCGGCCGCGGCTCTCGGCGACCACTTGTCACCCCGCGGCCCGGTACAGGTACGGTCAGGGGCACAGCCCCCTGCGCTGAGTTCCTCCGAGATGCCCCTGCTCCCGGACGGGGGAGGGAAAAGGTGGGGAGGAAGGGAAAAAAAAAAAAAAAAAAAAAAAAAGGAAAAAAAAAATATAGATATTTCACACGCTCCCTCTCCAAATCCTGGTGGACACAAAGCCAGCGTTTATTCCTCGCTCACCGACTTGGAGGGGAGGGGGAGACAGAGCAAAAAATAAAGAACAGCCTTAGGGAAAGTAAACAAGCCCCCGCGCTGCCGGAGCTTCCGCGCTGGCGGGCGCGGAGCCCCTGTCCGGCGCGGTGGCTGCGCGGAGCCCGGCGCGGCGGCGGCTCCCGGGACGGGGCGATCCCCCCGCGGCCCGGCCCGGCGGCGGCAACTTTTCCGCCTCCAGGAAGCTTTCGGTGCGGCCGGAGGCCGGGGCTGCTCGGCGGCGGGGCAGCGTCCCCCGCTCGGAGGGACTGCGGGGGAACGGGGGGTGCGGGAGCGCTGGGGTTCGCGGGGGTGTTGCGGTGGAGGGGGGGGCAAGAAAGTGGGTGCCCGTGGGGGTTTTCCGCCCCTTTCGGGGGGATGGCGCCGGGCAGCGTGTGTGGCCGGACGGGGCATCCGTCCCGCGGGGCTCCGGGATCAGCCGCCCCGCCGCAGCCCCACTTTGTTCCCCCGCTCCGCGGGGCGCGGAGGAAGGCGCGGGGGGCGCGGATCCATCTCCCGCGGGCTCAGGATGCCAGACCGCCCCGCGGGGGGAGGGCGGAGGAAAACCATCAAAAAACGGAAAGAGTTTGGAGTTTCGTTAAGAAACAGGCGAAACAAAACGCTGAGTTAAAAAAATAAAATAAAAGCCAAGAACTTGGACCAAAAGCCCAGCAGGAACCCCCCCGCACGTAACTCCGGGAGATACAGCTGTCCCGCTCCGCTGCCCGGCGCGGTCCCCTCTCCCCGCAAGGTAAGTTGATCTATTTTGTGTGTGTTTGTGTTAAAATGTGTGCGAGGGAGAGGAGAAGAACTCACCATTTCGCTGGGATAACAAGGCCAGATCGGGGTCGGATTGGAAATGCTGAGGCTTCGCCTGCTTCCTCCGCGACATGCTGGCTCAAACATCAGCTGGGGCAGAATAAAAAATTACTAAAAAAAAATCTTCTCAAAATTACGGAAATCGAGCCTCCCCCCCCCAGCCTCCCCAATCCTCCGCGCACCGCGCATGTGTCCTGCTATAATTATGATTATCAATAATGCATTGCGATTAATCATAGAGGGGCTCTTTGAAAGGCGATTGGCACATGGCCAGCTCTATTCAAACCAGCTCGCCTTAATCAATTAGGCGCTGATTTGCTGGAGACCCTTGTCTCTCCGCCGCTCCCACCCAATGAGTCGATCCATGTGGCAGGAGAAGGGGCTGGATTTCCCCAAAGCTGTTTGGATACAGTTTAACCCTCTTAGCAACCATCTGGGGCTGCATCGCGCCATCCCGGTTACTATAGGAATGTGTCTCCCCTCGCCCCTTCCTCCAGCCCCGACCGGCTCCCCTCCCTCCATCCCTCACTTTTGCGCTGCATTTCACTTTTTCTTTTTTTTTTTTTTTCTTTTTTTTTTTTTTTTAAAAAAAAAAAAACAACTCCCACCACCACCCTCCCCCGCTCAAAGCCCCGTCCCGCGGCGGGAGGGCAGGGTAAGCGATACTCTATGGAGGGGAGGACGCACGGCTGGGGGCGGTCGGCGGGGCGCGGAGGGGCGGCCCTGCACCCCGGCGGCGCCCGGCAAGTGTCTGCGCAGGGAGAGACCCGCTCCGCGGCCGCCCGGCCCCGCGCACTGCCGCCCACTGCGTCCCGCTGCTGCAAAAAGTTTCGGGTCTTTTTTTTTTTTTTTCCCTTGTGTTTTTTTTTTGTTGTTTGTTCCCCCCCCCCCCCCCCATTTTCTTGTCCCCGCAACTGCAAATAAAGATCCATTTTCGCTCTCCCCCGCCTCTCCCCGCCCTCCCCCCTTTCTCTTTCCATATATCACGGGCCCGAGGGGTGCTGAAAATAGGAAGGGTTTGTTTTTTATCTCACACATTCCCAGGACAATTAGGGCGCCGCTGGGAGCGGCGGGCGGACCAGCCGGTCGCCCCGCCCCCGGCCGCCGCGCCGCTCCGATTGGATGCGCCCAGAGTCAATCAGCCCGGGGGAGGCCGGGGCTAGGGGCGGGCGGCGCGCCCCGCTCCGCGGCCGCGCTCCCCCTCCGTCTCTCCCTGCCCCGCCCGGCGCCACGGGTGCCTCTGCTCCCCCGGCCGCCGCGGGATCGCTCCTGACTTTTGTTTCCCTCCCGGCCCCGCGAGCGATGCGCATCTGCCTGCCGGAGGCGGCCCCGGCCACGCAGAGGGGCTGGGGGGGAGAGGGAGGAGCGGAGCGGTCCGCGGGTACTCCGCGGTGGAGCCTGCAGACCGGCCGTGCGCGCAGGCGGAGCGGCCGCAGGCGCTCAGCGGGGCCGGGCAAACTTGGGTAACTTCGGCGCGGGGCTGCGCCGGGCAGAGCCCGCCCAGACCGGCCGCCGGTGCGCCCCTGCGCGCCCCTGCGCGCCCCTGCGCGCCCCTGCGCCGGGGCCGCAGTTCCTGCCGGGTCCTGGGCGCTCACAGCGCCCGGACCGTGCGCGCAGTGCGCTCCTACCACGTACTCGTCCTGCATCAAACTTTTACGCCCGGGTGTTTCTTTCAGAGGAGGAACCTCGTACAAAGAAATGTAATGATCTTGAAATAAAAAGTGTAGTTGCGAAAGGCTATAGACAACGCTATTTTTAATAGCTCGTATATCCAGCGATCCACGTACACGGTGGATAAATGGCGTGTGCTCTCCCTGCGCTGCCGACGCTCGCTGCTCTCCGCGCCCCTCCGCATGTCACTCCGGTCCCTGCACGAAAAGTTACTCTGTAAAATAAGCTGAGCTGGGAGAAGCGGGAGCGCAGGCGATTTCTTTCCCTCCACCCTGACCCATCTAGTGCTCTCTCCTCCCACTCCCCCCGCTGGATTATTTACTCTTCTATAGAGGCTACTCCTTTTTCCCGTATTAATATTAACAAACTCTCTGTAAAAGCAAGAGGCTGATCAGATACAACTCATTTCAATTTCAAATGAGCCGGTAAAACCTAGAGAGCGAGAGAGAGGAGAAGGGAGAGAGGGAGAAATCCTCCCATTCAAGGAACCGGCTCACTCGCGTTTTCTTCTCATTAAACGAAAGAGACTGTAAAACATTTAGCAAGAAGGGTGAAAAAAAAAAAAAAACACAAAAAAGAAGGAAAAAAAAAAAAAACCAAAAAAACACAAAACAACAGCTGCAAAAAGCAACCAAACAAACACATACGAACCGAAAAAGCCTCCCAGGTGCCACTCCAGTATTTAGTCGGCGTTGCAAAGTGGTCACTGATGCCTCTTTTCATTTCTGCACAGGGCGAGCCCCCTCCCTCCCCGCAGCATTTGGTACAGTAGATTTTGAGAAAAAGACAAACGAAGCTATCAGCGGGGATGATGTTGAAGAATGAAGATAATAATGTTGCTATAGGTGGTACTTCACATGACATTATTTTTCACTGAATATTTAAAGAGATGTTTCGGCAGAGATGGATACACTCAGCGCAGGCTGTCACCCTCCTTACCCTGAGACAGTGGGAAAGAAACCGAACCTGAACGTACAGAAATGCACACGGTTACTTAGAGCTAGCCACACGTAGATGCACACAAAATACCCACGCGGATCTATTTACACATCTATGTCTGTATTTCTAACTGTATCAATCACTCCGTTAGCTTCCCACGGTTTCTAATCTAGTCGCTCTCCCAAAATTATTCGCGTTTACAATTTCATTATACATTTGTCGATTAAGCCTAAGACAAATTTCCCCAGATGCGCAGTACCTTTGCTTCGTGGCTGGAAAAAGGCGGCCGTGGACTGGTAATTAAAAAGCAACAACAGCAACAACAAGAAGGAAAACAGTAGTTTAAAGGAAAATAAATTAATCTGGAGAAATTAAGTTTTATAACTTTTTTTTTTTTTCGTTTGTCTTCTCCCTCGCTAGTGTATAAAGCGGCGACTGGTATTTCATCTAGGACCGCTTGATTATTTATTGTTTGTTTTCCTCTCCTTCGCTGGGGGCCGGGAGGGGTGGGGAAAGGGTGGGGGCAAAGAAACATTGCCGGGGCTAGAGAAAAATCGGTCTTTATTGTTGTTGATAGCAATACATCAATTAAACGTCATCGTCTGTAACAGAAGTTGTGAGAGTTCACAAGCGTAAATACTCTGATCTTGGGTGTTCCCTCTCGAAGCTCCAACTGACAGTGACAAATATTTTTCCCTCCCCACCACACCTTGGAGATTTTTTTTTTCCCTCGGATTATTCTTTTTAATGGAGGTGGGAGGCTTTCTAATGTGCTTCAATGCAAATCAGCCTGGCTGGAAGACACCCGTGATGGGGATCGATCTCCAGTTCATTGAGATGAGCACTGAAGGGAGATGGTAAACAGGGGATAATTTGCAGTTCATTCTGCTGAGAGACGGTTTCAATGAGATGCAACACACTAGGCTGGATTATTGTTATTAAGGTTTGCGATCAGCCATCCCACCCTTAGCACGCAGGGGTTAAAAGCTACACAATCCCCACATAGTTATAATACATCGTTAATAACGATCTGGAGGGAAAATCCAATTGATTTCATATTTTCTGCAAATTTTCACCTCTGGAGCAGCTGGGAGGGCGGGGAGGCAGCGGCGCTGCCGGCGGAGGCACCGGCGGGGCCGCGCAACCTGCGGCTCCGCGCCGCTCCGCGCCGCTCCGCGCCGCCGCTCCCCGCGCTCGGGGCACTGGCAGGAAACCGCTTTCTCCGTCTAATCGAACCATTCACATTTCCACACTGCAAAAATACCCACTTTTCAGCTTTTCAGTTAGCAGAGCAGTTGTTATTTTTCTTTTATTTTTTTTTTTGTAGCCTCTTCCCCTTCGTCTATGTTCTCCTTGTGACTTTTTTTTTAAAAAAAACCTTAAAAAGACACACTGCACAAGTTACAAACGTCGCTACAGCTGACCTCTCAAGTAAGCCGTTTTTCAGCTAACGCAGGTTACATATATTTTAGAAATGTGTGTAATTAGGGGCTTCCAGATGCTGCAGTCAGCTGGGAACTTGGCTTTGTGCTCCGATATATAATAAACTTTTGAGACAGTCCTGAGGCGCAGCTACCCAGGGGCAGCGAGCACCAGCTATCTGGAATTGTTTTATTATCAATAGCTTAGATCACGCTATTCAATATGGACACTGCAAGCCCTGTGACTCTGTGGGTTTAGGTAGGACTATTTTTGTGGACATGCTGTCAGCTCCCACCCTCCCCCTCCTACTCCCCCCCCTTTTTTTTTATATTTTTTTGAAATTTAAAAAAAAAAAAATTTATTTTCTAATGATAATTCCCCAGAAAGAAAGAAAGAAACAAAAAAAAAAAAAAAAAGAAGGGGGGAAGCACCAGAATTTAATCCTTCTCCGTTATTACTGACAACTAATAATTGATCATTGCTCCCAAACACAAGCTTTTAGCTGCATAATTGAATTGTAAGCAATACGGGTTGAGCCAAAGGAAAAAAAGGAAAAAAAAATAGAGGGAAAGAGCCTCCCCCTTTCTCTTCCCCCAAATCCCAGAGAATCGCAGTGATGGGGAACTCCCCCGCCCCCGAGATAAAAATGAACATGACTAATGCCATAACCGGCCAAAGTGGGATTATTTAATTCAATTCTTTCTTTACACATTTGCTGCCTTTTGTTTGACCTGATGGCTGGCAAATTTTTACACTTAGCCGTCCCTTTTGAGTTTATTGATGAAGGTGCTTCTGAAATGATTATCAAGAGATTTACAGCCATCACTACCCACCTACGGGAAAAGTAGTAAAATCAATCCCTCAATCAATCAGACCCCTCTGTGCATATCTTTTTAATCTGCACTTTTAGCTGTTTTATTACAACACGAGCATTAAATATGTTTGTTTCAAATTTAACACGAATGCCTCCAAAGGACTCTGTCAATTTAGACATAAATCATGAAGTAAACAAGGTGGATGGAAAATCCTCTTTCTCGGGCAAAAGAGTTAGAAACCGAGGAATAAAAAAATACCAGCAATATCCCGCATCAGTGTATAGGCAACTATTCTGTATGTACAGCCTACAAGGCAGAAAAAAACACATACAGAAAGATAAATATGCAGTGCTGCAAAAGACTTCCATGCACTTTTACATCAGTATACAGAGAACCTAGAGAGTGCTAGTAATTACAAATACTCTCACAACCTAAAGCCTATCATTATTTCCTCTGTTTGATATTTTTTTTAATAGCAGAATGTCTTATTTCCCATGTTAAAAAATAAGCTTGCTTTTTTTACTATACCATACACTTCAGAAAATGTCTTGATTTCAACATTATTATCAATCCCAACGTATCACTCTATCCTTCATATACCTTTATTTAGGTTAAAGAAAGAATTCAGAGGGTATTTAAGGTAGGTTGCTTAGGTCAGAAATCTTTCCCACCAATTTGTTACACAGTGGTCATCATGTATGGACAGAATGAGTCTATTAGTTCTATAGAGAACCAAGAATTTTATTTGATGCCACAGGGGAAGTTTGTTCTGCAAGCCACATGCCTTTATATCCCAGGGTTGGGTTTGTTTTTGCCTTTTTTTTTTTTTGTTTGGTTTGGTTGTATTTTTTTTTTTTTCTGTAATTAAAAAAAAATATATCCTAGTGTATCACAGCCATATAAAGCCATCATGTGCCTCCACCAGAAAACCAGAAGTTTAGAAATGAAGTGACAGAGATTTCTCCATCCTTAGATACAAAATTTTAAAAACCATTCTGGACTGCAAAGACATCTTCCAAAGATGTATTGTGATGTCTGTCATCACAGAAATAACTCTGGGTAGGACAAAAAAAAAAAAAAACAAACAAAACCAATACTGAAATATGTACATGTCAAAAGAAGAGTAATGAAAAAATACATCTGATAGCAGATGATGAGATATAACTAGTTATCAGTCAGGATTTCCCACAAACATCTTGCTTTAAGTAAAGTGCCTTTATACAGTAGGAAAACTTCACAGTCACAATTGCTGTGCACCTGGGTATCTATTCACAAGAGTCTTAGTATTGATTTTTTAAAAATTATCATAGCTATCATTTCTTTATCAAAGTACTATTTATAAAATATGGGGGTGGGAACCATTTAAAAGCAAATGAATGAGTAGGACTGAGGCATGTATTTTCCAGGATATTTAAGGAAAAAAAAATGTTATTTAAAAAATGTTCTCTTAGGATTTCCTTATCTTTGAAACAAATTACACAAAAATTCTGTCGTCTGTCAAAATACAAGTACAAGGCCAAAATTTCACATGGCAATTTTCTCCAAAATAGAACCTATAGATGATCTTCTACAAGGTAATAATCTAACAAAGTAAGACCTGTTGTCACAAAAAGATTTTATACTCTCGAATCAGATTTACAGAGTGTGCATTTTTATTTACATTTTAAAGTTTCTTTTTAATCTGGAGAATACGCAGCAATTACCAGATAAACATGTCTCAGACCTCAGGGGAAATGTTGCCTGTAGAGTCCCAAATTTCTTGACTGATGAAATGAACCCAACAAGCCCTCTCATTTTCATGACATATTTTTGATTCAAATACAGTGGAAGTATTGGTAAGTACATATATTTTGTCTGCATAATATTGAGGTGCTCTGATTAATCCATGGTGTTTACAACGTGAAAATTGTCATACTCTTTGCATCAACACCAGAAGCTGGCTTGGCAGCTGCTACTTGCAATAAAGTAAATGCCTCATGAATATAATGTTCTGCTCTCTATGCCTGAGCTGAGTAAAGTCTTCACAATCCACCTTTTGCCCCCAGTTTGGACCAGTCTGTTAATAGGATTGGTCTGCCATGGCCATGTGCAAAACGTATCCCTTGGTGTACTTGTGTTTGCTCGCAGACTTGCACTCGTGTTATCTGGGTCTTGTAGGGAGTCAATTTCCTTGTTGAGCAATCTGACTCCCCAGCCACGTTTTTGCAGTTTTCTTCCCATTAGTGATCATTTAATGTTCAGATGGCAACAACAGCCATCACCTACCTCAAAAGGTAACTCCAGGAGTTTCTGATTTCTGAGAACAATTCTGCAGCAGGAAAGAGGGGGAAGAGTTGAACACTGACCTGACAGCCAGCTCTTACTGAACTATCAGCAGATACTACATCAGTGACCCAGAGATAGCCTTGAAAACTACTGCTCCATAAACTCAAGATCATACAGTTACCACCTAGAAAATGAAACTCACAATTTCCTTTCCTTCCCTAAGAAAAGCTCCAGTCACAAGATTCAAAGAGCAATCCTCAGAAAGAGACTTAAAAAAAAGACCCTTCCTCACAAATCCAGAAACCAGATTTGGGTTTAGAAAAATTGTTTCCATACTTTGCATGCTTTATATGGTAAGCTTGGACTTTAAGCCTGGCTGTACAAACTACTTCTCAAATCTCACCCTGAGTTACACATTCTGTGTTTTGGTCCCTCTTCACAGAACTTCAACTTCCATCTCAGATGGAGTGTCCAGGATTACAGAGCACATTTATTTGCACGTTGTAAGCAGCTTTCTGCAGTCTAGCAGGCTCTTCCCAGGACTGTACGCTCATCTGAGCATGTTCCTAGCCACTGACACTCTAGAAGCACCACCTGAATAAAAATTTTAAGCTCAAGTAAGTTTTGGATCATACTAAATTCATATATGCATAAATGCAAAAATCATACATGCAAAGACAAACAGCCCCAGTCTGTACTGGTTCAGCAATTCAACCATCATTATGTCAGTATGTACTGCAACGAGCAAAGCAATAGGGGGAGAATCATACTTGAATATAAGACAACATAGTACATTTACAAAGAACTTAATAAAACAACAGTGCTTATTCTACATCCATTTGGAAAGCTCAGGGATACATCATATACTCGCTTCTGAGACCATGAAAAGTCACTTTTCCTGTCCTCAGAAGTTTGCAATTCAAGTATGCAATTCTAAGCACGTTATTGGTGAAATTCATCCTTGTGCAGGAAGCAGAGCATTGACAAAGCAGCACGGGCGGTGTTTCACTCTCGAACTGCACGTGAGCAATTTTCCAGAAGGGGCTAACTGTGATGATCAAATACGTTGTCTCTGAGCACCATCTGTCCCTGCGCTACGCCAGGAGGACCCTGTCCCAGCTGAGCCGGGGCAATCGGCGGCTGGGCTGTCCCAGGCCATGTTGTGCTAGCACGAGCAAAATTGTTTGCATGACATCCTCCACAAGCAAGGGATAGAAATCTCCTGCATGGGGCAACAGTGCGTGGTATGGTAAATTCTTAAACTGTTACAGCTGTTTGCAAATAAAATATGTGTCTACACCACCAGTCTATACAAACTGATTTCTGTCAGGAGCTGTATTTCTGTGAGTGTGCAAGATCAGTTCCATTACTAACTTCAGATGAGTGTAAACAACCATTACACAGAAAAAAGATCAAGAGAAGGCACCAGTGATAATGATTAGCATGTAAATACCATACCTCTTAGCAAGATGTCTCCTGCTAATATGTTTAGTTGACAGTTGCATACCTTTGCACTCCCATACATTTTAGGGCTTGAAGTCACTTGCTCTATTTCTAAAGTCTACTTAACCTGGCTTCCTCTGCAGGTGAAGCAGCTATGCTGCATGAAAGCACAAGCAAAGTTATAATACGTAAGAATAACAGTTTCGTGAAAGTATAGAGCCAAATGCATTATAAACATACTGAATTAAGTAGAATTAAACAAAGGAGAAATATGGTTCATTCTCCCCTTCCCCTTCAGTATGTCCTCTCCAACACTGTACATATAGTCTCACAACACAATAACACTGCTGCACTCACTCTGTTCAAGCAGTATCATTCACTTACTCTTTGTTTCACTCCTAGATTTTCCAATAGCAAAATTCAATTTCAGCCAGTGCTGCTCTCCAAGGGCTGCCAGACCTGCTGCTCCTTTGCCCCACTGGTAATGGATTGCTCTAAAGTAGGACAAGACCTGCCCGTGTTCAGCAATGGGAGTCACACTGAGCAGAAGCAATTAGGTAAACTCAGTGCGAAGGTAAAAAGTGAGATGGATGTGAGCCTAATGGGGGAGAGATAGGTAAATCTACATCCAGGGCCAGCACTGCCACCACCAGCCACGCAGAGCATGCAGCTGCCTAGGGCTGCAAAATGTTTAGTAACACTTTCTTGTGCTAGCGACTGTGCCCTGTGAGGGGCCTACATTTAACGTTTTGCCTAGAGCAACGAAATTCTGTAACTGGTGCTGGTTGCCATACTCAGGGAAGCCTGCAGGAATTTCTTGCTGGTGACTGGGAAAGCACTCACTGCTTCTCTAAGCAAAACAACTATGACATTTTAGGGGTACAGCTCCTCAAACCACCTGTTCAAACCTGCTAATCACAGGTAATCTTGGCTTTTCAAGGGGATCACTCAAAGATGATATAAATACCAAATAACCAAAGACAAAAACTGTTCTAGAAATTTGCATCCATTTTTTGTGATAGCACACAATTATTTTCACAGTAATTGTAACATGTAACACACTAGAGAAAGTTCTTATGGGATTGACTCTCAGAAATGAACTGCAGAATATGCTTTGCATTTCTTATTATTCTGCTTCCTTATTGTCATTCTCATAAAATCAATCAAAGTGATAACTGGAATGTCTAGAAACAGCCAGAATTTAATCTGGAAGAATTATACACAAGTATATCAGCACTGGAAGTGTATCTGCTTAAAGGAGCTATGTATCACTACAGAGAATGCAATGTTCTGTGCTTGAAGCACTGGCATATATCTACAAGTGTAGAAAGATGACACTATGGAATACTGCTTGGAAACATGCATGCTATAAAACAAAAAATAAATATGCTACAAAATTTGAAATTAATTTAAATATTTTCATTTTATGACAAACCATATTGTAGATGTTTACATTGTATTCAGTAAATATAACCCATAAATCCTAATCTAACCCCAGATTTTGCTAGGAAAGATTTTGGGAAAATCCAGATGTCAGTCTAAACTATGTACCCTGTTAACTTCCAATCCCAGTTCCCATTTAGGTAGGGAAATCCTCAGCGGTGGGGCCACACGGCCAAGGACCAGGGCCAAAACTGCCTTGGAAGCCCTTGGCCTCAGTGCTCCAGTGGTCCTGTTTGCCCGTGGATCCTATGCTTTTGGGATGTCCAGGAGGTTTGTGTGTAAAATTTGTCATCATCTTAGAAGAATACAAAGGAAATTTTGTAAAGTGTTCTTTAAAGAATTTTTTTTCAAACCACATGGATGTTACTGGATAATCTATCCCAATAAAAACAGTTGCACTTTTCAATATACAGCACACAAATATATCAAGTGGCTCAATTGCAATGTATGCTATGTTCCTTGAAAATTAAAGGTTGAACCAGATAATCTTTTGAGGTCTCTTTCAACTAGGACTATTCTATGATTCTATGACAGGGTAACACGATTTTACTTGGAGTATATTATTTGCATAGTTACTGCTTTATTATATAATTCAAAATCAAATAATCAACACAACTTTGGACTTTATTGTGGAAAGAATGAAGCTGCTTGACTGACACATGATGGTGAATTAACTGCATTAGAAACTCTGGCCCTTTTACTTCTCTTTCACCCAGAAAAGGGCAAAAAATCTGGATTTGTTCTGTACAAAATTGCAATACTTCAGGCTACAACTTTCCTCCTCAATCTAAAAACTTTCATTCTCAATTTAAATTCATTTTAAATTGTTATGCTTTACAAACTTCCAAATGGGATTCTAATTGTTGACAGACATTTTACATTACATGTGTCTATCACTTTGATTTAATATGCATTTTCAATGAAATTTGAAAAAGGCCTCTAAGGTGGCAATTTGACAGCAAGACATGCTGTGAATTTTAGATATAAAAAATATCTAGTTTTCAAGGGGTTTTTGCACACGTGAAAATGTCCCTTCAGGAAGAAAAAAAATCAGAGAATGTCTGTGTAGCTGAATTATCAGCAGCTAAATATCACCAGGAATATCACCTACTGTTTTAGTCAATCACAGTCATCAGAGGCAAACGAGGTTTTACATTTATGCAGCATTTCAGTAGCGCACTTCAAAAAGTATTAACCATGAAAGAAATAAAATGTATTTGGAAATCCTATGTCTGGTTTATTACATCTCATGACCTGATTTAATTTTCTTCTACAGAAAACCCGCATTGAAATGTCTGTAAGTAATAGGTACTTCTTGTCAACTTTGATAAGAGACATTTGAAAGGAATTCCAAATATATTCTGAAAGATAAGAGCAGAGGTAGCTTTTCTGTGTCCCTAAAAGAGTGGAAACCAGACCTAGGAGAGCATACAAGCTACAAGAGAGACCTGTTCTATATTAAGTCTACTTTTGAAATCCTCAGAACTGTAGTTAATGTATAGGCCCTAATCTATAGACATCGACAGCACAGTGGGAACAACTCTGCATCTTTAACTTAGAATTTGTTAAACCAAATATTAGCTACTTTTAAATACTTGCATTTTCTTCATAACTTTAATACAAACATCTTGGCTTTGGCTTATTTTATATAAATAGCTTTATATCATTTTGTTTTAGTGGTCCTGCTGGGTGTCCCAAAACCTACACTTGATGGCAAGAATAAACATTCATTAAACTTCAAAGGCTGCCAAAAAGTCTAGTTATTTTGATTTAGGGGAATCATTTAAATTAATCCCTATGTTTGTGTAGAAAATATGTAATGTAATCCATTTCTCTGTCTCCAGCATCAAGTCACTTACCATTGGAAAAAAAAAATTCCTTTACTAATGTTTCCTGTCTTGAAAAACTGGGGAAAAAATGAAGACTTCATATATATTTTAAGAATTCTGGCTTAGTGACATTGAGAAACCAATATTATAATACACAACTGTGTACTTATATCTCTGCATAACTGCTGTTAAAACTAACATGCACAATAGAGTTCTTCAGTGGGAGCAGTAAAACCAGATTTTATGTATGTGTGTGTACATATATAATATTTTTATAACAAAAGAGCCAATTACTTTTTTTTTTGAATGGCTTTCTGCCTTAGCAGCCCAACTCAGCTGAGTATTGTTGTGCTACAGAAAACTCATAGTCACCTTTGTAACATATCTTCCTTTTTGCTGAGCCCCTCTTAAAACTGAGGAGAAACTTTAATAGGATGAAGAGCTTGGTTTTTAAAATAATTTTTACTTTAAAATTAATCCACTCTGCATCTGGAAGAAGTATGTAGAGCATACTCTGTCAGAGGCACTGAGGAAAAAATGAAAGGAGAACCTTGGCTATTGTAAATCACTGTAATGCCCCTGAAGCCAACAGGAGTACGTCAATTTAGACCAGCTGAGGTTGTGGCCTAATATTTGTGCTGAAATGTTGAGGCTATAGCTGTATCCCTGAGCTGTATAAATATTTGTTGAAAGCTGACTGTTAGGGTCCAGGGGGTGGGTTGCTCATCAGCAAATAGTTAGGTCCGTTGTCTTTTCACATTTCTTAAGGTAACCTTTAATTTTTTCGGGGTGGGAATTTTGCCCAAGTAAAAGTACAGATATGAGCCTCCTTACTTTATGCAGGGATTATACTGTGTACAGTGAAACGGTAATTTTCATCTGGACTTTTGAACTTGCACCCGTCTGACTGTCCTGCACTGATTCATGCAATGTACTGTACATGAATGACCAGGAATGTTTACAAAATGAATTAGTTTGACTCCAACTCTCTAGCCAGAAAGTAATCAAAGTGAAGAGCCAAGATATTTCTGAAACTCCAGCTTCCCTAGCTAGAAACTGCACACTCTGTCACTAATCAGCGTATTAATGTAAAATGTACATATTCTATACTGGAGGACAATAACAGCAGTGATTCTGAGCAGGGTACACACATTAACTATTCCACCCCCATACTGCTTGTGTGGTAGGCAAGTCTGATTGCAGCATATGGTACAGAGACAAAAAAAAGTCTAGCAGTAAGTGATTAGTCTACAAGTTGTAGTGTGGTTTGTTTTTTTATTTATTTTTTTTCCTAAATTAAATTCCAGTTAGCATTTTATTTCACTTATTTAAAAGCCAATAATGTATTCATAGACATACATTCAAGAATCATCTTATATAAAAATTTTTTTTAGGGTTATTCATAATTGGTGTCTTGAAAGTCTTGGAAGCTCTGGTTTATTTTCTCATTAATCATACTAATTTAATCATTCAGCAACATTAGGACTATCATCAGAATAATCTCATTCTATAAAACCCATCAGCCTTGTTAAATATAACATTAAAATTATTGTGAAAGAAAATAATGTTATTTAAGCGTTTTCTTTGGGATAGTCTGAAGCTCAAAATGGATCACTGAAATTTCCCTCAGAAAATCAGCCTCTTAAGTTGAAAAGCAACTGTTCACATAGAGCTGGAGATGTCTCAGAATCAAATTGTTTGCTCTTGTAAATGGCTAGAGCTCCACAGAGGGAGGATATGAAATAAGGCTCTGTTGATTTTCCAGCAGAGCATATGAACCACTTCCCCCACCCTAGTCAGTTAAAGCAAAATTAACAGAAAAATAAATCCTGATTAGCATGTGAGCTCTTCATTTGATACAAATTGTCACAACTCTACTGGACATCCAATTTAAGCAGAATTATATCAGAACTTACCACCAAGAAGATCTGGGCCAGAGTATTTTAATGATGATTTCATGTGGGTGGGTGAGAACCTGATTCTTCATCCTTATTCAGGCTGAAAACTAGGAATGCACTACAGAACTACAGAGTAGTTGAGAAATTAATTTTTTTTTTTTTTGCAGGGAGGGAGGCTAAAGAGGATCAGTTCTTCCAAAATTAGCAAGTGCTAGTGTGGTGTATAGCCCAGGTCAAATGACAAGTGACCACTATGCCGCCCAACACCTCCCTATCTATATCATAGCTGCATTCAGCCCCTGTTAGCTTTTATTTCCAGGCTAAACTTGCAAAATCAGGGGACAGGTAAAAATGAGTAACATCTGAAGAAAATAGCTTGGCAGGATATCTTTAACATTACCTAAAATTCAGAGGTTAATAAATAGTTAAATTTAGCTGTAGCTTCTCTTAAGTAGTTTAAACATAAGTCAATATTTTTGTCTTTTGTTGTCACAGGGTTTCTACAGGAGCACAGAGGATTTCATCAGTGATCTTTCCACACTTTATAGCATTATGCCTTTGTACTATTATGCGTCTGTACCCTTATCTAATGTGTTATCAGCAGTATGAAAATAACTGTTGGTCCCTTCACCCCAGAGCAAGTATCAATAGGAAGAATGACAGTGGCTAGTTTGCACACTTGAAATGGTTTATTTGTTGCAATCCTGTGCACAAGATGTTTATCAGTAAGCACCAGACAGCCATGCAGAAGAAGGAGCCTTAATTCTGTCTGAGACAGCCTCTTACTGCTATTGATAGTTAGCATCAGTGTCCAGTCTGAGAAATGGAAGTGCTGCAGGCAACTTCAGTCAAGACACCCTATTGATCTACTGCTTCCTTTGCGTCCCTGAAGCTAAAGAAGAAAAATAAAAAGGGGAGGAAAATCTTGCTGTATAAGGGGCAAGGCAGCAGTCTATGACTTACCATCATTCAAAAGGGGTGTGTATGTGCATGGATATTCCTGATATTCAGTACCTCAGACAACTGTAAATCACATACACAGCCATGATAAATATAAATGTCAATGTGTTGGAAATATCCTTTATATAAGAGGTGTCACTAGAACTACATTTTTAGCATGAAACATTTTTGCTGCTTTTTATTTTTCATTGACTTATTGTGCTTCTGTTATATCCTGTCTAACACAATCAATCTAAAGCATAATATGTGAGAGTCCCATTCATAAATAATACATATTTGGGTCATTTTCATTTGTATTCTACAATGAAGATTTACAAGCCAGAAACAAAACAAGAAACAATGTGTGGAATGCTCTTATTCAGTGGATAAGAATATATTACTGTGATCAATTAATCTGCTTTTCTCTGCATTAGGTGGACATCTTTATGGTACATCCATAAGGGTTTATAACTTAGGAGAGACAGAATCAGCTCTAAGGCTCTAACATAAAATGCCTGTACTCAGAAAAGAGAAACTTTTCCAAAGTTTTTTTTTCCAATGGGAAATGTGTTAAATTTGGCAAACTCAACCGCAGCAATACTCCATCTATCAACATAGTATGTTGCTCTGTCCTATATACTACCTCTCATGTTAAATGAAACAAAAAATTGACTACATTATACCATAGCTAAAAATAAAAATAATAATTCTGAGGATTTCTATAGTGCCATTCATCCAAAGGTAGTCACATGCTACTAGAAGCGATGCAAATTCATTCTACAGGAGGGCAAACTGACACACAGAAAAGGTCCCAGCTCAATTTTTTTTCAGCCAAAATTTAGTAGGCAAAATTAAGTAAAAAAAAAAACAAAAAACCTGTGTGTATAGAAATTCCAGGAGCAAATCATAACAAGAAAGGTGAAAGAAAGACATAAATTGTCATTAGTATATCAATATCTCATCTAAGAAACTACAGTCACCTGTGCAATCACCAGGAGAGCTGGTATTCTGATGATGGGCCATGTCAGAGGAGCAGCAGTAACGGCCTAAATATTTATAAATTTTGCCTGCACAAAAGGACCAAAAGTTAGAGCTTGGTGAGTAAAAGTCAGTCAGTGTTATTTTAGGAAGGAAAGTCACAATATGTCAGAACTTTGCAGGCAATATAAGCTGGTGAGGAAAAGTCAGGGTGAATGGTGGGAGCAAGGACAGGGTTGGCCACTGTGGCAGTTCCCCCATTTGCCTCAAGCACTGAGAGATGCAGGCTGTGCTGTGCTCAGTGCTTTTGACTGTGGTCCTCAAAGTGGGTTATTGTATTAGTTTTTCAACTCTGGAAATTTGCTACAAGCGCATCTCAGATAAAAAGTGAAATGAGTTTTGCAACTATGGCAAAAAAGCAATTTTACATTTCATAGGCCTTTTAAACCCCTTTTCAATAGAAAATAAAAATAACAGTAAGGGGAAGAAAAAAGGCTACATTTCCATTCCTGGTTTTATAGTTTGAGGTTGCAGATGTTTCTGGGTCAGAGGTGAACATGTCTTTAGGTGTCAAAAGATGCAATAATCTGAGTCAAAAATGGCCCAGTCCCCAGAACCGTGACTGTGTGCCAGAATATCCCCACCTCAGAAGCTTGCTGGCAGCAATGTGCTCCAGGTGTCTTACACTACACAGACCTGGTAGTCATTTTAATATTTTCCATGTTTATGTAAATGGACTTGATGTGTGCTCATCAAATGTGGGAAAATCCCACAGAATTGCATGCCATCTGTTCATAGGTAAAAGGTCTATTTTGCTGACAATTTAGTGCAAAATCAGAAGACAGAATGAAAGCAAGCACACTTTTGTTTTGTTCTGTTTTGGTTTTATAAATCTGAGGCCTAACGTCATATCAAAAACCTAACAAAGTTCAAAGGTTCATTCTGTTTGGATACCATTGTCCTATTCAGATGTATGAACACTACCTGAGCCCCACGGAGCTCTTAAATCTGCACCACATGGCTACAACCTGCAACCTAGTGAAACCCAGAGCACACTCAGGATTCAGCAGGACATGGCTGAGGGTGCAAGGGCCACATCTTGGGCAGCTGGATGTCACCATTTGTGCCTCAGACCAGAAGCCTAAAGCTGACAGTATTTCATCACTTCTGGTTGGCCTCAAGTGAGAAACTCAAGCTGAAGCAAAAACTAAATGGCTCATTTAGAAAAAGCATCACCTTATTTTACTTAACACCCAATACTGCATTTGCATTTTTGTTAGAATTAAAGCCAAGTTTAATTCAACTAATTTTGTAGACGGCTATCAAAGTGTCCATCTTTATTGTTTTGGTCTGTTATAAACAAGACTGTTAGACAAAAGGCAGTTATGTTTGAAGTCCAGAAAGCAGCTATGAAATTAAAAGGAAGGGTGTGGTCACAATGATCTTCAGCATCAGTTGATAGACATCAATCAGTCATCAGAAGAGGAATTTGAGACGCTTCTTGTCCTTTTACTACATGTGGAACATGCACTTGTACATTTCTAGAGAACTAATAACCAGACCTGGGAAATTTATAGCAGAATATGAGTCAGACATTTTCAGAAGATGATGTCAAAGACTGTTTCAAAAGTGTATTTTCATTATATCCCATCAGGGAGTGAGATCTTGTCTTGGGTGAAAGAAGAGTTAATGCAACTGGCAGGGGAAAAAAAACATCAGAAGAAAACAAATTGACAAAGCTAATCAAATCCACATATATGCAATCTAAAACCTCAAATTGGATATAAGGTAAGCTAAAAGGACACTACAGCATCAAATGCTGTTAAACCATGCAATACAACCTGAAGAGAAGACAGAACAAAATCTCTGTACAGACATGTGCCAGATTCTCAGCAATGCAGGTCAGTGTATCTCCACTGAGATAGGCTCTACTGCTTTACATGGGCTTAATCCTGCCTCTAATGGCCATAAGTAGATATGTTAACCTTGCCACCAGCATTGTACTGGGGTATAAAAGTTGAGAAAAAGAGTTTGAAAGTGCCTATGGTCAGTTAATTGGGAAAACAACCAGTTCCCCATGGTATAATCTACCCCATTTGCCAAGAGACAGGTTTTATATGTTTCAATCAGAAAAGTGCAACTCCTCCAGTAACGTGGCTGAGACATTTACTTTGAAAATGAGGAATCTTATTTCCAAGGTCAATCTGAGGTTTCCTGGGTTCAGACTAAAATACTTTGTGGGGCCAAAGAAATATTTACTGGGTTCTAGGGAGCAGGGAGTGGATGTGTAGTTTGAACATATTTCAAGTCAGCCTGGGAGGTCTTTTTGTTTTTATATATTTCTGTCTCCTCAGACAACCTTTTTTCTTTTTCCTGAAAAAATGAAAATTAAGAAAATGATGACTTTTTTTTTGCCAGTATATTTCAGTTGGGTCATTTCCTGCATTGAACCAGAGAACATGCATTATTGACACCCTTTCCAGAATGTATTTCTTTCCAGTGCATCACATGAAACTATATAGTCAAATTTTGCCCAAGGGCTGCCATTCCTTCTGTATTAAACTAGGAGTTTCCGTATAAAGCAATGGTTTGCTTTATGTGACCTTTGACAGTGGGACTGTTGGGAGAATGATATTATATGTTATAGGGCTAATGCTAGGTGGAGTTTTGTAGGCAGTCGTAAATTAAACAGCAGCATTCTACAAATGGGCTCCGTGATGAGTAGGTGATTGGAAGATGAGCTACTGCATGCTAGAGATTAACATCTCAATAGAGAAACTATCACCTAGCCCAGAAATGACAGCAAAAGGTTAAAAGAAATATTCAATATTATCAATCATATTAAAAAAAAAGAGAACTTCTTACAGCTGCCAAAGGAGCTTGGGAGAATTAATGTGTTTATGTCGAAAAGACTAAGAAGTGAAATATGACTACAGTGATTGTCAGAATCTTACTTGCCCGGAGAGATAACATTGGACATCCAGTGTAACTAGGCAGGTGCCAGGAATCCTCCTTGCGGATGCTATGGAGCGGCTTTCAAATATAAGAATGTACAACAACCCCCATCCTCTGGTCCTCTCTGTGGTTTCTGAGTTGCTTATTAAACCAGGGAAACCTCCAGTGAGGTGTGATGACCTGAAAACAGACAGAAGCTAAAGAATCAATGTTTTAAGTAAAACAGCAATTATAAAAAGATCTACAGCTCCTTCCATGTAATCAGGTAAATTACCAGGAGTGGTGTAAAGCACCTGAACTGGACAAAGAGTGGAGGGAGGGGGAGTGGGAGCAAAAGAAGGTCCCTTGGGAGATATCTGATAGGATGCTTAGTCTGTGTAGAGGGCAAAAGGTTAAGTGAAAATGAGATGAAGGAATGATCAGATACAGTCAGATCAGAGACAGTTAAATAAAGGAATGTGCTAACCTAAGATAAATGTGAAGAAGCGTGCCTGTGCTGAGTGTGTTGATGTAGCTGTTCTCTAGCAGTTCAGGAACCAGAGAGGAGGAATTCCCAGTTCCCAGCCCACATCAGTCCTAGCGGAAGCACTTCTCAGCGAAGAAACAGAAGGGATAAGGACACAGGGTTAAGATTCATCTCTGCTAGTCCAATAGTGTAAAAGGATATTAAAGTGCTTCTAATTTCATCTACACTTTTTGCAGGTCCCTTTTTACTGCTGGTGTGATATAAATCTTCCTTAGTGAGGAGAAAGAAAGTCAGGCCTGTGCCATCTGTGGTTTTGGACAATGAGAAAGACGCTGTTTAAAGAATATGAAAACAGAAGTACTGAGAATTACTTGAAAGCTGAAAACTTTGTTGGTTGGCTAACATTTTCATGGGTCAGAGAGTTCTTGTTGGAATGGGTTTCCATAACAACAAACAACATTTGGTTGAAAGAGGTGCATAATGTAGCAAACAAATGCTTGGGACACAGTCTACATAAAACTTCATCAAATACTTTGGTAAATGTCCATTCTTAGACTACTCAACAAAAATGGCCTGGAATAACAGGCAGCACCAGAAAGCTCAAGATGTATCTGTACTGAGCAAGTCTGGAAATGACCACAAGATTTTTGTTCAAAAGCCTTTCATTGCTTACAGTCTTTAAATGTTTCTAAGAACAGCCTTAAGTTTCTAAATCCCAAGATGAAAGTTCCAGTTCTTATACGCACAATTTAGAAGTCAGTACTTTTTGTGCTTCCTCAGGATCTTAAATTAACATATACAATTAGACCTTGGAATTAGGAAGTTGGAGCTTTAACTTGTCTGCTAGATGCTAATACCTGGGGAACACCCAAACTAGATTTCTGAAAATCTCAACAATTTTGGTGTTACAACTCTTTGAGGGAAGAAATTATTGTGTGTTCTTCACAAAGAGTTTGATTAGTCATAGAATTCATTAGATCTAGCTGAACTTCTTATCTTTAAGACTAAAACAGATCCCACATATATTTCTGTCAACGCTAAGCTACAATGAAAGAAGTGTGAGTCTGTAAATGAGGAGTTTTAAATGTAAGAGGCGGTTGAAGCATTTTGATTCTATTCAATCAAGGTCAGTTTTCCTCTGAATTATATCTGTTTCCTTGTCTAACATTTTAGATACCTTCCAAGTGTCTATCGACAGAATTTATAAGTGGCATTCAACAATGATGAAGAAAGCAAGCTGCTCACAAAACTCCCCCTTTCCCTATGTGATAAAAAGCAGAGTTTCAGAGGAAGAGACAAAGAGTGTTTCGGTCCCAGTCGTGTGTGCCTATGGGAAAGGAGTGCTGAAAAGAGGCCAACAGCTCTGGGAAAGAGGGGAGGGAGGGAAGAGCACAAATCAGCTTTATGAGCTAGTAAATGATGGATGGCTAAATGCCAGTTGAGAGCAATACATACAATTGAGTTTGCATTGTTGCGATTATTAAAGGTTATTTTACTTTTAATTTTTTGTGGTAGGTGTTCTTATTCCTTCCATACAGAAACCCTTGATTTTCACTTGCTACATACTTAGATGCACTTGTCATACCCAAAAGGTGATTTCAGTTCTCGGATGCCAGGAAACCTTTCCACTGATCAAAACACAGCTGCACGGACTTGCTTGATCTATTAATGGGTGCCACAACTCTAGGGTATGTCTGTCTATACCTGTGAAAATAGATATAATTAATATAACAGATATCCTACGTATATGCAAATCCAGATGGTAAAAATGACTTATAGTAAGACAAGGTTTTCATTTGTCAAACGAAATCAAGATATTTGAATCACTTAATCAAACATATGCAATCTGCACTCGGACTACTGCTGCTGCAGTGACATCAGCATCCTCTTAATCTATTTTATTTTACATTGAGCTTGTTTTTTATTGAAAGATCTTAAGAAATGCAATTTTTTAAACCTACTTTAATTAGCTTTTTCCATGCTGTCACCTCTCTGCAGCCTTTAAAAAGCTCTTTCCATTATTTCCCATGAGTTACTTGGGCATATGATGTCAGACCATCGGACTACAGGAGTTGCCATTTAGTGGACAATGATCTTGGGCACTGAGACAATGAATGAGCAATCTTCTGTTTTATATAAAATGATTTCAGTGTAGGACAGGGAACAGAATATTTTCTCATAGATAACCTTTTTATCCATTACAGAAATGCATATCATCCTCTTTACTAACAAATAAGAGAGAGAGGCAATATCTTCAGTATGCTTTATTATATTAGTACATTTTGTATTACAATTTTATCTTCTTCACTTTGACATTTATTTCTCCTTTAATGAGTCAAAGTGTCTAGCAAAGAGCTCTTGACTTTAAGCACATTCTTAACATCAGCATATTAACTGTCACATTCAGTCTCATAGGCTTAACTTATCTGTTTGAGATCTTTGTCAAACAAGACCCAAACTCCCTGATTTTAAAAAATTGATGTAAATGGAAACTTTCACTTTAGTGGCACTGGAAAGACAATAATGCTGCTTCATCATCATCATAATAATACAAACATTCAGTATTATGGGTTTTCTCCCAAATATCTTTATTTGTGATAAGTGCCTCTTCTTGTAATAAAAGATGCTGAACAAAAAGTAGTTTAACAGCGATTCTGAAGTCTTGATTTGCAACAGTTAGTCTGTTTTGAACCCTTCATTTAATTTCCTTTTCTATGGTGAGGGCAAACAATTGTTGTAGCTTTCATCATGAGCTCAAGCGTTACATTTTATCAGACCAAACTTAAGTGCTTGAAGATGGGTCTAACATCTTTTTTTTTTTTTTTTTTAAGGATGTGACAAAGCCAACTGTAAGCAAATTAATGCAAAAACACGAGGGCATTTTTTTCATAATCTTGGGTAATTCTGAGCAAAATTTCAAAGGACCTCAGGTTCCTCTCAGAAATTTAGATGAAATAGTTGCAGGTTTTGAATATTTTAAAATTCTGACTCTTAAATCACATTAGCATGAATCACATTATCAATGTAAGGGAAATCATAAGTGAAAATATACAGCTGATGTAATCTATTTTTAAGAATGATTTTAGAATAAGATTCCTCGTTAATTATGATTATTTTAATAGAAGGAGATAAACCAATGTACCTGACATTTAGAAAGTGTGACATCCTTTTCCTCCCTCTTAATCCAAAACAACTCTGCAGGATTTGGGGTTTCTGAAAAAGCAATAGTGATAGATTTTCCATATATACCCTTATTTCTGTCTACTAGAAGAGCGTTACATACAGTGGTTGAAATTCTCTGTGATTTGATCTTTGCTCATTGTTGACCGAAGGGCTATTTCTACCTTTCTCAGTGACACTGGGCCAGAGCTCACCGCTCACAGGAGTGTGTCTCAGTAGGTTAGAAGTACCTCTCAGTGTCAGAGAAACTGAATGCACTCTTGAAGACTGGGCCCACCAAAGTCTTTCTATATTTAAGCTGTCTTTCAGTGGTTATGGTATTTCTGACTTCTTACTCTTTTCTTGTGAAACCGGGAGATAGGGTTAATTTGCTTCCTTGTTTGCATGTATGAGGAAGTGAGAGAAAAAAATAGAAATTCTTTTAAGAGTGAATGCCTCATGAGAAAATTCCATTTGCCTGCCTGACTTGGCATTTTCAACTCAATTTATCAGTTTCTCCTGAAGAATAATCCAGCTTTTCCTGGTAATATGCACTGTTTAAGTGCTGGATATATGCTACAGTAATAACAATTACAAATAATTACTCTAATGAGGTGAACAAATAACACCAATTAGGTGGTGTGATGATGTTTTCATGATAAACTCCAGCTTTACAGAGTTGTTCATTTTTAAATCCAAAAGATTTCTGATATCCTTTGTCAGGCAACAGTGTGACTTGATCACCTCAATTAATAAATCTCTCTCACTAGATGCACATAGTCATGGACTGTACTCCTACTTAAGTCAAAATTTCAATCAACACCTAGTGCAGAACTACGTTTAGGCTTAACTGTAAAGACTTAGTCATAATAAAGCAGATTTTCTGATACTTATGAATAATGTCATTGACGATTTCCTGAGGAAACCTTAAAAGAATAGAAGTGTTGGTGTGCACATATACTTTGTTACAGAACAACACTTCAGCCTGTTGTTAACTCCAGGTGTATTAACCTCAGTCATCAAATACAATGGATTTACAGACATGTCTAAACTTAAGCTTAAGTAACATTCAGAATAGAAATGTTTTACTGAACTGAGAGTTAAACTGAAGTATGCTCTTGTTCAACCACAGAGGACAGAGCTTCTTGCTGAAAGAATATGTAGGTCTGTGCAAGAGATTAAAATATTTGGTGTCATAATACTACTTCTGAAACTGAGTACCTATGAACCTAATTCTCAATGCTTTTGCATTAAACTGTTCCTCCCAGCATTGTAATGGGTATACAGTAATATTGAACAACAGAAATTAATGAGTATGATTTTAAAAATCTTTACACATGTTTAAAATTTAAATCATATCACACCAGTGATACTTGTCATTTTGAAGGACCTTTGTGCTTCTCATCCTTCTCCTGCTAAAACCAACAGTTCAATCAACTAACCAATAAATTTTTTTTTTTGCATTTTGTGTGGGACTTTCTTCCTTTCTACACCACATCTTGACTGTAGAGAGAAAGAAATTCAAGAACCATGTAGTGGATCATCAGTAAACTTTTCAGGTCTGCTGAAACAAAATCCACAGGTCCCCAGGTTCACTCAAATAAACAACAGATATTAACAAGTTCATGATGATTCACATATATCTGCACCATATTCTGTCAGAAGGGATGGATGCTCTTCATCCACTGGTATAAAAATCAGACACATCAATATAAAATGTGGGCTTACCCGACAATTTACTGCCACACTTTCTGTTCTGCAGCTGACCTGTGACAACCCCTTGCTCACAGACAGGGAGAGGAAGCGGGAGGCAGTAACAATCCAGAAGTCTTCCAGACCTAATGAGCAGTGCTTCCACAGCCAAAGACTTTCAGATAGAGACAGATCAGTGTTTTGTTAAACTGGAGACTTAAAACACGAAAAAGACTGGGGAAGTCAGAAGTCAAAAGCATGGTAACTGTTTTTCTAAAACTCACTGGGTCACCAAACACAATCACCAAGTGACCAGAGCTCTTCAGTGGATATTAATTCACCAAGGTGTTTCTCCACGCACATTTAATGTTTCTTGTAACCCATGAATTGTTTTCTCAGAGAGCACTCTTATCAGCCGTTAACACACTTGGTCAGAGTTGGAGGCCTGGCTGTAAAAAAGCACTTTCACAATGTTGTACCGTTGTTCCTCCTGCCTGGTGTCTCTTAGCCGGCAGTTCAGCGCAGCCACTTGAGCTTACAACTTTCTCACTTGCTTGGATAGCTTCTTCACCAATGTTTAAGCAATAGTGAGGTCACCACTCGTGCATGTCAGTCACATCTCAGAAACAGAGGAGGAAAAGAAACAGACTTAAAATACCCAGATGAGATAACAATTTGAATATTCTTATTGACTTTTGATAAAGGGATATAGTAGTTCAGAAATGAAGAGGGTCTTACAGCTCCATTGATCTGGAACCTCAGTGGAGTTATGCTAGTATATATGGTGTCTTGGAGTATTAAAAAGGGGAGTCAGATTGGTAACTTCTAGTTAAGTAGCAATAGTTACATCCCAGAATAGAATCCTGTATGTACTTCAGCAAGTCAAAATTTTACCCAGTTGATACACACTGTATAAAATACCATTTTTTAAAGATTACTTTGTTGGTTTTGGACTCAAATTTCAAATATCTGACAAGTTCCCAAACCTGCTTGTAAAAATCCCCAAGTCACGAGTCACGAAAATCTGTTCACTGTAAAAAGGGAAGGGGGGTAGGGTGGGGAAGGAAAGGTTTGTTGATAAGTTTGCTAAACTATTAAAACGTTTAACCACAGCCTGGAGCTCAAATCAGCATTCATGTGAAGTTCCTATTTATTAAAGTATGTGAAAAGTGTTCAGCAAAACTATATCTTCTTTTTGAAGGAGATGCACCCAGGTAATTAAGATGTAATTCTTAGATCCATTTCTTAGGAATACAGAAACGTGAGTGATAAAAACAGTTCAAAACTATGCTTTGTCCCATTTAAAATTTCTTGAGAACATACTCCTATTTGAAATAAGTAGTAAAGTATAACAGGAAAAAACAGACAAGGGAGCAATCACGAAGGCATTTATCAAGATGAATTGAGGGCCTCATTGACTTGTCTAAATCTATATAAAGAAAATGTCCTGCAAGTCACTCTGAAAGTGATGGGAACGCATGCTTCAAACACATGTCTTGAAAGAATGTCGGAAATCTCGTTCCTCTTTTGGCTGCGGTTACAGATGCTTTCTCCAGACAGTGGGCTCACTAGTTTCAGTTGTCTGGAGTACTCAAAAATACATTTTCCCCTGGAAGATAGTCTGCATATGCTTACAATAAACATTAATGAAATCAAATGACTTTCACTTCAGGATAAATACTTTCAAGTAAGTCTGTTAGAGACACTTATAGTAAATTGCTATTAATTAGTTTTTTCAATCTACTTAGGTAGTACTAATGAACAAAATCACTTCTAACATATTTATATGCTGGATAAATCCTGCCTCTCTCTCTATGCCTGTGAAAGGCCCAAGGTAAAATGGAGATATCCTGCTGCAGGAGCACCTGGCAGCCACTTTAGGACAGGTGAACGATCCTGCTGGTTTTCTGTCGCTGAACTGTGCTGGCTGAGGAACAACCAGGAGGAGCTGTCAGCACCCACTGCCAGACAGCCACCCCAGTGCCTGGGCTTGAGTGGGACAAATTCTGTCCCTTTCTGGACACAAAATATGTAAATTACATAACACTGAAACTCTCAGCTCTGCAAAGCCAATGAAACCACGTTTTCCTATAACTGTTACTTCCCCTTTTTGCATATTACCCGCTTGTAATTTATATGATAGTATCTCTAGAGATGGGAACTTCTTTTCTCATGCTTGTGAATATAACCTAACACCAATCCCAGCCCTGATGGGACATTTCAAGGCATTACTGGAAGGAAAGCAGTCACACTAATACCTCTCAGCTCCCTTCTGCTATGCCAAAATATAGTATGGAAGTAAGAATTAGAATGATGTCTATATCACAAGTTAAAAACAATAATATTACTTTCAGCAATTTGAAGATAGTTACTGAAAAATCCCTAGGTATCGCAGAGCAAATTTCCTGGTAATTTGCTTCACCAAGTCCTAAATAGTACTGAAATGCAATCCAATTATTTTTAGAAATTATCTGCTTTATTTTTGTGCAATTTTTCTTCACAGCTCTGATTACCTAAAGAGGTACTACAGCAGACCATAAGGCTTAGATCTAGCTGAGAAACCTGCATGCATCACATAAAGCGTACGATTCCACAACTCATTAAGTCTAATTTATGGCATAAGTAATTAAGCACCTTTGAATTGAACCCAGGTCTCTAGAGATAATAACACTTAGAACTTATATAGGGCTTTTCATCTTCAAAGTGCTTTACAAACATTAACTAATTAACAACATAATAAGACATGAAAGGCCAATGTACTTACCCATAGTGCTGCATAGCCTCAGTATAATTCAGATTTTGATGCTTTTCAATGCAAGATTCAATCTGGGTGCACAGGGAGAATTTACTTGTGGTCCCCTTCACAATCAGAAAGCACGACTGTGTACATACATATCATATATCTGAATTCCCAGAGTACTTTTCTTGTCTGCTATTTATTGCTGAGTCAGAAGAAACAGCTCCCAAAAGTGAAGGAAGGTATGGAAAAGAGCAGCTCAGAGCAGTCTATGAAAGCATTTGAGTTTCCTAGGCTTTGGAGCCAGAGTAACGTGGACTAATGCAGGAAGGAGTTCCCAGAGAATTCACTGCATAAGATGTCTGGTACCAACTAAGTCCATATCCTTCCCAAGGTAAATCTAATAATAATTACACAAAGTCTCTAGGGACTGGCTAAACTATCAGGGAGAAGACCATATTTCAGCTCAAATACATTTTCCTGGTAAAACCTACAACACTTTCTTCCTTCTCTCTGCTCTTCTGAAAAGTCTGAAATATCTAGCCAATTGTCTGTTAGTTTTTGAGGCTTTTTTAATCGCTTGCTTTAATTTACACACAAGCCTCTTGAGATATTTGCCTTATTATCTCAATGAATGTTTTCTTGGTGATAGCAATGTTGAAGATGTTCTATCGGGTTACTTGAATCCCTCCTGAACATTACTAATACAGAAAGATGAAGGATAAAATAAAAGGGGAGCAAAATAACATGGGCAGTTTCAGTGACCAGTCCTTCAGACATCAGCTTGCACCAGTGATCATTTTCATGAGCTCAGAATGCTGACCATTGTCTCTGCGTATGCTGTGTTTAAGCATCACCTGCTCACCAGCTAACAAGATAATGGGTATCACGGCAGTATCTCCTCCTCTCCAGACAGCGTCTGCCTCTGTCCCCTTGGAGATTCTACCGTGCACCAAAAATTGAGAATTTGGAGACCAGTGGAAAATATGCCAAGCATGTAAGAGAGAACTATGCATATGTACATCCCTAACTCAGAAAAAAATGTGACTCCGTAGTAGTGGTACAGGTGGAGCCCCATGAGAAATTAAAGAAAATGAGACATACCATGGACCAGAAAACAAAATGTATGTGAAACCGGCAGGCTTTTGTGCTTCCCCACAGACAAGCAGTCCAGAACAAATCCTGAAAGGTAACAATCTCACAGTAGTAATGCCTACAAGAGATCCAACAATAAACATAGGGTCTAATTAAAAGCGTTACAATTTTTAAATGCAAATGTAGAATAGAACTGTCAAAATGTTTTATCCCTAAAGTGTGAATGCTAACCTTCCCATACTTATTATATAGCAGTACATTTCAATTTGCCTGGAGCAGAGTTGAATAAAGCAAGCATTACAAACAATCAAATGGATATTTGAAAGTACTGCTCTTCACAATAACTCTGTGTCTGAGCAAAGCTTCAACTGTTGATCAATTGATTACCAAAATCAAAGAATACGTTTCCCAAATGAGCTTCTACAAAGCACTCAATTGCACCAGAGAAAACAGCATAAAGCTCCACAGAACAGCATTCTTCTCTAAAATATTTACAAATGAAACTTTTTACTGCTTTCATGGTTTATAGCTTAGATCTGCAGAGATCTAGAGTGTAGAGTGAAGCATTTCTGATAAATCAATGGTTTGATTCAGTTTCAGTGTGGCAATTCAGTTAAACAAAGATAGAAAACAGTCTGAAATGATCCAAAGGTATACTTTAAATCTTCTGGCAAATCACAGTCTCTCTGGCACAATTGCTCAAATTACTTTTGAAATTTTAATAAACAAAATTACAGCAAAATATATCAAATGCTCTAGTTGAAAACCATGTATGAACATTCTCATTTCATAAGGCACAGCTCTTGATTTTTTTTTTTCCTTAGAAATAAGACAGACCTATTCACCCTTATCTGTCCCTTTGGAATGCACAACATTGCCTGTAAGAGGACTACTACATGGCCCTTATAAAGATATATAAAGGTGAGATGCTTGGCCTGGTTTTGAATTTGTCTCAGGCAGTGACTATATGCTCAGCAGAGGCCTCTGTTGAACTAACCACAGTCCACTAGAGCACTCATGGGTATTCTCCAGCTCTTCCCCACACTGAGATGGCTATTACTGAGAATGACTAAATATTAACTATAACTATCAGTGTTCTGTCCATTTGCCATCTCCAGTGAATTGGTTTCTGCTGATGTCGTGATGCTGTACTTCTACTGTTTCCTTTTTCATAAATGGGTTTCTCTGTCAATCAACTTCAGAGAATAACTGCCCATCAAATACACACAGTTTTCATTTAGTGACTTTAACCTGAAAAAACAGGATGAAAAAAAGGAAACTAACATTCAACCTGAAACAAATATATTACTTACATGAGCTTCCTTACATTTTATCCTCCTTTTAAGGCAGGTTTTCTTATACCACCTCTTTCAGTAGCCTCACCTGTTGTGCTGTCCTGTCCTCACCATGATAAAACATGAGCCGGGGTGCAGATTCTGGAACATGCTCTCTCTTGAGAGCAAAATTCAGAGTTGTTCAAGAGCAGGTAAGCTCTCAGCACCCTTGTCGTTACTCCCCCATCTCAGTAAGAGGCATTTTTCCTGCAGAACATGATGGGATTTTGACCCCGTCATGTGACTGCTGTACTATTCTGGAAATTTTTAGGGAAAAACCTGAAGGATCAAACCCAATCTGTTGATTTAAATTAAAAGTTTGCTCAGCAACAACTTGAAATATCAGTTGAAGACCCTCTACCTTCAGAGCTTCTGACATTTGATGTTGAGGTTCTGATTCTATTAGGATGCAGACTTTATAGCCCTTAATCCTTCCCATAAGGCACTGCTTCATTAAAGGGCAAAAAACCCAACCACCCACACCACATTACACTCTCAGCAATTCTTAGAGTAACAGAGATTATACTGACCTGCAGAATTTTTCCTTTTCTACAAAAATATCTTTCTGGAACACACCTCTGTTGAAATCCTCTTGTGTAAGCAGAGAGCACTCCAGGACTTATTGCAACTTAAGCAAGTGAACAAATGTTTAGCCTTATGACAATTAGGCAGTTGACTCTCCACCTGTACCTTTCATCTCTGATCAGGAAAAGAAGCATGGTAGAAGGAACCTGTCAGAAAAAAAAAAAAAAAAATGGAAAAGGAAAATGGTGACTGGCCAATATTGACAGAGGAGCCAGAAACACAAGAGATCAATAATTTATAGGGAAGGGGTATTTTAATTCTCCTTACATTTTTGCAAATAATTTCAAATGAGCTGCGCTTGAACAAAACCGGTTTTATCTCCCATTACTCTGGGCATTATGGTAAGGAGGACTTTCTGAAACTTCCCACCATTCTGTATGTCCTCAGGGTGCCAAGAGAGATGTCACAATTTCTGTCTCTCACTGGTATTTTCTGTTTTCCTGGACACTCACTGGGAACACCCACTGTTTCAGCAGCAGCTGGGAGGGATAAAGAACATATTATTCTACTCTGTCCTCCCTTTGCCAATTAATGAGAGATTTTGGGAGGTAAAGCCAGGGACATTTTTCTTCCAGTGCTGCACATGGACCTGCCTTTCCCCCTTTTTGATCCTGTACTACTGTAACATTGTATCCTTCAGTATCTCAGTCAGCTCCTAAGCTTGGGAGGAAACAGCAGCAATTCTGCTTCTGGATCTTGTTTTTATATAGGTCTGCTAATCACATAAATATCCTGAGTCTTACAACAGGTGATTTAATGGTATCGTTAATACTATTTTAAATCTACAGAACTGAGGCACACAGTAATTGCTTGGACAGGAGGCTGGGCACCAAAACCAGATTTCCTGTTAAACTCTTTGATATTCATTCATTTTCTGATACTTCAATTTTTTCTTTTTGCTCTAACATGTTTACAAAATACATACAAAAAAAAGGTATCAGAGCCAAAACCAAGTCAATGAAAGCAATTAAATGAAAGTATTTAAATAGATAATGGCATTTCTTCTTCCGTATGACTGTCTTTCTGTACAATAAGGCAAGATGAGGTTCTTCCTGTGCTAGCAGGTAGCTGTAACTCTGCAAAGAGTTACTGAAGCGCTAATATTGATTGGGCAAGATGGAACGTGTTACTGAGGCAATTGGTCAGGCTAAAGCAGTGATGGCAGCACATGGGATATTATGGATGGCTGAAGTAACTGAGGATATCTATCTTTCTGTCTATCTACCTGTTTTCCAAGATGTCTATCATCATTGAACTTAGCTACCAAGGAACAATGGCAGCACTTAATCATCAATAGATAAATACTGTTTATGCCATTAATTGGGGACTGGGTCAGATTTTCCTTGTTTTTACCTTTGCTGCTTTGCTTTTTTTTTTTTTTTTTTCTTCCCCTCCACAGTTGTGAGACAGTAGTATTTTCTCACAGCCTGTATGTATTGGTTTGGAACTTGTGTCAGTGGCAACAGCATAGCTCTGTGTGTCTGCCAGAGCTCCTTTCCAGGAAAAGAAAATAGCCAACTCATGAGAGTTGTTATGAAATTTCAAACCCAGTGCCTTTTCATAATATCTGGAATATGATTTGGAAGTAGCAGCAGTGTGACCAGTCTCTGCACCTGCAGTCAGAAGTGCCTGAATAAATAACAGAGGGAGTTTCCCAAGCAATACCTACTGTAAGCCCACAACTTCCATGGCTGCATCTTCTCTATAGTTAGTATTCAGCAAAGAGACTGCAACAGTGCAGAGCTGTGTGTTTGCTGGTATTTTTCTTGTTCAAAGCTTTTGAGAACACTTTACTGAAGCATATAATGCTGCCTTGAAATTGGCCTCTAAACCACATTTTGAGAAGAAGAAACACAGGCACTTGGCTGGGTGTTTTTGCCCTGTGCCATGGCTTGCTCGAGTCAGAAAAGCACCCCATCTCTCCCTTCCAAATCTCTCAGCAAAATTCTCATCAGTCTGTCTCTAATCACAAGATTATTCTGTAATATAGAATCTCCTCTCTTTTTGTTTTTTGTTTTTTTTTTTTTTTCTTTTTAATTTTTACAGTACTAGTTATGAGCTCTGGTATATAGATCTTCCCCTTTCAGTCTAAGATTTAGGCTCTTATATGGTTTTAAACTCCTAGGAGAATTCATTTATCACCACAGAGTCTTACATTAAAGAGTCTTCCAGGGATGACGTTAGGAGTAATCATGGTGCCCTCCTGATTTTATCTGAAGTATTCCAAAAGGAGTGTTAGATAGTCTAAATTAGGCAATATAGTTTTTGCCTTGACATTTGGAAGGTTAAATTTTGCCTGTGACTCTCAACCCCTCAGAAGAGGAGATGGCATTTGGAGTAATCCAAAACTCCTGCAGAGTTACATTACTGTGGCAGCCAGAATGGAGTAAATCTAGGCTGAAGATCTATTGGTTCAATTACTGCTTGGGGTCAGGACATGCCATAAATTATTAGATATGCAAATGGATAACTCTGACTGTTGATGAAAGAAAGATGGATGGATTTCTTAAATACTCATAATCAGTGCTAAGACTAACTATAGGCTGATGTATAGTCATTTGCTTGTAAAAGACTTCTTAAATTTTACCTGCATGCAGATAAAAAGAAATTATTTTTTGTTTTACACATGTGTCATATTTTAAAAATAAACTTAAACCATTTGGAGGTCTGTTTTGAACTGCTTCTGCAATGGCCCTTAATTTTTAGAAGTAAGTTCAGAAGATACTAATTCTCATTCTGTTCTCAATTACCAGAGCACAAATCTGCAACACTGCTCTGTATTCAGTGAAGACACACTGACAGTGAATTTGGAAGGAGAATCTGTTCCTTTGCTCTATGGAGGTATGTAGCAAAGAATGTCAAAAAACTACCTCAGGTTTGCGAATTTGCTGCAGAGCAAATGAGTGCTGGTACATGATAACATGACCTTATCACAACATGAACTCTGTGGTGCTTCAAGAGATTTTTGTGGATAGAAAAATAAAATGTAATTAAGATACTACTCTATCACACCTGTTTTTGCTGTTCCTTAAATACATTTTTTATAGTCTTATTTCTCAGTGTGATTAAAGTTGGAAGAATTTGACCCCTACTTTTGTCATATAGAAAGTTTGATACTTCTATAAAAACTTGTTGAATTTCTCTTGTGGATTAACTCTTTTGGGAGAGATGTTTTTACTACATGTAAGACAAAATGATTATGAGTGTGAGAATAACGTGAGCTATTCAACGCCACCTGCTGCTGCAAGGGGAAATATATTCCCAGATGCACCTTGACTGAGCAGAAACAGATGTGGAACTATAGGAAAACTTGTTCTGCTTGACAGTAAGCTTGCTTTGCAGAATTATATCACCATGCATGAGGGAATATACTTTCCTAAAACTGATGCTAACTTTTTCCAAGCAGTCTGTGAAAGCCAATAGAGTTTCTAAAGGGTATACAGCATTCCTCCCCTGGATGGTAGCTTCTAAACAGTTTTCACTTCTGTCACTCTAGATAGAATATTTTTCAAAATTACTACAGGCTCCTAATACTACTCGAGGCTCCTAATTCACTGCCTAAATATAAATCTCCTGGCCACTGCTCCCACTGTTGTTATTGTTATTATTATTATTATTTTAATAAAAGTTTACATGGTGAGGATGACAACTAGAAAGTAAATGGACAATTAGGTATTCTCCAAGTAGAGATCAGAAATTAGTTCATATCATGCAGCTTCCATAAGAAAAAAACTATTAGGAAATGCATTTTAGCTAGTTATAATATATACTACTTTGAGACAAAAGTATTGTTTGTATATGCAGGTATAGAGCCACCAGAAGCAATGGAATGAAATCTATTTCCTTGAAACTTCAGATAAGGCACTGCAGCTCACACTTGTACCTTTTAAGTTCATGAAAGCCAGTGACATTGTGTGGGTAAGAGTGGTGTGTGTGGTGTTTAAACTGTGATTATTCAATTTTAGCCTGACACCAATACAATGTGGAAACAACTCCCTAAAACCAGTGAAACTATACATGGAGAATCATATAAGATCAATCCATCAGATTTTAAATATTTTCCTATGCAACACAAACAAAAATGAAAAGGAGTATAAATTTTTAAGCCTTTTAAAGATGTTTAATTTAAGTTGATTTCTGTTTATTTATAATTTGATTTTATTAGTTCTGCTCTGAATCATGAAAGTATCACAAAAGTATCAAAGTCAAAATGCAACCAAATCCCCCATTAACCAGACAATGTACTCCAAAATGGATGAAATTTGAGAAAAAATATATGAAACACAGCAGGAAAACAAGCAAACTACAAGAAATTATGAATAGCATCTCTTAGTTCATGTGTGAAAAAAAAACAAAGAAACAAAAAAACCCACCTATATGTGCATGACAATTTGTAAAAAAGCAACCAAGCAAAAATTCACCTTGGGGAAGTGAAGAACTGAATAATCTGTATTTCTGCTTGACTTCTAGACAAAAACCCAAGTGTAAATTCTGCTTAAATCTGTTCAAATATTCAGTGTTGTAATAAGCATCTTCACTTTCCTGTAAGCTGGCAGCTTTTAGGAAAGAATAATGCTAATTTTACAGAAACATTCCTTTAAAACTTACAAGAAAGATGCTGCAGAAGTTCAGCAACATATTGGAATCTTCTTTAATATTCTTTATTTCTATACCCCCAGCTCCCTCTTGTGCCACTCATTTAATAAATATGAATTAGTTTTCTTACAAATAACTGCTATTTTGCAACACAACAATTCAGTGCAAGAAAATAAAAGCATATTTTTCAGTAGTTATAATAATCTATGGCAAAAAAAGGTCTCTAATAAACCTTCTGGGTCTGCATAAAAATGTGGTTTATTGATCAGGCGGTAAATATTTTTAAGCTATATCATTATTTTATTACCATGAAATGGTACAACGGGACCATACTCCCAACTTTTGTCTCATTCCCATATAGGGATTTTTTTAAGATTGTGCTCAGTACAAGGAATTCTTTACAGTTAACTCAAGGTGCATTTTATCATCTGGTCTCCTCCCCTCAGTTTACTTATAGACAATGACAGAGTAATTATAATATACTGAATGCAGTGTCTCTTATTTTGTTGCTTGTTTCTTTACTGACTTCCCAGAAAGTTTGTAGTTAAAACATTTTTTACACTTTTAAAGAACTGAAGTGAATTCATATTTCTAGAACTTCAGCCAGAAGTAAGGATATTTTCAGCAGTTGAATTTTCATTAAAATTTACAAAAGACCTCTGCCTTCACTGATTTATTGTTGCATTAGGTAAAACTACAGAGTGTATAAAATACTGTGTTACTCTACTTGTAGTCTGATCTAACATGTTATCAGGAATTGCAAGTACATTTTATAACCCCAGCTGCTGAATCGAAAAAAAGGTGATACAAGCATCAATCTCCAGGATAAAATCAGAGCACTTTCTACCACAGTTTGACCTTAGTGATGCCTTTGGATAGTCTTACTTGTCTAAGTCCTTGCAACAATTACCAAGGGACAGTTAGAAAATGCAGTTTTAATGGTGCAGACTGGAATTACTAGCAGCATCAAGGTCTTAAGCACTAACCCCAGAGATTTCCAAGCACAGGAAGAATTTGAGGAAACTCTGATGCCACTGCAGGACTGAAATGGAAAAGGGCTGAAGACACCAGCCACAGATTTTATTTGTGCTCTTTATTGTCTGCATCCCTGAACTCTGCAGTGTCATTGGCAAATACAAAACCTACAAATAAAAAACCAGCTACAGATAACTAGACCTCAAGATACAGTTGACTCCAGCTATAGCTACCAAATCTTACTTATAGCATGAGGAGACACAGCTAATTACAGGTCACAAAAATATTAATTTCTGTCATAATACAAGTTATATTCTAAAAATGAAAAAGCTTATTTTTGACTGAAATGGTTTCTCCTCATAGAACTCTGTTAATTTGAAATCCCATCTCATGTTTGTAGACTATAGAATAGGCAAAGAAAGCATAAACGTGCCTTATCAATCTATTTCATGGTCCTAATAATAACATTCAAATTCAAATAATAAATCCAATCAATTTTTGTCAAGGCAGAGTACTGAAGGCAAAAAAGAATTAGAGAAGATGATCATAAAAGACTATTTTGAGAAATAGCAGTTGTATCTGCTTATAATTAACATTAAATATTTTTTTAGTTAGTACAACAGATTTTTTAAATGGTCAGTCCTGGTGATGGAGAAAGTTATAAAAAAATATACCTTATGAACAAACCTAACTGCTCCTCCCAAGAAAAGAATCACAAATAATTTCAACTATTCTAAAGTACATTGGATAATTATTAAGATAAACATCATGTGAAGGATGGAGTTAATTATATTACATATAATCAGACACTGGCCACTCCACAAGTTGTAATTTATTTTCCTAATTTGCGTTTAACTTCAAAGGTATTTCAGGAAATGTAAGATAACATGAGCTGAGCAGTTACAAAGATGATATGAATTTAACTTCAAAACTATGTTTCAACCTCTTAAAAATAAATTATGTACAATTTCCGGAAATAACACACCATTCTGATGCAGCATGTAATTGTTGCCGCAAAAATGGTAAGCTAATTTTTGGAGGGGAAATTTCAATTTTGGAGGGGAACTTTAATTTAGGGCAATAGTAATCATCTGGCAGGTCCTATAGAGGTACAAGAATACAGTAGGGTAATTTTCATTGATATGTTAATCTAAATTTTTACATTAAATCTATTCAGTTTAAAAGGTCATACAACTGTAACTTTATATGGAAAAATAGCAGAGTGGTTTGAAATAATATCCAACTCCTACTGCAGATCAGGTAGCCCCTTCAGTAAACTGGGAAAAGCTGCAGCCTTCTGTAGATTGTATTAATCATCACAACCTCTTTTTTTTTTTTTTTTTTTTTTTTTATTTTTATTTTTATTTCTTTTTTGAGAGGGGAACTTCTTGTGAGTTTGGCTCCTTAGTAGAGGTTTACAATTCCTATGTATATAAACATATCTAAAATTCCAGCATTTAGGTCACTACTGAGCTTTCTAAATCGTTAACAAACTTCTTTTTGTATGCCTTCATGTTAGATTTAATTGCCCATGGTAAAAGAAAACCCTGATCAAAATTCAAAAGTAGTAGTCTAAGACATGTATCTTTCCAACCTGAACTATCCTATGATTCTGTGAAAGCATATAAGGAAAAAAGCAAGTTTTCATCTTATTTGAAACACTTAAAAAAAAAATTTCTCATTCTTAACTATTGTACGGCTTTTATACAACAGCTATTTAACAGTGAATTGAACTGAGGCACACTGAGGAAAAAGTTTAATTCACTAATACCTTATTTCTTTCAGAGTCTGACCCTGGAGGACAAAATTTGAGACATGGTATTAAATCATACACTGCTTTTACAAAATAATTTTACAGCCTATGAAAAAGATCTGTTTTATATTTTCTGTTCCATGGTTTCCCCACATATTCCTAATATGTGTTCATTCTACTTATTTGCCCACCACAGTCAGCTAGGAACATTTGTGGAGGCTAAGAGAGAAATAAATTAAGCATACAAACTTACTGTGCACTGACATGCACTGCTTCTTCTAAGTAGAAACCCAACAAGTTACACCAAGCTCAGATAGATACCTGACTGAAAAAGGTCTAAAGCAAGTGTCAAGACAAGCAGCTGAAAAGTTACCTGCAGTTACCAAGCCCTTCTGGCTAACTTACATCAGGATAAACCATAACAGAGGCACGGCCCTTAATTCTTTGGAAGCCAACGTCTTCCCTGTGCCTCTTCCTTCGGGGAACCGTTGATGGTTATATGGCAAGTTACAAGATGTGCATAAGCATTTCTATGTATCTTCCACTGGGTACAAGGAGGAAAGCCTGGGCCCATTAAAGTCACTAGAAGCTTTCCAACTGTTTTCAAAGATGTTCTAATGTCACCCAGAGGGAACATTTCTGTGCATGCTTCTCAGGTCCACATTTGTTCTCCGTAACAGATCCTTTGCAACTGAGATCTCTCTTAATATGTTCTTGTGTGGCCCTATCAAAAAAACAACAATGCAATTCAGACTGAATACTACTTGTTAGGAAGTCTTTATCTATCGTATGAAAAGCATGAAAATAAATTTATCATAGTTTCTTTTATATATCATAGATGATATATGTTTTCATCTAAAACCAACTAGAGATATTTAAGAACATTCCTGTTTTTCTACAGAAAATGTATTCGAATAATTGAATAAAAGGATTTATAAAAACGTAAATGTATTCTACAAAAAACAGTGTGAAACCAGAGTTTGTTTCCAGCAGTCTTGCAAGTATGAGGTCTTACAGCACTACATTTGTAGCGGCGGTGGCTACACAGCCATGCTGGTTTGCACAGCTGTTTAAAGACAAACAGGAAAGCAAGGTCCTTGACCGGCGAAGCTGACAATTTCAATAACGCTGACAGTCTAACAAAAAGTGACAGTGGTGTTGTTCAGTGAGTAGGAAGGGCAACAGCAAACAAAGAGAAGGGGAAAAGTGATCCTGTGAGAGCAGTATTTCGAAGGAATCCAGATGAGTACACTGTTGCAATACCTTAGGGTTGGTTTGTTTGCTTTTTAATTTTAGGAGTGCCACATTCAAGTGTGGCTGCCCAGATATCAGTAAGCTGATGCAAAAAGGGAGAATTCTGCCTAGGAATGGATAACAGAGAAGAAGGAGAACAGGAAGAGCATCTGGTAGAAAATGCATGGGGAGGAAGGACCTAGAATAGCAGTATTTTCTCCCAGGTTTGGGTACATCTGTAGAGTATCAAAACATCCTAAATAAAGTGCTGTTGAGCAATTACCTGAGGGTGGCAAGGATGGTCAGGAATTGCAGCAATACAAGTGAATACCTATCTTAATGAAGTCTTGTACAGTTTCTGCGACAGCCTTTTAGAGAAACCATAGCATACAGTTCTTAGAAAGCTAGTTTAGCACGGCTGCTGCTTATGTAGGAAATCATTCCTATGACTTTCTGTAGGTCTAGAAGTGAAATTATCTGCTGCAATAAATTCACAAGTTTAGCATTTGTTGATACTGTGACCAAAAGTTAATGTTTCATTGGCTGACTGAATCAAGATCACCAGTTGCCCATTACGTATTTTTGTGGTCTTACCCATACATTTGATTTCAGCAGATTTTGAGTAATCTAATTCTTTGATTGTTAAATGAAAGCCATGTATGTAAGAGATTAAGTTTTGTTACTGCAGAAAAAAGCAATTTCACAAATAATTTTCTTTTGTAACTGACTGTGTCACTGAGGGTACATTCAGCCAGCACAGGCAGTTTCTGGCTGCAAACATACTGAATGACCACCCTCCCAATGAAAACAGAGAAGGAGAGAATATAGCAGTCCTGAACAAATACATGACATCGGGGCTACAGCTCCTTTTGGCACAGACAGCTGCGTGCAGTGGATCTGACAACGCATGGTGCTGCGTAATAGCCATCGCTGATGCAAATGAACACAGAATAAAAATGTTAAAGACTTTCAGGGAGCAGAGTGAAGGTGTTTGGATTACTATCTTGTTTGAATCCAAACAAAAAGCTACAGATATTGAATAAAGTTTCAAAAAGGATTTTCTAATGCAGAAGTTTAATAATATCCCACAAAATTTTGCTTTGCTTTAAATACTCCACAAGACTTGAACTAATGTCTCTTCTATGCATTTATCCAAAAATAAGAATAAAAACCTGAAACTCTTTAAATTGATATGCTATTGTGTGGCTGTGATCCCACTCCAAATAACTAATTGGGTAATTTAGCCATAAAAATGATCTAAACCATGTTACTCTGCTGAAAGTTCACCATTCTGGCAAGTTGGCAGTGAATTAGTTTGAACGATTTGAACCTGTGTTTGCCAGGTTGTGCCTGAGCAGGGTCAGGGAAAGCAGCTGTGTGGGACAGGGAGTGAAAGCATTAACCAGAGATGTTCCATTTGAGAGCACAGGTCTGTGAGCTTCCTACTGAACTATAAACTCACTATGCAAACACCAAAATAAAAACCCCTAAACTTTTCTCCTGAAAACATAGTGAGGCCATGCTAGTTCCAGTAGGTAAAGAATGGGAGTCACTGAGGATGAGGAGGTGCAGTGTGAGAGCCAGAAAGCGAGCCTGAAAGGTAGAGGGAGCCGGCTATTTCTCTTTGTTATCGAGTGAAATGACTCCACAAATATGACAATAAATCACTGCAGGAATCAATCTGAGTGGAGGCAACTGCTCCATGCTGATAATGCATCAATCAATATTTAATGTTTACACTTTAATTAATCTGCACGTAGGAAGCATTCTTTCAGTGACAAAAAAGTGATGAGAAATAAAACACCTTTTATATCAAACGGCGATGAATGGCTGCCTATCTGTTAGGCTTTGATTGGGCCCTCAATTGATCATTGCAGCCTTTTTCGATTGCACTAGTGTGCAATGTCACATTTGGGTATAAAACAAACACAGTCTCTGAAGGAAGGAGGGGGAGCTTCAGAATCTGCTTTTGAGTGATTACAACTTAATCAGAACAAAGACAAACTGATAAAGTATGAGTTCATTGAAAAGACAGGGCAGAAGCAAATAACATAAAAGATTTTCAACATCTGCATCAGTGACACCTACGTGAACAGATTTTTTACTGTGTATTACAATTATTGATACATACTAAGCCTTTGTGTAGATAACCAATTCAGATGTTGACTGGCAAAACTGCCTTCCCTTATCAGAGCCACCAGTGGAGACTGACGATCAGTTTATTTTGTTGCTATTCTATATGGCAGTGAAATGCCAGGTGCTGTACGGACACAGCAGTCACAATTCCTGCCTCAGAGTGGTTTTCCTCAGCGCTCTGTTTAACCCTTGTAAACTCTAGTTTCTTCTTCTTTTTAAAGGGCCTGATTCATTGTTCATTGATGTCAACTGAATGACTTCTATTGACTTCAGCGGGCATTGCATTAGTCCATAGATGAATGGTATTGAAAGGCATAGTGATGAAAGACAAATGAAAAGACAGTGATACTAGAACAGTAATTTTCAATTATTCCTTTAAAAAAAACTACAGCAGTGCATTCTCCATACAGAACTAAAGCTTTCCTATGCTTATTTCTAAAATAGTTGTTTGAAATGTACAGACTCTTCACATAATAAATGCAATAGTATTTACTTTAAAAATACAGAGAGATTAGCTTTCTAGAGCTTAGCTCAGTTTAAATGATTAGAGATCTGAATCCAGATACAAAATTGCCATAAATGTACAGAGGGTAGAAGCCAGGGAAATTTTATTGTATTTTTTATGTCACATTTAAGTTATTTTGCAAAGCGGTCACGAAGTTAGGATCATTAAAAGAACCTATGCAAATGTCATATCATTTTACCTTTTAAGTAGAACTGCCACTAATTGAAAAATATATATATATATTTTTTTTAACTGAAGAACTTCTACTGTTTTACTAGTCAACAAATAGGAGTATTCTACTTAGGATCTAGCAACAGTATGTTGCCAGAATGCCTGCCCAGTTTTGGAACTTCCTAGTTTAGGGTGCTCCAGCTGCTGGCTTAGGAAATACTTGAACAAAACCAGAAATAATATTATGGTATAAAGTCATATACTAGAAGGAATTTGAAAATATTAATCCTCAATTCTACAAACAAGTTTCGGTTTCACTGAGACTGGCTGATCTTTTTCTGTGATTCACAAATTTTTTCTGGCTATTCCAAAAGTCTAAGGCACTCAGAAACACACTCCTAAAACTGTTGGCATTTTTGGATAGCAAAAGCAGCAAAGTATTTAAAGCATGAATGACATCAGAAGACTTCCATTTATTGGTCAAAAAGTTTTGAAATATAGTAGCATACAAAAATTGGAGGAAGTGTTCATAGAGGAAATGAAAGATGAAGAATGACATTTAAAATGCAGTAATAGAACTTAACTTTTTACTTCTAATGTTTACTTGTCATTCCCAATTATATTTTTTTTCCAAAGAACTTTTTATGTAGATAAACAAAACCCCAAATATTTCATTAGCTCCATAAAAATGGAGACAATGCCTTCTCACTAAAATCTTTAAATAGCTTTTCAGCAGACTTTACTAACATACACACATATACCCACACACAGAGTTGAGTCTGCAGTTTGTCTTTTCCATAAAAACTTCTTCCCCCTTCCGTGCAAATCAGATGAACAAGCTAAAAAAAAAAAAGGTCAAAGTCAAAAGAGAGGAATGCTCTATTGTAATGCATGATCAACTACAAATATTTATAGAAAAGATGAAAACACTACTGAGTGCACATCAGGATTGCCCTAGGACAGCTTTAACATGCATAGTTAATGTTTATGGAACATACCCAACTTACTGAATGTGAAATCTTCATTTTCCTCATATGCACCCAAAGTAAAAGCAAATTCACCAAAAAACACCAAAAAAATTTACTTGCTTGATAAAATCCTGAGGGGATAATGCAAAGCACTTAATGTTGTCACTGGTAGGCAGAAAAATTCAGTTGCATTTTCTGATGATTTTATTCTCTAGTTACATACAACTTGCTGCACACAAGGGGGAATAGCAGCCCACCTTGGAAAGCCAAATCATGTCCCCTGTGAACTTCCGTTTCTTTGGAGCTCCAGAGCTGTGTGGCTTGGTCTGCAGCAACAATCCTGACATGCAGGGAGACCAATCCCGTACTGTGGTTTCAAAGCCCCATTAGCTGACCTTCTCAAAACACAGGTCCATAAGGTTCTTTGCTATATAGTCAAAATATTTCAGCTAGCAAAGGATAAGAGTCCCAACTCTGGACCCTTCCATCAGGGCTACAGTGAGTTCCCAGGTCTAATCCCTGTCTCAAACTGTCAAGCCCAAGCACTAGGGCACTCTCCCAGCATCGCTTCTGGCTACAGTAGTTGGCATTAGCCAAAGTACTTCCACCTTAGTTATATAAGAAGCACCCAGTGAGATGTAACAGTACCTGTCCCTATTATTTAGCACCAGGGTTTAGGCTACTTTTCCACCTCAGTCTTGTCACAGCTGTCTGTTGCATAAAAAGAGACTGAAATGTACTAAAAAAACCTGGAAGACTAATAATTCATTAACCTGACAAATGAAATGTAAGTCCTATCGATCAAGAGTAGAACTTCTTCGTAATAAAGGAAGCATATATTATTCTGACAGTATTTTCTCAAGATAAACTGAAGTTACAAAGAAGGCAACCAATTTGATTCAAATGACTGTCTCTCCTCAGAAACGTTCATGATTATAGTCATCAAGCACAAGTTGGTGGGGTAGTGTTGCTACCCCCGTTTTTACAGATTTGGATAACTGAATAATATCAAGGAAACAGGACTGTATCACACTCACAGCTTTTCTGACTGCTGAATCTATGGAAAATGCTAAGCAAGACTGAGTCCTGCACTGAATCATGACACTGCTCAATGCCAGCATGCAAGGATGGGCGATGACACACACACACACACGCCACACACAAAAGATCACCTCCTCTTCCATCACTAACACTGAAAAGCTCAGGGCTTATTGAGCAGCTAATGAGAATAAACACACTTGCAGCTGGCCTTCCACCACCTGTAGAAGGTGAAAGCCGGCCAAAAACCTACAAGACTCTCCAGTTGTGATGAATGGATGGAAACCAAGAGTGTGGCTCAGGTTCAAGTCCTAGACTAGTTACAGCAGTATAATAGTGGTGCCAATATACCCACTTAAGAGTGGAGGGCTCAGAGCAAGAGGCAGCCTCTGGTATTCTGTGATGGTAAAATATTTTAGAGCAGGCATCAATTTACCTTGGTTAGTCATGTTTTTAGTTAAGCTGTATTTTGGTGCCCAGGGGCCTAATTTATAATTCTAATAATAAAATGTATTATGAAGTATAAGCCAAGCACATGCAGGTTCTAATTCTATTTCCTCGCAAAGGAAAGAACGAAGCTGTTAAGCTCCAGGTTCTTCCAATATTTCCTATTTGTGCCAAACACAAAAACCTGAAATTAGTGATGTACCACTGAAAGACTTTTACAAAGTTCAGGTAGAGCAAGTTAAATGTCTGCTGTCTTTTTTTGTTTGTTTGTTTGTTTGTTTTTTTAAATCCCCAAATTATGTTTCTGGTACCTCAGTATCACAGCTGTCACAATGCTTACTTTTGCAGGTAACCTGAATTTACAGAGAAGTAAACCAATCCAGTTCAGACATCCTCTCCACCTCAGAAAAATTACCATCCCTAAACTTGTGGGTAGTACTTCTACCTATATTATTACAGAGAGAACATATAGCTCAACTGAGGGATCTCCCCAGTCCCTAAGGATGGAGAAAATCCTAATCCATTTAGCAGAGAAACTTTTAGTCTGGTTTAATTGTAGAAGTTTACTGAACAGGCCAGCTGTAAATGTTATACTATATATGCCCTTATTTGCACATACAAATTGGGGGAGAATGTTCCATTATTTCCTTCCCTCTCAACTGGAAGACGCAGCACCCTGTGCCAGGCCTGAGCAGGCAGCTGGTCCCAGCTCTCTAGGTCCCCTTGCTGAATGCACTTACTAGGACACATTTAGTGCAACAGAAAACCAATATGTATGTATGTAAAACTGAGTTAATTTTAACAGAAAATTGAGTTTAATCATTCAGGTTGTCAGTAACTTATTTTAAAAATATGATATCAAAGAGCAAGACTAGCAACTGTATCATTAAGTTTTTACATTACATAGTATTTATGCTATAAATATAAGTTTTAATAAAAAAATCACTGCAGTCATTTTCACTCTAGTTTCCACTAAGTAATGTTGATATTGACAACAAGGTAGTACTGTTCATCTTATTTAAGCTGAGTAAATAACGAGGAAGAGTTACTAAGAATTCAGATACCAAACGTAGCAATGGTCCTTAATCTTATGAAATTGCTCTTTACTCTGGGCAGCAGCCAGTCTCACTGATGTCAGTGGCCCAAGTTCTGCAGGCCTTAATCACATACCATTACCTCCAGTAGGAGTTGTTCTCAATTTAGGATCAAAGACCATAGTGCGCTGGGGCCACTCTTTCAAGGGAGGATTGGGCCCAGACTTTTAATAAGGGGTTTGGTGGCTTACAAAGAGGTGATTAAGATCTTCCTTTGAAAAACACAAAATGTAGAGTTCTTCTTTTGGATTATAACAGCACAGATAGCCGTAGCTTGTGGATTTCAGAGTATTAACTGCTGATCCACAATTGAACTGAAAGGTTTTTGTTTGTTTGTTTTGTTATTACAGTATTTAGTTAAACTTGTCAACCTTCAGTTCTCAGTAAGTCATATTTAAGTTTCTTAGCAAAATATTTTATTTAAGGATCTCAAAGTTTCTGAAAGTTCTTGTTCTTTTTCATATATTCCTCCCCACTGCCCTGAGCATCTCTGTGAATATCTTCAAGAGTGAGATTTCCTGGTTGTATGCAAAACCTAGGGTAGGTTTTTTTTTGTTTGGTTTGGTTTTATTTAATTAAAAGCTTGCACTTATTCCTGAGAACTCAAACCATGAAGTTTTGGAAAGTAACCCACAATATAAAAGTTTCTATTTTCCTTAAGTGACAATCAAGGATTGCTGTTTGTCAGTGACAAACAGAAAGTACTTAGTATAATTATTATAGCACCTCAGTAAAAATCAGATTCTAGCCGTAGGTGATTGCAGCTATAAAGTTTCCAGAATAGGAACAATGAGCCCTATGAAACTAATGAAAAAAATCGCCAACTTCCTCACTCCAAAGTCTGATTTTTACAAGGACTCCATTTCTTCCTGGTTGCCAAAAATGAACAGTTTATTTGCATTGAGCTCAGGTCTCCAGGAAAACAATTTTAATGCAAAATTGAATAATGTTGCACCAATGACAGGATAATTAACTGGTTTCAAAATTGAGCAATATTTAGGTGCATTTACTGTAGCATGCCCCAATAATGAAAATAAAGAAATCATATTCTAATGATAGCATAGCTAAAGATGACAAATATCCAGACATACCCCTTGCTGTATCACTGTACTGTAATCAAAAGAATTAGAAATGTAATGACTACTTTGACACAAACAGGTATTTAATATGCTGAAAATGCACCAGATTTTCCCCCTCAAGCATTAGTAAAATCCCCAAGAAAATTAAAATCCAGGTCATAGCTAAATTCCTTTGAAACTGGGATTTAAATTAAAAAAAAAAAAAAAAAAAAAAAAAAGAAAAAGGAGTTTAGTCACTGTAAGAATTCCTTGTGCTGTTACATTTTTATAAGGTTAAAGCTAAAAATAAGATCAAAATCTTTTTGGAGGTTACATTAAAAAATAGACCAGGTGTGTTCAGAAACCCATCACACATATGCCTGTTAAACAGATGCAGACCAATAAATTAATTAAAACTACTCTCCTTTCAAATCAGAAAAGAGGAAAGAGCTGTTGGGGACATTTATGGGGTGACGTTCTCTTGACTGACAAGTTTTTCATGCTTGGCCTCTATTGTACAAGTCACTGATACTTCTCAAATTTTTTCTGAAAGGAAAATGAAATCATCTGTCTGCAAAGCAGAGAATTTAGTGATCGGTTTCTAGGTAGTTGGATTGATGCTAGAGAGAGATGGCATGGTTGTTTATCAGTCATGAAAAGTGAACAAGGAAACAAGGTTTCGACACTGACCTGATGAAAATCTTTGCTAGTAATTCCTGACATCACACTCAGAAAATCGGGATTTGCATGTGAAATATCTCACTCTCCTTAGCATGCTATACTTCATCGTGACGATTAGCATCTGAGCTGATCAAGTGAAAAAGTATCTTGTGCTGACCTTAAATCCTACTGTACTTATAGGACTTGGAAATATAAATAGAAAGGAATTTGAGGAACAGTAAATGGTCCTGAAAGGGCTACGTGACTCCTTGAAACATAAGCTTCTCTAGCACTTTAAAGACAAACAACATTCATTTCCACATTTCTCCTTCCAATTATACAAATTTAATTTTTTTGGAAACCACACAGTTGCTGGAAAAAGGAATTAGTTGGTGTAAGGGGTTATTAAACATGGCATTCACCCACTGCTCTTACACAGAAAAGGCAGCCCTGAAAAAAATAAAGCTGATTAATATGAAAGGCAGCTAACCTAAAAACTAAAACTTGAACTGAATGGTGCGTGTTAATCTTTCTCAAATACACTTATGAAAGCTAAATTTGCTGGCATTTATCAGTGCTATGCAGCCTGAGTGTTCATGTGAATGATATCTCCTCAATTCTGAGCAAACCAGTAAAAGACGTAATTTTGTCTTCACTAGTAATTTTCTGAATCTCCTGTCCATCTACAGCTGCTTGAATAGCAAACACTTAACAATCCAGGGTCATTTGTGATAAACTTTGTTAAAAAGCCACCATTCATTACTGGTAATTTACTTAATCCTCAAATTGCTTGTAAGGAAAAGATTGAAATTCTGTGTTATGTATTTGTTCTATTCGGTCTACAATCAAAATATGTTAGCCACATTAATAAAATACTTGCCAGATCAAAAACTTAATAGCCAGTCTTAGAGACTTGCCATTGTTTATTGATGTTTGTTTGCCAGCCTATCTGGAGACATAAGGAAAATCTTAATAGCTCTGGCCACTCATTAGCAAAGTACCATGGAGTTCTAATCCCATAAAGATATTAAACTCTTTTTTCTTACAATAGCAACAAATGGAGGGAATTCTCATTACTTATTAAGATGTGGTACATTCTTTGCATATTGAGTTTCTTCTTATACTTTGAACTCTTATCCCTCATCATTCTATTTCTGAGGCTAAGATCAAAGTAGGTCGGCATTGCAGAGCTACAGATGAGTGGCCGCCTTTCAGAGAATATTAATGCCCTCTTGAAGAGCAAAGCTGGGAAGGAGGTGTAATCCCCTGGAGAGAGGGCCCTGTGCGACGACTCGTACGGAACAACCGTAGTGTGCTCGCTGGATCAGCTGTTAAAGAGCGCAGCCTCACTGAGGTGGAGTTGCTTGTCCCAATTTAACAGTGTGGCCCAAATCTCAAAGCAATAGCGAGACAGTCTTTTTTTTGGAACTAGAGAATCCTGTAAATGTGGATTCTGGCAGACCGGCACAGAACAATGTGTTTTATAGCAGGAAAATATGTGACCAATTTCATATTTTGCTTTCAAAATTTTCTGGTCTTTCTGATTCAGACTTGTGACTTCTCCAGTTTTAGTTTTTACTTCTTGCTACCTCACCTACTCAAGGATTGGCGTTATTGATGAGCTTGCTGGTAGCAAGCAAGACAGCGTCTCCCTCCAATCTTCCACTTCCAGCAGTGATCCTGCCATACAGGGTTTCTTTCTTGTCTTCAGATTGCTTGCAAGCCTTTTAAAGGGGAATTACTTTAGACCCTTGTTAAAGTTAAGAGTAAACATGCTAAGTACTAAGACATTCAGTGGGTATCGTTATATGAAAAGAAGAAATGTTATATTCATTACAGAGGAAAATCTAGTAATAAAAAGTATTACCTGCATTTATAGCCCTTGTAACCTAATTTTTGTGACAAAGCAAAGAAGTAAAAACATTCCTTTCTGCCTTTCAGTGACCCCTATAAGAAACCCCCCATGGAGTCATTTAGGATAGTAATTTGAGTGAAAATATATGCAGCTTTTACTTTGCTTTCTCTTCTTAAATTAATAACCCTTACCAATGATAAATCTGAAAGTTTCTAAAGACATTTGCAAAGATGCCCTCAAATTAGTAAGCAATTAAAAGAAATAAAAACTTAAAAGACATTTTCCACAACAGAAAAGTGACAGAACACGGAGCTGTGTTGTTCAAATGTTAAAACTGTATATAAAATACCCCTTCAATATATGCTGCCAGTAAAAACCAAGGCAAAGCAGGTCATTAAAATGTCAGACTTGGGGCAGAGTGGAAAAAATGCTGTGTTTAAAAGTAAACATGTAGACCTTTTATAATTATTTCCCCTTAAAGTTAACTGTTCAAAAAAAAAACCCAACCAAAACAAACCAAAACTAAACCCCAAACAAACAGCTCTGCATCATCAGGATCTAGTCCTAATTTTGTTCCTAAGTGAACCTAGGGAGACTTTCTGGGTCTTTATGCAGTCTCTGGATGTCAGCTTTGTGTATGAAATGTCATTTTCCTTTACCCTTTTTTTCTAAAGAAAAAACAGAGTGATGTGTTCATACCATTAATATTGATGTCATGTTTATGCTAAGGCTGAATACAAATAACAGCAGCATTAGCAATTTTGGGAGCCTCATGTGCAGCAGGGTAACCTGTGGGAAGATCCTGCCTGGGGTGCCACGCACAGCCTTGCGCTGGCAGGGCTTGCACCGACTGGCAGGAAGACTTCCAACATTTGCTGTTGTGATGATGTTGTGTCCAAATGCAGGATTTTAGCACTGCTGTAAAGAGCTTAGGCTAGAAAACTGTGCACAATCCCTTCTCCTCACATGAACTAAAACTTCCCACTGAAAGCAGTAGAAGATTCAGTTAGCATAAAGGAGACGCTATGCTAGTTATGGGGGAGCTGAAACCCATACTAGTGCTACTTAGTTGAATTAATCTGTTTTGCAGTCCAATGCAGATGAACCAAGACAGTAAAAGGCAAACCAAAGTTTGCATCATCATATATGAAGCATGTTGCAGTACTGAAAATAAAAAGGTTGTATTCTGCTGTCACTTTTCCTACTTCCAAGCTCTTTCAGCCAGTAACAAAGACTGATATCCTTCTGACTCATCAATCACATTCCAGTTTTGTTTCCCTTCTACTGGAAAAAAGTGCATCATGGCCCTTAATAAAAAAATTTCCATCTCATTAATTTTGTGTATTTTAAGCAAAATGTCTGCATATGAAGTCAGTATAATAGCTGCACTGTGTCTTTTACTGAGTTAAATTCCTAAACTGTGTCTAAAAAGTGGCAAAGCCCTACTAACAACTGTCCAGCAGGCACAATTCCACATTAATTGGGTTAGTGTATATCTGAACAACACTGCTAATGCACACAAAGTTATTCCAGATTCATTTTGGTTTAACCAAAAAAACAGTAGTTGGCTTATAAAACTCAGATAAATTTAATGATTAAAAAAATGGAAATGCTGTACCCCTAGGCAGTTTCTGGGACTCTCACTGAAGTTCATGCAGGAATATAGGTATCTTACCATGTCCTCTAACATTTCCATATCTCTGTTCCCTAAAACTAACAAATACCGCTGCTGAAAGTACAGATTGGCACATTTACAATCAGTGATTAAAACCAACATTCTTCTGGTTTCCACCTGATAAGAGTGGAGCTCAAAGTGGAGAAATGATGGAAAAACACAAAACAGCACCGAGATTCAACTTTTATTTAACAAGCTGTTTTTCTTTAAACTAGCTTCTACAATGCAAGTATTTTTAAGTTGGGAAAAAAGCCTGTAATCATAGTTTGAGATATGTTATACTCAAAATACAGACCATGAGAAAATATTAATCTCCATACTTACGCTTTTTCTAGTTTCCAATATTTTATGTAGGATAATCAAACATATCAGGAGGAGACAGAGCAATGGACCAAGCGTTAGACTTGCATAATTGACTCAACAGAAAATCACAGACTTACATCTCTGGTTCCATGACTGTTAATAACAGATCTGTTATGATTAATACTTCCTCGGTATGTATGATCAGTATTTCTTAGGCATAGGCTTACAATGGCAAGTCTATGAAAACAGCCAAAGCATACCATATATGTCTTTTTTTGCCAGCTCTACGGTGTTCATTCTATGATAAAAATGATGAGTAATACTTACTCGTCACGCATAAAGTCTGAAAGTAAAAAGTCACATTTTTTTAAAAACAAATTTTGAATCAACATGGTGGCTTTAGTCCACTTCAATACTTTGTGTCATTCCATCGCACCATTTTAATTCTTTAAGAGGAATGTAAAGACAGGCTTAATGTATCACAGAACTCATGGCTTGTGACCTATGTCTTTAATGAAGGCAGCACACCATGAACCTGGAGGGCTGGTACTTAATTAAAATGGTAGGTTTGAACCCCATTTCTTTTCCTATTATCTACAAGTATTCAGGAGGATAATCCCAATTAATAAGATTTACTGGTTTTATGACACCTCTGGAAGTTCTTATTTCCTTATAAGTAAGCAAAAATGTTATTTTTACCTGTATTCTTTATGCAGAATCATCTTCTATCAATTGTAAGGATTCCAGAGCTGGGAACTAGGTTTCATTTTGGATTCTTCAACCTAGATAAAAAGAATGGGATAATTTTCTCAGAAAATACTAGCTTGCTTGCAGTTCATTGTGAGAATGTCAAAAGATGGTTCTTTGATGATTTATTATGTAACTACTGTTACTGTCTTCCTAGACACAGGCTAAAACCAGCAGCCAATTCTTCATTACCAAACTATCAAAAATTGCAGTTTGAAAGTAGACGTTCAATATTTCATAGATTTGAAGATCTTCAAAAAGACTTATTAGAGAACTTCTGAAATCATATGCCATATTCCAAGGAAATCCCTTAGAAAGATTTGACTTTGATTGCTCAGGAGTTTAAGGAAATAGGGCTTTCTGTTTTATTTCCAGAGCATAGACTCAACTGACACTCAAATGGAGACAACATGATCTGCGTCCTCAGGTCTCAACATACCCAATTTCTAGACATACAGCAGCAAAAATATATCTTCTTGAATACCACTCATATATATACACATCATTTGAGATTTAAGAGCACATGATAAACATAACATTAAATACTACCCACTGCCCACCATCATGGTCTTCCGGGTTCCAAGCTCCTATAACTTAGTGATACAACCAGCACATAGCCCAGATATGAACTATAAGTCAGGGACAGCAAGCTACTTTATTATTCTTACAATTTCAGAGGTGTTTTTAAAGAGCTAATCACAGAATGGTTTAGGTTGGAAGAGACTTCAAAGATCACCACAGGCAGGGCCCCCTTCCCCCAGCCCAGGGGGCTCCCAGCCCCGTCCAACCTGGCCTTGAACCCTTCCAGGGAGGGGGCAGCCACAGCTGCTCTGGGCACCTTGAGCCAGCGCCTCACCCCCCGCACAGGGAAGGATTTCTGCCTTACATCTAATTCAAATCTGATCTCTGTCAGTTTAAAACCATCCCCCCTCCTCCTACCCCCACCCCCTGATCCAGAGTCCCTCCCCACCTTTCCTGTCCCCACTTTAAGCCCTGGGAGGCTGCTCAAAAGTCTCTCCAAAGCCTTCTCTTCTCCAGGCTGAACCCCCCCAACTCTCACAGCCTGGCCTCCCAGGGGAGCTGCTCCAGTCCTCCAGGCATCAGCAAGGTCTCTAGGAGTCTCCCCTTTCCTGGAAGATCCTTTTCACATTCACAAATCTAGTCAATTCTGAGGACTGTGGGCCTGTTTTTTTAATTGATGGTTTGCCTTGTACTCAAACTGACATTGCCACTGGAGCAAAGAATCACACCTACCTTGCCAGCAGGTATTTGTTTCACCAGTGTTGCTCCCTATGCTGCAGAAGGGCAGGCATTCCTATAGCAAAGTAATGAAATCAAATAGCAGGTTAATTCAGTTTTGGGTTTTGGTGTTTGTTTTGTTTTGTTTTTTCTTGGTGTTTTTTTTTTTTTTTTTTTTTTTTTTTTAAAAAAAAAAGATAAAAAGGGAGGGAGGTGAAAAAACCCCCAGTGACTGAGTATCAGCTATTTGACCAGAGACAGCAGACTGTCTGGGCAGAGTAATCTGCAACATGGGAAGACAATGCAAAACACCTGTGCTCACTAACCTTTTAACCCAGCACAGTTTGTCTGCCCACAGCTACATGTAATCTGTTTGATTTTCCCCAATTACAGAAAGGGATAGATTAGGAATAATTCAAATGAATGGGTCAGCCAGCTAAACTGAGGGAGTTGCAAACTTCTACCAATGGATGGTGATAAAACATTCTCAACCAGAACAGTTGTTTATAGATGTAGTGTTTGGGATTAAGAAAAGATAATTTGAGCAAACCCAGGCTGCCTGCAGTATTTTAGAAAATGTGCATATGATCATTTGTGCCAGAGGACATGTGGCGCTGTATCTCTGCAATCAGTGGTATGAGCTGTTCATGGAAACATCTTTAACTGGCACAATTATACCTAAAAAATTGGGTGATTCACACCTTCACTTTCTCTTCTGTATTAACTCAGTCATTCTGTTTCTCTGTGCTGAAGTCAACAGATCTTACAAAGCAGCTGTCCTGTAAGCCGCTAAACAACTTTAAATGCTGTGCTGAGGGGCAGTTCTACAGATGCCTTCCACTTGTTTCTTGCCCTCAGACTGGGAGAACACTTTCTAAGAAACAGAAGGATCTGATTTACCTTTGTGTTGTCATGACGGCACTAAAGTTTGAAATTAATATTTTGAGGCAATAGTTGGAAATCTAGCAGCATTCCTGTATGAGCTGTGCAAATGCTTCTGTTGGAACTAGGCAGGAGAAGCAGCAGGGGCCGAAGCTGCTGTAGAAATGAAAGTGTAGCCACATTCCTTGATATCTGAGTAGACGGCCAGACTGACTTAAAGTAAAATGCTCTTAGGTGAATTCTAATCTTTTTTATAATCATCAAATTTTTCACATGCCAAATAGAACCCATCCACAGAAATGGTGTTTTTCCGGTGAATCTGTTCACACAATACTTTATGCTGGCAGCTCATTTATGTCTTAGTCATGTTTTCATTTTTTCTTTAGCAGATGTTTACAATTACTGCTTAAAATGTTTCTATTTTCTGTGATCACTGAATGTGAATGAGGTGACATTTTTAAAAATAATTGTAGCTTTTTCTGGCCAGAAACCACGTTGTTAGATTCAAGCAGTCTTTGTCTTTTAAACTGTGGTAAAGGTCTTATATCTCTGTAACAGCAGCATCTGCACTAGTTTGCCTATTATTTTTTTTGCCAAAATCAAAGTGTTATTTGTCGTTATCTGACTATATCTTGTGTCTGGTGATCAGATGTGTATATGTCTTTTTATTTAACCTTAAAGACATGGGGCCTATTCTGAATTTGTGCTCGAGGATTTCTTGGGAGGACTGCAGAACAAATGGTATTACAGCAGCCCAAGCTTCTGAAATGTGAAGGAAAGTTTATTTGCTTTTCTTTCAATCAGTTTTTTCATTTGTTTTTATTGACCTCAATTTAGATCAAAGTTCTCACAAATAATTGCCATGTTGCCAACACCTGCAATTATGTTGCAACTTTTGTAACGCTTCACACTTTCTTCAAAAACCCATTTCTGGGAGTCATGCAAATTTTTGAGAAAGCTCATGTTTCTTTTTTTTTCTTCTTTTGTTTTGAAAAATAAGACTTCCGTTTGCAGAAAAAATATAAAAATATGCCATACATTTACCATAAAGGCTCAAAAAAGAGTGCCACATACATATTTTAAAAGATCACTTTTTTTTTTTAATTCAGTCTCGTGACTTTTGCAGTGCTGACTCATGATTTTTGCATGCTTGACATCAGCAATACCACAACTGAGAGAAAATCTTTGTGAAAGATTCCTTTCTAGTTCTCTTGAGACAAAGGGATCCTCCAGGAAAAAAAAACAGAGAAACAACTGTTTCTTATTCATGATAGTTCTCAGTTAAAAAGAAGTACAAAACCCAACTTTAAAGCAAACAATCTAAAATATCTGCCAAACCATTCCTGCTTGCTTTCTTCAACATAAAGACTCAAAAAAAGGTACAAATACATTTTTTTCTTTTCTTTGTTAGGGTGGTATTAAATCATATAGTGTATGAAAACAAAACTTCCATTACAATTTAATATTTTTCAATAAACAGCTTCTTTTAATATGCCAGATTCCTCTCTCTTTCTTGTCAAGCAAGAAGTCTGGCATTAGGGAAAGACAATGACTTTTTCATTAATGATCATATGCTATTTTTAATTATACTGTGTATTTTTTTAACTTCTGCAAATGAAATGTAACAACTTTACAATGACATTCCTTCTGCTTAATTAAAAAATGTTTTCCTTTTTTAAGAATAAAGTATTCTGAGAGAAACATGCAAATTTCACTGAAAAAAAAAGTTTAGAGCCTTTTTGCTATTAAATGAGAATTTTGGTCCATGAATTAATGCACTTTCATTGCAGTACACTACTGATCTATGACCACAAGTTTCTATTTGTTGAAAACAATTACAAATATTCAATATTCTTAATAATACAGAAAGCAATCAGTAGCTATCATTAACATTGCTGATAGTAGTAGTAGTAGGGAATATAATAATATATTATACTATCAGTAAAAATTCAATTCTGGAACTGGCTGGTTTAGCAGTGAAAACTAGACTCCTTTATCAAGCAAAACTTCCAATTAATTTGAAATAGTTTTTCTACATAAAGACTTGAGGATAATATGCTTGTGGGTGGGATAAAAATGGTCAGTACGTGCCTGTATTAGAATAAATATTTTTGGCATAAACACTTTCAGAGGCAAATCAGGTCAAAGGATGATTTACAAAACTGTCATTGTCATATGGCATTAATTTGATAGTTCATTTCAATTGACATCTGTGAGAAACAGTTGGACATGCTGTTTCTGTTGCATTAACCAGACTTTTTAATTAAATATGCAAAGCTGAAAGGAAACAAACAAAATTAGACTAAAAAGTAAAACTATACTCAAGTAAAGGTACACATTATGCCACTAAACTCATACTGTAACAGTCTAAATCTGTACCATGCTATGAATTACCTTTGAACAGCAAACACCATCAGAATCATCACAGAGTGCTGCTCAGCACATAATATGAAGCCTTCTCCAGCACCACAGATGACTTTTCCCCCCCCCCCCCATTTCTTCTACATAGACACGAACAAAAATACTATTACTACTTCTGAATACTTCTAATATTTCTAATACCACTACTACTACAAAAGTACTCTTATTTCCTCACCATTAGGCTTTCAGAACAATATGGGAAGCAGAGACTATTTAAGTATCCTGTCCACTGAATTGGATCTACTGAATAGCAGACTATAAAATATGTTATTTGATCTGTGCTGTACCAATCCTTTAGCTGATCACAAACCCCATGCTGGGTCTCTCTAAACATTGGTAAGCATAACACTAATTTATGAATGCCAGAGCATCACTTCATAACTGTTCCTTAATAATATTATCCCATATTTGTAGTAATTCTTTGTAACCCCTGATTTACCCAGAAACTATTTTTTTCTGTTAAATTCAGTATTTTTAGAATGATACCATATTTTCATGTTATCTCAGTGGAGATATATTTAAACAGAAAATATTTCTAATTTGTTTATGCTCTCACTTGGCAAGGTAGCATTAGGACACCACAAGCTTCAAATACATCAATACTAAGTAAAGGGGTTTTTTTGTTTGTTTTGTTTTGTTTTTTTTTCCCCCCGAGATGTACATATCTAAGATGAGGCTGATTTAGTCAAGACAGGTGAAAAAAAAATCCTTTATAAGACAACATCTGGAGCATTTCAACACTCTTAATGTGTCTTGGGCTTGTCTACATGAGACCTTTTCTTCTGGTACTGCCCTACCTCAGAATCAAAATCCTATTGTATGATCTTTAAAACTATCAGCCTTTCCCTTCTCTCCAATAAAAAAAAAAAAATCTTTAAAGATTTCAGCTCAGCTTGTGCTTTGGCTATATAATGCATCACTCAAATAACGTACAAAATCTCACAGAAAGGAACAAATATTTGTGCATATATGTCACTTGTTTTAAAAGTGTAAAGATTATTTACAAGTTTAGTATGATCTCTGGAAAGGATTCTATACCTACAATTGGGGTAATCCTGGAATTTAAAAAATAAGTTTGTAATATGAGTTCTTGGCAATACAGATTATTGTTGTAGATACGGGGTGGTGTAGACAGAAAGGACTGTTTGTTGACTGTTTCTTTCTGACACAGTATATGAATCCCATTCTGAGGTGGTCTGCTGGTTGCCTGCAGTGAAGGAGAAAAAACTGTTTCCCTTTTGATGTATAATTTGGCTTCTGGTTTTTGTTTTGCTTTCCTTAGAGCATTGATGACTGACCATAACTGGAGCTGGTAGAGGATGTCAGACTGATATGCAGTTGCTCTACCAGAGTGCCCAGCTGGGGTCTCTTCCTCATATTAAATCAAGGTTCAGATGTGAGCTCAATGAAGCATTTCCCCCAAATCAGATTGCTATGAACTACTACATTTTTTTTTTTGTTTTACTTTCCTCAGGAGGTTTGAATTATCTAAAATAATTTGAAAATTTTGCATACACCCTCCCTCCCCCCGTAACTATAAGTGAATGAGTTGAAAAGCAAAATATTTAGGAAATTAGTTCTTGTTTACAAAGATGAAGCAACAGAAGTTTTCCTTCTGTCCTCATAAAAGCTGTCGAAGTACCACATGCAGAGATATTTATGTTATTATGCTTTTAAATAAAAGCTGTGCAAAGTTCCAAAGAATGTACCGTGGTTGATTATTGCATCATGTTACTGGAGCTGCCAAACTATCAAAATAAATTTCCAGAAGTCCTGTATTTATAATACTAAGATTCTGAGCAAGCATTGACTGAATAGATGTTTCTGTAACAGTGCATATGTATATAATTATAATGAGTTATAAGAGAAGTAACTCCATCACTCGGTGACTGAAAACAGCACACTTCAACTTGTTATTTACAGCCAGACCTGTTTGTCCAACACCTGGATGGACAAAAGTCCCCAGTCTTTCCAAAAGATGTCCAAACCTGGATTATCTTTCATTGGAAAAAGGCGATGTTAAATTGATACACTGACACAGATATAACTGTTTTGACAAGTCAAAGAAGAGCAAGAAAACAAAAGTGACCCGATTGCCTTTTCCATAGGAACATATTATCCACAAATATCAACAATCTAAAGAGTATACGATGGCAGTACAGAGAGAAGGTACTCCCACACAGTCTACCTTTTCATTATTGACACCATATGTTGAAATACAGTCCCTCAGAAGAATAGAAATATTTCAAACGTATTTTTTTGTTATGATTTAGTGCACAGGTATTTGTGTTAGCAGTAGAGAACACAAATATACAGGATTTTCTTGGCACATATACCACACTGCAAGAATTTAATATTGTTAGCTGGCAATTAACCTAAGTATAGGCATCCTTTAATTATCATATAACTTACAGTACCATCTAGTCTGAGGAACAGATTTAAACATGTGCTTATCCTGTAGCTATCCAGTGGTTTGTTTTCTGTAATACAATAAACAGCTGTTTACAGAAAAAGATAATAAGCTGTGTTGAACCTCTCGCTTTGATTCTGGCCACATCATGTATCACTGAAATTACTGGGACTCAACATAAGATTAAATGGCCAAATCCTGGCCCATTTACTTTATTATCATTCTTTTACCAGGGATTTAGTAACCAGACACTACCTAAAGACCCCTGCAACTAATTCAGCTACAAAACACTTCAGTCTTGCAGTATAAATAAACATCTTGCCAACAAACTGGTATTTCATAGATGATCCTCTCATGTTCTCAAGGAATGGGTAAAGCAGTTGCGATGAAATGTCAGTAGAAATATTGGCAGATCAGAGCTGAGCGAGTAAATAGGCAAGAAATTATATTTGTATTCATCAGCACTAACTTTTCAGAAATCCAGTTATCCCCTTCATCTACCATTGGGAGGACTAAAAGAAAAATTTTATTAAGGAACAAAATGTTATCTGCGATGTTAAGTAAAATAATATTTTCCTGTATCTGAAAAATAGATACTGATTTAAAAGTTTGGACGAAGCAGCATCTACATAGGAATGATGCAGATTGGTGGCCACCTTCTCACAGATATATCCTTATCTTTGATAGAGTGAAAAAAAAAAAATGCCAGGTCAGGATAAGGAGTGCCTAAATTTGACATCTCTGAGACATTCTAAAAGCTCATCTTTCAAAAACTGATGGCAATCTCTTGCACGATCTAATTTAGATTTCCTGTTTCATTCAAATGTTATTATATATACAAAAATTAGGATTACAGAGGCCGTAGGAGGCCCTATGGTCCAGGCTCTATCATTGCTGAATGTACTATCATCTTACCAACGGTAACTGCAATAGCAAGTTATTGCCTTTTTTTTTCACACAAGCAGCCCTTAGGGACAAAACTCCCCACAACTGGAAAAAGACATTATACTACTGTTGCTCAAATAACTTGTCATGGGTTTCTTATTGCTACATTTTGGAGGGGGGGTTCTACAAAAAACACTGCGATTGAAAATGTAGCATGGCCTACAGCATGGTACAGTTTGCTTCTGGTCAGCTGCACCAGAAGGAGTGAAAACATCTAAAATTATAGTCCCTGTTTCCTACTTGCTGCCTTTTGAGCATTATACTGGAATGTGAAATTAGTGCAGCTCCTGGGCTCACCAAAAGCTGGAAGAAATGGCTTTTATGCGGGGACAACAGAAAGCTCATCATGACTTCTTTTCCCTGTGGAAGATGACATGGGAAGGCTGGTTCCCATCTGACACACACTTTATTTTACACTCATGTCTCTTCTTGTATTTAAGGTCATGAACAAAACACGTTGGAACTAGGAAGGGCCGAACACACTAGAGCAAGTTTGTCTGGATTTTTGTTTTGTGTTGATTTTCCTAGCACAAATGCAGTGATTAACAACAGTGTTTTATGAACCTGTCTCGGTGAGACCCTACAGCCAGCATACCTGTTTGGCGGCTATTTTGAAAGGGACTTGACTGAATGTTTTAACAGACTAAATTAAAGTCCTCTTAAAACTGCTTAAGATTTTTATCTCAGAAGACTTGATTTTGTCAGGGACTTTTGCTTTGCTGTCATAAGGCCACCAATTAATATGAAATAAACCACATACATTGCTGTTTTTTTCTCTTCAGCTAAGGTAGCAAACAGCCGCATGAAGAACGGTGTCTGCGAGGCTCTGGCAGACAGTACTTCATGTAACTTTCATGGCTGCATTTACTTTTAATTGATCCTTCAGTACTATGCCCCTTATGGAGTGTTTTAAATCAATGTCAACCATAAAGGGGTACTAAACTGTACAAGATCGTTTTTTGGTTGCAGTTAAAGATAACTTATTTATGAGGACATGAATAAAACTCTAAGTATGCAAATGTAAATATGGCAAAAACTTTCAGAACTCATTTCCTGTATTTCATAGATTGGAGAATGTCAGGCATCAAAGCATGGATTTTTTCCTTTTTCCATCATAAAAGATTCAACAGGGCCCTTTGAACGTTTTCCCTCCTCTTACGTTTTTTCCCATCCTTTTATTAGCTGGATATGACGTTGGAAGTTTGGTTATGCAATGATAAAATCAAAGCGAGTGGATGAGAGGCTCTTCCAAAATTTGCAGTGTTCTGGCATTCACTCAGCACTTCCATGTTACTGAAACATGCATTCTGCTAGCTAAGACATGCATGATTCTCACCAGAATGAGCAGGTCTTCTCAGCTCATAAGTCCCAGAATAGACATTACTAGTAGCTCCTGAAAACAACTCCTTCAGAAGAGCTATTCCTTAGTAACTTCATTTATGAACGTTTTTAATCCACTTTTACTGTACAGTAAGAATGACAACTCGGGCAGTGACTGTGGATCACTCCATCAACCAGATCCCTTTATTCTCAAATAGCCTTCTCAAACATATTTCACGGCTTGAATCACCTCCAATGTATCACTCTAAACAAGAAGTTTATTCTTATTACAGAACTGAGGAAGCAAATGGTCCAGAATCCTGGCTAAACCTGCCGTGGTCACAGTATTTAGGTTAGTTATATGACATTAATTTCTCAATAATCTGTCAAAGGAAGAGAATACATGGAGGAATTAATGAAGTCGTGCTGTATGCTTTCCGGAAACATGAATCTCGTATTGCTGACATAAAACTGATGAATGCATAATGATGAAGTGCAGAATAAGAATATCATCGAGTCTTTAGATATTACATTTTTCCTTTCAGATCCTCATAGAAATTAGGAGAGAGTGAGTCAGCATGGGAGACACCTGACATCTCATTAAAATCAATATGAAAGAAATTAAAGATGGTGAATTAACTATAAAGACTATTAGTGCTCATGAGTTACAATTCAAGGTAAAAGATCACACTGAAGCAGAAGTTAAGGAGATACACAAAGAGAGCTCATTACCTTACTTCCTTTTCCTTTTTATGGATTAGATTTTACACTTTTAGAAGTTTGGGGTTTTTTTCCCAGTCAGAACAAAAGTTTTGTAACTCACCTAGACCCAGAATTTTTATTCTCTAGAAAACTTCAGAGTTCCACACATTAAATATATGACATATCATTCCACTGGCATGGAGCAGTTTGCCTCTGAGAATGTAGCAAGGAATAAAAGAGCTCAGAACTCATATATCCCTCAAACCTGAGTTTAACATGAATCTGATGGAAGATGCTGAATTGCACCTGCTCAGAATTCAAAGTCAATTGTAATGTCTTTAAAATCTCCATCCTGTATTTGCCAGTACAGCTCCATGTGCTTGGAGATTTTTCTACAACTGTTCTTTGAAGGGTAAATCCCACTGAATAGGCAACCTATGAAGGAAAGTCAATATAACCGCAGTACTTGTCTGGCCGTGCAAGGGCTGATGCACAGGGGGCCTGCTGCTCTTACAGCAGCAACAGAGCCAAAAAATCCTTTTTTGAACCAGAGTTAGTTTTTATATATCCTGACTTAAAATACAACTTATCTTTAAAACCATTTTTTTTTATAAAATTACAGTAAAAGTTTTTGTAAACTATTCAGAAGAATGATACCAGGTTTGGCCCCAACCCAGCAAAGCACATGTTTACCCTTCTGTATGTCACTAGTTTCTGAAATCAATGGGACTGCTTGCAGCCTGAGAGTAAATCATGTGCTTCAGCGCTCTACCACAATAAGACCTTTACAATTGTTTTCTTCTATACAGATAATTCTAGGAACCCTCACAGACCCTCAATGACTTTCACATATGATGAAGAATCTCTACTATAGATAGGAGTAAACCTTGCTAAACACCTGTTTTTACAGCTTTATAGCCTTATGTCCCATTTTTTTGTCAATCTGATACCAGAATTTAAATCTTGTTGGAGTCATAGATTAAATATAAGCAGAAGGAGTTAAATGCATATACAAAAGGGATGCCCTTCCTGTCAAACAAGGAAAGGAAGATAGATATATATAATACAATAACTGTAGATTTATGAATTATATGTGCAAGAAGTAAAGGCTCTGATCCTGAAAAAAAGTTGTGGTTTTTTTTTTTGTTTGGGTTTGGGTTTTTTTTGGGTTTTTTTTTGTTTGTTTGTTTGTTTTTTGTTTGGTTTGTTTTTTGGTTTTGGGGTTTTGGTTTTTTTTTTGTTTTGGTTTGGTTTTGTTTGTTCAGGTTTTCTTTTTTGTTGTTGTTGTTTTTGTTTTGTTTTCCCCAAAGAGCAAAAGACTTGTATCTTTGCAAAACTGTCTTCAAAAAGACTATTGGGGGTACAGAATTTCATTAATAAAAATTGCATTAAACAATTTTTTTGCTCTGCAAACCATAAGCATACACTTCAGAGATCCAGTACTTCTGAAAGAAGTTTGGAGCAAGGTGTGGCCTGACTGTTTGCATGAGGACTGGTTATTAACATTTTGACTAGAAATACTGCAAGTGCCCCAAATTACTGTAAACATCTTTGGAACACCAGGAGCTATACTACCAAAGTTAACAGTTTTACAAAATAATTGTGTTTATAGTCTCTGGGAGATTATTATTGAAATTTGGATAGACTCGATCTAAAAAGCACAAGCTTGTAAGCAACTTTTGAATGAGAACAAAGATTAAATTGGCAATTTTTTTCCTAAATATCTTTTGTTCCTGTGACTTGCCCAGATGCCATCTAATAAATGGCAACACTGTAGTAAGAAAAATTAGCCCTGATCTTCTAAATACCAATCCTTTTTTTTTGGTGTGCGTGTGTGTGTGCAATAAAAAATAAAAGATTTAGCTTACCTACTTGTTGCTGGCTGAAAAACCCTCTCTTATAATCAGTTTTATGATGAAACCTATTATGTGCATTTAAGGTGAGAAACTACTGCCTTCACCTTGGATGAAAAACCACTCTCACCTTTACCTCAGGATGTTAAAGTAGTTTGTGGAATAATGCCTGTGCTGTTGGCCTGAAAAGTAAAACTTAAAAGAAACAAACAAACTGAAAAGCTCAACCACACACTTAGACATACAGAAAATTTCATGGAACCTTGCAGTAAAGAAGCATGAGTAGACTTCCGCAGAGCATTGGCTGAATTTATAGCTACAATCTAATTCTTCAGTCACACCTGCATCCACACATCAGTTCCTACATTGCTGCTGTCAAGCTGTGCTTAATATTTGCCCCAGGTGAAAGCCCTGACTCCTCCTTACCTAAAATGTCATTACACAGGTGGCAAAATGGCAAATCTTTAACAATGCTGATCTTAATTAATTTACCTAAATCTGGTGAGCAGGGCTGCCGCTTCTTTCTCATGGTGTAAATACCCTTGTAAACTTGCATCTGCAATGGGGAAACATACTGCTCTGCTGCCAGGATGAGGAACTAGCCATGAATAAAATATTGCCTGAATATGCTGATGAAAATGAAACCAGTGTTCAGGGTACTTTGCCTAGCTGATGTTTGATTTGTCAGCTTTATTCTGCATCCTTTCTTGGGCAACAACACTGGAGGTTTATACACACTAACTTCTCCATCCACATAGCTTTTTTAAAACAGAGAGATGCTTTGAATTCACTATGAGAGGTAAAAAACTAATGCCTAGCACCCACCCCTCCCTCTGAGTTCAGTGATGTATTTCAGCCCTGCACATCTGACATGCAGTAAAATATCAGCATCTTACAGTACCAGATACTAATTAGAAAAAGAAATGTGTTAGATGTCAGGCCTCAAGAAAGCAAACTTAACATTCTGACAGCAGCTGCAGAGTGATAGCCATAATCAAGCACTGTCCCTGCTTAGATCTGTGCCAAACAACCTCACTTACTTCTAGCTAATTCTCCATCAGAGACCATCTTTCTTTACGATTCCAAAGAAACATGTTGTCAGTTCCCACCTGCTGGCATTGCTAGAAATAAAACCACAGTTGATCGGATGCAATAGGTCAGCAGAATAGTGCATTGAACTGTTGTTTGTGCTTCCAAGCTGTGTTACAGGGGATTCGCTAACGTTTATTAACCCTTTCTCAAATCATGGCTTTTGTTACACTTTTCTAAAGCAGCAAGGTTTCAAGGATGAAAACACATCCTGTTAGAAATGTCAAAGGAAGAAAAATTTGGGCTTGCTGCCAGGCTAAAAGTTCGATATCATTTGAAAAACAAAATATATTAGAGAAGAAAGAAAATGCAGATGTCAGCCTAATGACACAGAGTAATCTATTTGTTCAGTGCTTGTATTTTCCTACCAATTTTGTATTTTTCAAAAAGGACAATAAAAGAATTGTGCTCACTGCTAATTAATGACAAGCTGGTAAAAGCATCTATCCATTGTTCCATTTATTTCTTCATTTCCAGCAGTTAACAGCCCTGTTCTGAAATGAATCAATGTCGTTTACACAATGCTGTCACCCCTATTGTTTCTTTATCATCCTTGCATTTTCATAAATCGGAGGTGTTAATCCCTTAATGGCTTCTCTCAGAGCTCTAAAATGTATGCAAAATGGTAATTCATCCCCTAAACAATTCACATTTACACAGGCACCCTTTTAAATATGTTTACTATTAAAATGACTCCTTTGTTTGGATCTAACCCTATCTGTTTGTTTTCTAAACACTGAATCACAGCAGGTATGCAGAGTCTAATTTTAACTAGTGACTATTGGTAACCCAGCCCTTTTACAAACGTCGTGATTTGTCTCCGCAGGTGAAAGACTTTTTTTTTTTGGTAAGGAGTCATATGATACACATATGAAATTGAGTACGTCTGTCAGGTTTTGAAGGAAAATCAAGGGCCTGATGCAAAGTTTATTAACGTAAGGAAAAGACATAGACTGTCCTTAGTGGTCTTTGGTTCAGGCCTGAGTAAACAGCGTTATATGCTCTCCCAGAGACTGGAAAGGAAATCCATTACATTTATCCACAATATTTTAAAAGTAGCAGACTGTGCTTGCTGATAGATTTAATACCTCAATTTTCAGAAGTACAACAGAGTGCATGGGAGCATCTTTGCAGGATTGGGACAGTAAAGTTTTTGGAACAGACTGCACCTCACTGTCTGTGCAGGAATTTGCGTAGGCACCTGGACAACTGATATGTTTGCAACCTTTTGTGGTCAGCATCAACAGAAATGTTCTTGCTCTCAAATACATTTTATAAGCTTTTAAAAGTAAATTCTACACAGCTTAATGGCTTCACCCCTCTTAAATCATATATAGATTTTTTTTTTTTTTTCCATTCGGTTTTAAAAAGGTCACTGTCGGTGCAGACAAGCATTTCAATAACTTAGGGTAAAAAAGAGCATAGAAGCAGCTGTATGAATAAAAAAGCCCCAAACCAACAAACAAAACAATACTTAAAACACTGTTTGTGTATTTCTGTTTAATTCACTTTTGTTTCACGTTGCAGAATCTGTATTGCTTAAAAGTGACACTGAAGTTCTCCAACAATGTATAATTGTGTGATCTGTGCTGCTCGAAGGATGGATCCTTGGAGTACTGACACAGAGAGAGAGAAGATCAAGGCTTGGCAGTGACCGTAACATGCTGCTACACAGCAGGCAAACACTGGAGTCGAGCAGCTGCACCAAGACGGGTTGTGCTGCCTTTTTCCTTTATGCTCTTGTTTTGACTTGTGTTAATCACCCATTGTTCTAGTTGGGAGAGCTAAATTAAAGGACAGGGTGATCGAATAGAGCTCCCATTCAATCGGAGGAAGCAGGTCACTTCAAATTCTACTGCACAAGGTGATAAGCAGGAATTAGAAGTATACCTGGAGAGGTGTATCATTTAGAAGTAGGTACAACTGCCTAATTATAACTAAGACTAAATGAAAATACTTTGTATTCTTCTCAAAGGTTCAACATCTGCCAGCACTAGACAATGGAGATTTCTAGAATTCTCCTTTTGCCATGAACTTTGACATGAACAGCACCAATTTTCAGGGGTAGAAATGTAGCAAAATGGGAAGATGAAAAGAGATAAATGAGAACAAATGAAGAAAAAAATCACCTTGAACATCTTTTCTGCATTGTTTTGGGATAATCTTCATCATGTTCATGACATACTGCCAGATTAGATTGCCATTTCATAAATACTTTTAAGCATGGAGAGAAATTTGACTCTCTAGAACTTTCAGTCTATCGCATATGCTGTGATCGTTCCTGATGAGGGAAATCACTAAGTCATTCACTTGTCTGTATTTAGGTGCATTTTCTATTAAATAAAAACTAGCAGCTTTTGCAAATTTTATAAGAATGACCATTCGCATAAGATTTCAAGCCAAATTTCCTTGGGCATGGAGGTTTTGAATAAACTTTGCCTGTGAATCCAAAAGTTTCATGTACCATGATCCACAGAGCTTTTGAGGGCTTGCCAGGCATTCTTCATTAGCTTTCCCTAAACCCTGTGGGATATGGGTATGGTAGCATATGCTTGTCTTCCAGACAGATGAGGGGGAGGATACACTTTTGACCATAAGGTACTGAGTTATGTGAGCTTCTGAGTTAAATGAGTGGTTAGACCTTTCATGGAGGCTTATGGACCATATCTTGTGCAGTCTGGTGACATCCCTCAGGCTTTTTATTTGATGTAGGTATTAAGAAATCCCTCTATGGTGTGCAGAGTGCACCTTTCCTTGATAGAACGCCACAGACTGAAGAATGTTGGGTTGGTATCATATCTATGTTTGAGTTAATTTCTCTTGATGTGATGATATCAAAGTACATCACTGGGACATTCAACAAGATGTGATTTGAACAGAGAGATCAGCAGTTCTCCAAAGACTGATAATACAGTTGTTCCAGGGATAAGAGGGTTGCAGATAAATTGGAAGTGTCGATCTCCAACTATAGGTAGAAATTACACAGTTATTTGGGCATAAACCCCTCCTCTTTCTGAGGCATAATGCAATTTTTGAGGCTTTCAGGCTCCTACACTGACATGTCCTCTATTTGTGATACACTGTCCTGGGATGGATCACTGTGCTTTGTGATGTATGTGAGGAGTGGACATTTTTGATAAAAGCAAGTACTGACAAACTGTAAGAGAATTGATAAGAAGGGAGAAAAAGAGACAGATCTAGAGCTGGTTTCTACTGATTAAAATGTAAATATTTTCAGTTTATGGAAATGGATAATATAGCTTTATCTTTGTTCTTTTTTTATTCCATTGAGCATAACCATCAAACATGACCTAAAAAATCAGGATTTCCTATGACCTGACTTTAAATATAATGGAACTCTCTCTACAGAAAAAGCAAATAGCAGCATTTCTGTGGCTCTGTTGACTGTTCCAAGACATGGACAGGAGGCAAAATAATTGAGCATATATTGTCATTTGCCAGAAAAGTCCTCAAGTATTCCACAATATCTATTTTTCAAAGGTATCACCTGAAAAATTTATCCTTGAATAAGCCTGAACTGTGAAGTCTGGCAATGTATTCCAAGTCTGGATTTTTTAAACCTAATTCTGTTGCAAATGCAACTACTCTGATTGTTTTGATTTAATCAAAACTGGCTGTTAAATCTCTAATTCTAACGTCTTTTCAATCTTTGCTCAAAGTGACACATACGTACTCTGTGACTGTGCATTGTGAAGTTAACAACTTGTTATTTGGCCTATCAGTTGTTGAATATTCAGCCCCTTGTTGGAATTGTTCAAAATGTAAAACTACTTCTGCCTTTATCACTCCTGTCTCTCAATTCATTCTCAGAGATCATAGTTTTTCCAGAAATCAATTAAGAAAAATAGAGAGATGTATTTTTAATTTCTGAGGCTGAATGTTTCAAGACCCTCTTTGTAGTTGAAGGAGGAAAAGAACTAGGAGGAGGAAGAATAAAGTATAAATTTCATCTGCTTGTGATAACCCAACACAGAAATATACCTATTTTTAAAAACTCAATCAACAACTTAATACAGAATTAAAATAGTCCATGTATTATTTTAAGACAACCACAGGAGTTACCAATTAAAATTTTATATGATTACATGATATTCTTTGAAGACTGGAAGATTAATTGAATACCACATATATTAGTTAATTTTTTTTTGTTGATTTTTATTTTTAACAGCCATGGAAGTTCATGGTGTCTTTAGGCCTTGGCATAATCAGAGGAAATAATTTTAGCTGGTGAACACTGTTCAACCCATTGAGAAAAAAACCCCTGTTTACACAACAAGCCAATTAAGGCTTATATTTAAAATAATCTTCAAGAAATTAACATTAAAATGTCATAATAAACATTAAGATTTTCAAGTAAAGCCATCAAATACAAAATCAAACCACTGTAATTAAGGCTATTCTAATAGATTTTCAGAAATAATTGCCAAACCTTACATATGTAACATGTAGCTATCTACATGCATACTTAGTGGCCAGAGTGATTTGGTACTCTTTGTCAGCTGATTATTTCTGCAATCAAATGCCCCTTTGACTAAATGAAGCATTGCTTCAATATCATTGAATGGAATTAAACAGGGGGGTATTTATTAAATTGTTTATATCTACCATCACTGTTGGGAACATTTTAAATAGCTCTAGTTCATACTTGTATTTCTTTTTGTTTATCATTGAAAGCAGGTGTCACGCATGGAGAAAGTCAGCATTTCTATATTGTAAGTATAATGAAAAATACTTGCGATCTTTACTTAACAAATCCTTAACTTTGCACTGATGAAATGTCTACAGAGTTTAGCTGCAGTTTGTTCATTATAAGTTTTTTTTCCTCTCAAGCAAACTGGAAAAAAAATATTGTGCAAATGACACAGAATTTTATGTGCCTGATCTAAATCTTACTGAAATCAGTAGAGATTCCTACAGACCTCTAGGAGTCTTTGGATGAAGCTCTAGGTGCACATTAGCTTTCCTGACACATTATTTTGATGTTTTTGTGATCTCATACCACCTACCCAATAGGCTTGTTTGTTCCATCAATGACCACTTTCTGGCCTAGGCTGGTCTATGTCTTCAGTGAAAGGATCATCTCTACTCTTATTTAGCTTTGATTAACATCATTAACCTATCATACACTGAAGCGACTTGCAGGGGAAACTGGTAAGCCAATTTCAGCAAGCAACATAAAGCGAAGAACAGCTTGGATTGTCAGATAAACATACCCAGAGGTGCAGTTTGGATGCTGAAATTATTAGGTGAATGATAGGAAGCCAAAAAATCAGTGAGCCACTTGAGCAGAGAGTATAAACATAAATATCCAAAAGCATGGCACAGTGCACGCGTATTTTATGTTGATGTGCTAATACATTATCTGCTAAGGGTTTATTTAAACCATTTTTGTATTCCCTGCAATTCATTTATCTGCATAAAGAAGAGCCACTAACAGGACAGTGCCTTATGAACAAGCAACCCTGTATGTTTTCCACTGCTGTTTATAATTCTTCATGCTCATATCTATAATTCATGAGTAAATTGGCTCGTGAATGTTTCCATAAAGGTTGAACAAAGTATGGTGCTGTTAACACTCGCACTGTCATGCACAGAATCGAAATGTGCCCACTCTCATTCTATTCATCACAGCTCAAAGACATTTTGGCAATGATATTATCCAAATATTATTAAAACTTTGAACCCTGTCCCCATAAATTATAGCAAAATGGCTTCAGAGCCATTAGGCAAGGAGGATGTATGGGCTCCAGTTGCTTTGGAGTAATTATGTGCTTAAAAGGAAGCGTGGCTAAGCATTCTACCAGTAAAAAGAGAAAAGCTATGATCATTTGTTACTGCTTCAGTGCTGTACACAGTATTGCTCACACAGGTCAAGCCAACCTTACAGCAGGACAATTATCTGCCTAGAGAGACCAAACATCTGTTATTAAGTACGCAGAGGCACCACTGCAGCATGCTAGAAATCTTGTCCACTTCATTGGTTTGGCTTACGGTAATGTACTTCAAACACTTGGCTAACTCTGCACAACATCCCTCCTTTCTTATTGTTACTGCAACAGTTCAGCTTTGAAATATGCAGTACCTTCACTCCCCCATTACTTCCTTTAATATGCGCACAGCTGTTAAAGATGATGGTGTAACTTTAGATGAGTTGCTCTTTTCTCTCTTCTCTCTCTCTTGCTCTCCTTTTTCTTGAAAATGTGTTTTGAGATGTTCTTGTACATTTATAAGTTACCCATTGAGAGTCATTGTGATTAGGAGTGCAAAAGCACAGGGACACACAATTTTATGTTATAAAACAAATGTTGCTTGATTTTAAACATTCCTTAAGCTGGTCAAAGAGGTGAAGGATGCCTTTTCACACAGTAGTTATGAAATATGTGTTTAAAACAAACAACAGCAGTGGAACAGATATCACTTGCCTGCACTCACTGACTAACAGGTAGAATGATCCCCTGCCAGACTGCTTATCCACCTGAAGGGAGGAGATTCTGAACTGTACACAGTTTGCTTCACTTTTTAATAGCTCTGATGTTAATAGACAACAATTTTTCCCCCTCTGATAGAAACTGCAAATGTAATTGACACATTTGCTTTCACAGGACACAGCAAGAACTCTAAAAAAGAATAATGAATGGGTGGCAGAGATGTCAGGGTTAGGAATTAGATCTATCTTATCTGTCTTGGGTTTTCTAAGGCGTCTATCACAGTGCAATAATCAAACCTCTGGAGGAGATGTTAGGTAGGAGAGCTACAGAAATTAAAGATCCTAAGAATATTTTTTTCTACAGGCTTTGATGAAAAATGTACAACTTCTGTATTTGGTTTATACACACTGTACTGTCGTAAAAAAGCCGATACAACTGGCAGATTTATGCAATCCTAAAATTCTATCAGCATGAACTTCTCTTTAAACCCAGATTTCCTTATCTTAAAAGCAAATGAGAATAATACTCTGGGATGAAAAACACAGGTCCTCTGTGTTGCATGCATAGGTAAAACATAAGAAAAAAAAAAAAAAGAACAGGATCACAAGAGGAAAAAACAATCCAATGTTAAAGATGACATTATTGTGTAATCACTAGATTATTTTGCCCCTCAGCAGAAAAAAGGCTTCAGAGGAAAAGGCATACCTCATCACTATGATGCGTAGCTCACTTCAGCCTTTCCCATCTACATTGTGCTCTCTTTTCAATATGTGTGCTTGTGAATAAAAGACCAGTTAGGCAGAAAGTTTGAAATTGGATCAGTGAGGAGGAGTCTGTCTTCTGTCTGAACTTTATATTCACTCATGCCTAGACTTGAAGGAATTACAGAATCAATACAAAACATACCTATAAAAGAAAGATTTTAGTTAGCTTTTTTTTTAATTTCAAATTTGTTCATTCTAAAGCCAAGCTCATTAACTCCTCAGATACACTTTTTCTCTCACAGTTATATCAGATGCTGTACCTATAATGGATGTGTTTGTCAAAAACCAGGCAAAGAATTTAACACCTAATTCAGGAGGAGGTATTTCGAGCAAGTCTGAAAATAGGTACACTAGTTAAGAGATTTGTTTCATTGTTCTAATATAACACTCCTGGACAGAACTGCAATTAAATGTGTACCTTCCTTTGAATCACCTTTGACTCTTGTAAGTGATAAGCCTTATAACATTTTCAGTACCCTCACGTTGATGGTCTGAACAGAAGAAAGGAAAATGATCCTTTTGAATAGGCTCTTCCAGAGTGTCTGTTTCAAAAAGTTCATATAGCCTTTCTAGACTTTTTGGGGTAAAGAAATACATTGTACAACGTATCCAGAACTGGTATAGTTTAGAAATACTGGGACATACTTCACAAATATTTGTGAATCATGAAACTTATCAACTCAGAAGAAACTGGTAATATTCTAGGGTACTCTGCTTCAGTAAAAACAATTTTAATATGCAAAGGGAATAGAGGAACTCATCTGCTGCTGTTCAAAGCAGGTAAGACCTCTCCCACAGATACTGTTCTCCACCATGGAGAAATGACCACATCACAGCACAGTCTCCAGATCTCCTGATAGTCCCAGCTGCAGCATGTTACAAGCCAAAGGCCAAAGTTTTGTGTGAGAGAGATGCCAAGACACCATGAAGCGCCAAAATAACTTCAGAAATAGCTCAGAAGTTGCATTGGATTGATTATATATATAGTTAAGAAGCAAATTCAAGAGTACAGCACAAGGGGAACAAAATGACACCTCTATAGGTCACAGAGATATACTTTGAACAGAAGAAATACAGTAACTGGAACGAGATTCCTTTGGGTGGAAACATGATTCTAATCATATGTAGAACTGATCCAGCTGGCTTTATTACACCATGTTATTTCTAGCAAGATATTAGCAGGGTTTCCCCCTCCAAAATACCAACTCTCAGGTAATTATTAAAGGTCCAATTTTTTTATTGCAGGTGATACCAAGTATGGTTACCTAGCTAGCAATAGGAATTTTCAAAATGTACACAGAAATTCAACTACAGAAGCCTGTAACATGGTTATAATTTTATATCATACTTTGTATTTTGAAACTCAAATAGACAAGGTAAATTTTAAAAGTAATTTTTGAAGGTTTAGAAGAATTTTCTATGAATAATTATCTGATTTGACTTTGAATCACTTGGTTTCATCCTTCTGAGTTCCTGAGGACAATAAATAATCATGATAGGATATAAAATTACATTTTAAAATTTGGAACTACACAGAAATCAATGGGATTTTTTTTAAAAAAAAACTTCAGCAGCCTCTGGTTAGAATATAAAGCTTTCTGTCTCAAATAACTACTTTTTCTTAATAAGTACTCATAATAAACCAGGTGTGTATTTTCAATATGAGGCCATCACTTTACTGATAAGACTCTTCCAAAAGAACATAAGTATATATATACACCATATATATTTACCTCTTTACAAAATGGACATGTACATAATACAGATGCACAAAATAAAGATGAATCATACTCAGCTTTATGGAATATATCAAACCAAGCTCATACACTCATTGTTTTCTAATTCAGTTAAACATCATTAGCAACAAAGCAGGACAATTCAAACTATTCTGTAAAACGACACTGTTTGTCAATATGTTTACAACAAATAGGAGTGCATAATTTTTTGTGTCAGCGTTAACAGAAATGACAATAGATGAACCAGAGATTGAGGCTGGGACAGGAAACTGAAATAGGAGAGGAGAAACCAGTGTTATTCTACAAACACCAACATTTTTTGAAAGACATCCCTTCTGATGAACGAGCCAACCAATTGTCTGGAGTCTCGGTTTCTTTGTCAGTGAAATCAGACTGATTGCACTTACATTACAGGTTATTTTGAATGCAATCCTGTGGGCTGATCAGTGGGCATCAATATTCACACCTAGTGATGCCTCACCTGCTAACTGCAAGTGTACCACTTACAAGGTAAGAAACTAATCAGCATGAGTGAAAACATCAAAATAATTTCCTTGAGACCACTGGATAAAATAAACTCTGTAAATACAAAGGTGGATGAAAAAAAAAAAAAAACCACGCAAAGAAAATTTCATAAATAGAGATTCACCCCTGAGTGATGGGCACTGCACAGAGTGCACATTAATTAGTTAATGCAGTCTTGCAACTCCCTGCACTCTTTATATTTGGCTATTTTCAAGTATCACAACACTTCATAAAGCAGGCAGGACGCTAGACATTTGAACTGCTTTCCATATAGCCTAGTGTGTCTACACTGTTTGTGTATGTATGCTTATATGAACAAAGAATTATTTGTAAAATATATGATGCTAATATCTGATGGCTATATAACTTGGGTATTTGTTTATGCAGTGATGAAAAACCAAAATCTGTAAAAATATTTTCAAATATCGTCTAAATTGAGAACATAGAGGAATAATTCAGTAGAAGGAAAGAACAGATATTCTCTGTACATGAGACTTTGAGGAGCATGAATGGAAGTGGTATAGAAATGACTAAACTTTGGAGAGAGCAAACATTCCCCATTAAGGAATGTGATTAGCACATGAAAATTATCACATTTGAAGTGTAACAAGCTGTTATTTTTTCTTTGAGTATAAAGAGGAAAATCACAGGAGTGTGCACATATGAAAGAGGAGATGTACTGAAGTGGTGAGAAAATTTTTGATATTTGAGAGGTCTGGCTAAGAAGTAATCTTTACTAGAACATCCCTTTCAACTAAAAGCTAACAGTCTGTGTTTCTTTCCAACTCCCAACTTCTGAGCTAGGATCATGCTGGGTGTGCCACTTCCATAGGCTCCACCAGGTGCTCTCTCTCCATATTGTCATGTTATTTATTGTTTAATTCCTTAGTATTGTGGCAGCTAGCAAGCTAAGAAGTCTACCCCTCCCAGCTTTGTTAACATTGAAATGATTGCTTTTCCTCACCACTCTCTTTTTTTCTGAAACAGTATATAGGTTGAGCCTCTGCAATCACTTGGCAGAGAACACGGGAGCAGAGGGGCAGATGATGTCTGCATATCCTCTCACTATGTTCATAGTTAACAAAGCTTCTGGCTGACCTGTCCTAAATTGTACTCGCATTATTACGCACTTGGAGTCCCCAGATTCTCCAACACAGAACATAGAGTTGTGATGTCTAAGAGACACCTTGGATATCCAAGCAATATCACCTGTGGAGATGCATAAACTGCAAAGAGAAAAGCAGAAAAAGAAAGGTAAATTAGTGTAGCAGTCCTCCAATCGTTGGAGTCTAAATTATGTTCCTCTACTTTGGTATGCATTTCTTTTTATTTACACTTAACATTTTTGAATTTGTGTTGATAGAGGGACTTGACATCTCTTCTTCCCTTCTGAAACAAGTCTTGGCATGGACAGTAATGCTGGGATAAACAGACCTTAATAGTCACTGTTGAATTTAGTACATAATTTGCTATCAGCCTCATTGTGAGCAATTAAATAGCATACTTTAATTCTTACTGCCATGTTGTAAATGCTCTACCTTCTTACATGTGATCACAAGGGGTTTTCCATAGAGCACCATGGCTGTGACATTATTTCAGGACTCAGTTTATAAGCATGTTCAATTACTGGCTCATTACCAGGGTAATGAAAAAATATGTCAGAATGGAGAACATTTTTACAGCATAACTATTTTATGACAGTAAAATATGATGAAGATTATTACTTTCTAAGAGAAAAATTTTTACTCTAGATATAACAATACGTCATTTGGGTCTATACACACAGATAGTGAAATCATGCTTAATTGAGAAAGCCTATCCACTCAAATTTTATGCTCAATTTTACCATTTTTTCTTATTCTCTTGTGGGAGGAAAATTACAGCACATCCAGTCACATTACGGTTTTTGTACTGTGATCAAAGTTTTTCCAACAAATATCACATTCTTTGTAAAGTAAAAAAAGAACCTGGAGCATGAGATAAATCACCGATAGCATTACTGGGTACAGCTCAGAGTTTATACAGCAGTAGTTCATCAAAGAACCTCTCTTTCTCCTGACCGCCTCACCCAAAACCAACTTCAACACTCTTTCTATGCTCCCAAACTCCTTTGACAGGCTAGTGGAACTTGCATTATCCCATCCCTTAATATTTTTAAAACTTCATTTCCATATTTCATTTAAATACTGATTGCCCAAGAGATACATAGCTACTGAAATAGATTTCAAGCAAAGCTTTCTTTATCTGAACAAGCCTCCAGGAAAAGATGAGAAACCCAATAAAAAAAGCAGGTTAAAAAGGAGAAGCGTGGGAATGAGCTTGTCAAAGAGGGTTTTTGATCTGTCTCACAAAATATTTGACTATGTGAGGAGACAAGTACAAGTAGATGAAATTTTCTGTATAAGAAAACTCCTCCACAGTCTAGTTTCAAAATAAAGAAGTACACACATTAATGTCAACCATTCTGTGCCATCTGATTAATTTTTGTAATCTTGTTTTAGGTTTCTTCTTCAATTGTCAGTTGTAGTTTCTTAAGAAATCTGCACGCAGCTGCATTTTTAGGCACTCTCTACTCAAATGAACTAATTCTTATATTGTACTTGTCAAAAAAGCCCTTTCAACATTCTTTTCCCCCAGGAAGGCATAATTTATGGTAAAGCAGATTTTCTCAAGATCTTCCCTTATTGCGAGGACATATGTGAAACTGTGGGCATAATTTTGGACTATCTTTTGCCTTCTTGATGACAAGCAGTCCAGTCCGTGTTTCTAAAGCACTTCTTTATGCAGGTAAATGGTAAAACCATCCTTCAACATGAAGAAAAAAATTCCTTCGTGCAGGCATGATTGCACTCCCAAACAGGTAAGAAGAACGGGTGTTTTTACAAACTTATTTTGAAGCTTTCTTACGTTGATGCTATAGAGTTACTGCTTCCTGAGGGCAGCTGCCTTGTGCTGGTCAGGTGTATCCAGGTTCGGATCCCAAGTTATAAACAAAGTGTCCCTCTATGAGTATGCAGAAAAAAATACTCCAGGTATCAAGACAATTTCAAAGTTTCCATGACAAATTTTAATATTCTTTTCTTCTATGGTAGCTACTTTCTCTAACTGCTGGATTGTGGTGGAGTTGGAAAATAACCTAAACAGTTAACATGCAATGAAAATTCAGTTGCCTATAGGGAAAAATCTTTCAGTCTATTTTCGAGAAGACAAACATCCAACCAAAACACTAACAGTTTCAGTCAGCAATAATCACCCTGGTTAGCAATCTAAGCAGGGATTGTACAGACATGGTGACAAAGCTAAAATTGAGTATTAGCATGGCCTTTCTAAGCTTAGTTGGTAGATTGAATCAGGAAAAGAGACCTGTCTAGACAGTCTCAGCTTTGTAAATAAAGGAAAGACCTCATTCCCTAACTGTTTATCCAGTCCTTTTATGTGTTCACCTGAAGACACAGACACACACACACATTCAAGTTCATTCCAAGGTTTAAGAAAAGCAGCATATTCCTTTTAGGAAATATATTGGACACTTGGATTAAAAATTCTAGAGAGCTTTTGTTGTGCCTTTCCAGAAATTCTTGTAGTGTTTATATGAGAGTGATTCTGCCACTAAATTATTTGCAAATGTTCCCCTTTTGGGGGGACTTGGAGCCAAATTGTAATAAGCAAGAGCAGATTGACCCAGATTAAAAGATACAATTAGTCTGTCTGATTAGTAAACCTAAAAAGTACTACTTACACTAAGTTATTGTTTTTATGACAAAGGAAGACATCCTGGCAGAACAATAAAGACAGTGCCATGGATAAGAACCTTGCAATTTACTCCAAACAGTATGAAAAAAATCAGTTTAGAAATACAGCAATTCAAAATCAGTAGAACTGAAATATTATCATGCCAAAGGTAAATCTGACAATACAAGTGCATACACATATAAATGCATATGTCTGATTCTTTTTCATATCAAAGCCATTTTCCACTATGGCATGGGTGAAACTTTAATCCTATTAAAATCATATGTAAAATCCCATTGAATTGTAATAAGACTAGGCTCTCACATAAAAAGGATCTTTTCCAGTAAGCATCCAGGACCAAACCAACTTCATTTTACAGCTCCAGGGGGACCTATCTTAGTATAAATTGAAATGAAAATCAGCTCTCCATGTGTGTAAATATATACACATCTACATTTTTATTTGCACAGATATTGAATTACAAACTGATTCCTTTAGGGACCACACCTTAAAATATTTCTTGTTCACTAAATTTAGCATTAATGACAAACAATGCTTGTCATTACTTGTGGAGTGGGGGGAGGACAGAATTGAATCCATTTTCTATCTTATAAACCACTATCCTTAATGTAATAAATACATTAAGAGTATTATACTCTGAGAGATTTTATTGTGATCTGTACCACTTCCATTCAAGGTCCTCAAAGCAAAGTGTTGTGCTACCATCATTCTCATCTCTCCTTAAAACCTGAAACGTGTGCTTTTTATGTGAACCTGTTACATGGCTCAGCTGTGGCTGCACACAACACTGCTAGTAAAGAGAACTGTGGTCATAAAGCATGGGCATCTGTGATGGGCAGCAAGGCATCCTCAGCATGACTTCCCAACCTGGGAAAGTGTGTGGTCATTGGGACCTGAAAAGGTGCTACCCTCACAGATATCCCTTCATCAAGCAACTCAAAGCTGGCACTTCTACCATTCGATGCTTCTAAGAAGTCTGTTGAGCCACATGCAGGCCAATTATTACTGGTTTTACACCACTGGTTTCCTAAATTGTTTATACAATATAGGTCACGACTAGGAGCCATGTCCTGTTTTCTCTCACAGCAGATCTCTGAGTCCACCAAGAAAAAGAGGTGTTTTTTTCCCAGGGTACACTACAGGATCTTTGAAGAAAAGCCACCACCTGATTTTGAAAGACTCATGATAGCAGGATCTCTTGGACAGCTTTCTCAAGTGGGAAATAGCAATTTTGTTCCCATGTCTCTTCCATACAGAAAATTTGCTGGTTTTCCCTCATTCTGGGAGGCAGTTTCCCATCTGCTGCTGAGTGCTATGATGCTATAAGTGTGACCATACCCTAAGCAGTTTCAGGATGACAATGAAATGTGCATTTTTAAGACTAAAGGGAGAAGGAAAAGCCTGATGTCGAGACAGGAAGCTGATGAGTCTTGTAATAGCTGACTCTGCTATACACTATCTTTGTGAGAACAGACGAGCAAAAAGTGCCATGCAAGAGATAGGAAGAAGCCCTGGGAAAAGCTTGCTGAATTATTTTCAGAGCCATAGAGAAGATCTATACAAAAAACTTTATTTGAGCTATTATATTCATACTTTGAGTCTAGGATTATTTGTGAATAACATCTATGATTGTGTAGGTACATATTATTGCACATCTTCATGTGTATAGGTAGTTATGCAAAGAATTAATCCTGACTTGTATGTCTCTCTGATCATACTTCATATGTTTTTTTTTATTATAGAGTCCATATAGATTTACTAAGTGCACATATGGATTTTATGGAAAATTATGTCAGGCTTTACAATGAACTGCACATGACTCTAAATCATGACTGCAAAGATAACCCCAGTGAGTTTAAAATAAATAATACACTAAACTGAAGACTAGGAGCAGCAAAAGTTTTCACTGATTATACAGAATGACCTTGAGGGAAAATGAGCACTCTGCCATCCCTGGGGAACAAGGGCAAAAAACTTCAGCAAACCAAATGTGAGGCATTCCTACATAGAAAACAGAGTAGATGAACCCTCTCCCAAGATGGTATCTTAAAGGACAATGCTTGGTTCTATTCCTGCAATTAAATGAGAAAAGTAGCACTCAGTCAGGATGCAAGGAGAATATAACTTATCAGTGAGTAGAGAGTGAGATATGCAACAGTTGCTTCAAAGTGCCTTATTGTCTACTCTTCCCCAGCTACAGCTGCTTTTCAAAATGTTTCAATAATCACGTACTAAAATACTAGATGATAGACAAAATATATACATATAAGCTCTCTAAATAACCGAAGCTATCCTACAAAGCTTAGTGTGTAGACATGGTAGAGTTAAAGTTACCCTTGAGGACCAAACTGTTTTATTTCATACACACCTCTCTATACAGATACACTCCCTCCCTGCCCCAAATTCCAGATTGACCATACATAGCTATTTTCCTATTCATAAAACTTATGATGTGGGAGTACTCTCACAAAATTACTAAAGCAAGCATGACGGAAAGATGCAGGGAACAAATATCACAGCACACAGTTATTTCTGTCTCTGTCTAGTTTCTTGGTAGTATACACACTGTGATTGAACCTTATGTTCATCCATTATGCACCTTCAGACTAGCTACAAAACCCCTCTGAAAACCTGGGTAATGGTCTTGCGGTCGACTGAGGATGATTTCTGTGCTACATTAAACCCACAGTCATAGAAGCAACTGCAGTACAAAATATCCTTATGGCACTTATTAAGTTTTAGAACCTTGCCCTCTACTTTCTGCAGCTCCCTTCACTCTCATGGCGGTTTTGCAAGGCAGCTGAACTAATGTAATAGTTATTAACTTCAGAAGAGTGCTTTCACTCTTATTTCTCCTCCATCCCACCTAACTGATCTCACCTGAGCATTAGCTCAGACAATCAAACCTCTCAATAAGTTGGTTTAATTTTCTGCAAGCTATTAATTCTGTGGATGATCCACAAGGCAGAAACAATACCCTCAGACTGCAGCTGGACTTATAAGTCCCAAAATCTACATCTCTTGTTCAGCAAGTCCAGTGAGCCCAGGTAGTCATAATTCATCTTTCTAGCCTGTCAGAAATGAATAGTGATCACACAGCCTTCTGAAAACAAAAGTATTTATTAATAGTAGTTAGATGTTCGCTCACACCTAAGACCAGTCATTTCTGGCAGCCTGAGCAGTGCTGCTTCTTCTGATTCTTCCCAGACAGCAGCTCTGCCTCAGTCAGATTCTCCTGAACCACAAAAATCCCATGTCTCAACAGATCATCCTTTGAAAACTAGCACTCTTTCCTTTTTTCTCCCGTTTGTTGGACTTTCTTGCCCTGGTTCAAATGGCTGAAGAGGAACCTTCAGTCTTGATAGAACTTTTCTAAATGGTTCTTAATGGTGTGCTGAGAAGTTTCAAGTGGGACCATTCCTTCTCCTTCTACTCCCCCCCTCTAAATCCTCCATTAAGTGAGACCAATGTATTTTTACAATAAACATTCCACTAAACATGTCCATATATAGACTGATTTGATTATTATTGCAGAGCAACTTATCTTAGTCATCACTACACAACACAGAAAAAGCCATATAATGAGAAAGTAAAAAAGAAACTCAAACCCTTCTCTTTAACATTCCTCACTGACAACTTCTTCTTTATGTATTCCACTTTGTTCTAAGTGTTTCTCTAATGCTTTACTAACTTTATATACTCTGCCTACTACTGAAACTGAGCCAAACAGGGCAAGCATTTTGCAGAGCACATTTTTTATGCAATAAAGGAAGTGAAGTATCTCCTACGAACTTAAACTGCAAGCCTTGGGAGACCAGAGAGGAGTCTCGGAAAGTAGAACCAAAATATGGTCAAAACACTGAGTGAATATCCATACTGCAAAATTACTATAGAATATATAACTACAAGTACTCGGAAGCTCAGTATTTTATCTCACCCCCCTTAAAAGCTGCATTGTGACACAGGAATCAGTAATAACTCTGATTGTGTCACCAGGGCAATGACAGTTATTATTACTTTTTATTATATGTAAATTCTCCATTTGTTCCTTCAGCTAATATGCCCCTTAATCTGGTAACAGTATGGCATAGGTGATTTCTGTTTTTACTGGCAACAACATATTCCCTGCTGGGAAAATATGACTAGTCATGGAAAAGGCTTAATCTTGAAATTCAGCTATTTTTTGTTTCTTGGTGGCCTCTAATTGCAAGCTTGAGGCACCGCACAATAATTATCAGTCTGCAAGCATGAAAAGGAGTAAATGCCAGGCAGGCTATATGGTTGCTTTGTGCACACAACAACCTCTAAAGAACTCTGCCATGTCAGTGTTGGGTGGCAGCTTGCTTCTTCAGTGTAATGGCAGTGATTCAGCTGGTAACTGGATGAAAAATTGCAGCAGGTTTCCCTGTTATGATTCTTTCATGCATCTCTGTCAATGGCAGTTTACATTCTGGGATTGAGATCATTTGTTTCCTGTTTGCTCACAGCTTCAGGCTTTTCTTGTTTGCCACCACGGATTTACAGCCCTCCCCCCACACAGCTAACCACATCTAAGAGGTTGAGGGATTATAAGGCTTAATACTTTACAGCTCAGCACATGTAGCAGAAAGTTAAAACTACTGTAAAAGGAATGATGACTAGATACTCCTGTGAAATAGATACATGCACGTGTGCAAATATGTATATGTCTGTGTAGACAGAAGCCCAAAGAACAGTCCACATAGTGGTGTGATGCTAGACTAAAAGCTTTATTAGCAGTCTGCCTTCTCATAAACTAACAGACAAAACCTCAGAAAAACTAAAAATACAAATAACCTTTTTAATGGGTTCCTTCCCCTAGCCCTACTTGGAAAATGATAGCAAAGTAAAATACACACTTCAAAAGACTTCCACTAGTCAGACCTTTTTATAGTTTGATGAAAAAGATGTTGCTATATTCATACAGTCATTAAACATAAATGAGAGTATAAACACAAGCATGAACAACCTGATCCAGTACTTACTTATACATGCCTAGTAGGAGAGATGTTTAAACCCCATGATGCCAGCCTATCTAGCCAGATATCTTAAATATTTTACTCACATGCTTCACTACCATCAATACATGCACCCTCCCAATGCCTATCTGAAGTAAGGAACTGCTACTATGTACATTAACAAATGTGTATATATAAGCAGACACAGGAATGTTAAGGCCTGCATTTAACTCCTGCTAAAATTAACTGGAGTTGATTTCAGCCTTGAAAAATGTGACCCTAAGTACTCAGAATGAAACATGAGGGTAAAGCAGTGAGACTAGAACAAAATGGTGAGCATGTGATAAAGTGGAAACCTGAATAAAAGTTGCCCAATCTACCATCTTTCTTATTTGTCTATCCTTTTTCTTTATTTGTGAAAGGAAGTACTGTTTGTCTTTATCACTCTTGTCATGGTCAGAAAAACTGGGTGAAACGTATAATTTATTTGGTAAAAGCCACCTGTTTTTTGTTTTTCTATTCAGTAATTGTTCAGAAGCAGTTCAGCTTTTCCTTGAAAGTGTATTTGTATTCAGAGAATTATTTGTGGTTGACAGTTTATTCACAAGCAGCTCATTACATGCGCTCACTCTTTAAGTACTTGGTTAATTTTGATTAGATAAATGGCTATAGGGTATGCTTCTGTCCCTGACTGGATCTCTAAGTGTTCAGTTTCTTGATTAAGTACTCATGTTTACAAATTTCCAACTCTTTCTAAGACTGTTCTTCAATATTTATTTAATATACTATTTCATACATTCCTGCCATAAGGAAATAAGCTTTGTCACATCAGTTCAAGCAACAGTCTCTGGTGAATGAAGTTTTAGAAGGTGCATTACTTGTTTGAGTGAATACAACTGAAGTCATCTTACTTGAATATGCAAACACGATGAATTATATTGCTTAGCTGTAAGAAAACTATTTCTTAGAGGAGTCAAAGTGGATTATATGAATCCCTGTAAATTCACTTGAATATTTTAAAATATAATGGCATAATGAGATTTTTAGAAATGTTTCTGGATGAAGACCACAGAATCAAATCCATTGTCCTGCCCTGGTTCTTTTTCATGGCTCCAGTGATACGAAACAGTTGTAAAACTGTCTTCATCAACCAATTTATTACTGCTTATGTCATCAGAATGGCACAAAGAAGCCTTTTAAAGGTGGTCTTAGGCACCTAAAATGAGACAAAACATTTCCACATTAGCCCCTTGTTTCTATCATATTCACTCACATTTATTTTTGGTTGTATACATGAGTTGTAAGAATGGCAGAGGTGCCCTTCTGGTGAAACATCATTAAAGGATCCCAGGACCAAGTCTTGAATTAATTTGGACTTTAAATATCAGTTCTTTATGTCAGATGAAGTTGAGGGGAAGGGCTAAAAAGGAGGCAAAGGTCAACCTAGGGGCTAGAAGAGGTGAGCCAGCAGAGATTGCCAAGGAATACGAACGACAAGAAAAGAAGCTAACCTCCTTTGCAGTGACCGTGTTAAAGACACTGCTTGGAATGATCACTATGAGTGGGAAAGGCAGGAAAAGGATAACCCACTTCTGCCAACTGAGTCAAGCCACAGTCTCCATGCAAAACTGACACTAAGTATTTTACTCTTTACAAATAGTCTTTATAATTGGGATTTTTAAATAATCCTTCTTAAAAGGGATTGCAGCTGTAATCAATTTGTGGAGGGCTGTTTTAATAAGAAGCTGCTCGAATAGGATTAACTATGAGACCCTAGACCTCTTTCCTCCAGTCCTTAAACTCCTATTTGAAACATTTAGATACCCCATAAATTATTTATTGGTCTTACAAGGTGTCATCAAGCTAAGAAAATGGTGCTTGACAAGTTGAAAACCGTAACCATTTCCACCAATTTGTTAACAGCCTCTCCCACATGGCATGTAATGTCTCACTTCTGCCTTGTCTTACAGGAACAGTAGCTATGTTCACCCACTGCTCCAAAAGCACACTAGTAGAGCTGGCAGATCTTGTGCATTCTGTTCATTTCAGGAAATGTATCAGAAAATAATTTATAGATAGTTTGAAAATAGAACATCAGAGTGGATTTCCTTTTCCTTGCAAGGTTCTTAAACAACAAGGGAACAGAAAAAACAGAGTTTTTAACTCCCCCTGTCTTCCACCCAAAAACTCCCTAGTTGACTCTTTCTTAGATTTCTGAACTGCACAGATAAATACCCAAACAGATATGCTATAAAAAAGAATACAGGGAAAATATATGTGGGCTTTTGCCAAGAAAAGAGGAATCACCCCTTCGTTTGAAGTATGCCTCTCAACAGCTGTATCTGTCAGCTAAGGTTGGCAGTAAGGCTACTAGAATTTTTTTGCAGGGCTTCTCTGACAATACTGGTTAGCGAACACTGGTAAAAAGGTAGTTGGACAGGGGACAAATTATCTGTAAGGGATCTAGCTAAAGGATCACTTCAAGTCTGAGACAAATTGCATTTAGCAAATATGATCTGAAGTCAGTCTTTATACTTCTTATTATCTGAGAAGGATAGGAACTCACTGCACCTGAAAATAGGTTTTTGTTCACCATTGCTTCTTGTGGGAATGTAACAAAAGGCTTCATGCTTTCTTTCATCTGTAGAGTCTGAACACACTGACACCTACACCAACAGTGCTCCATCATTAATTACAGCAGTTTTGTGGGGGTCCTAGGCCATAAGGACTTTGTGTAAGAGTTCGTTAGTTTATTTTTGTTTGTTTGGTGGTTTTTTTTTACAGACACCATGAGATTATAAATTTGATCCATGGTGCAACCAATCTTTCTACATGAAGCAGACTGTGTTAGTGTATCACACAAAGCAATTAAAACACTGGTTAAACAAAGACTTCAAAGTGTGAAGCTCTAATTTATTACATGCAATTTGTTTACTGTATTATTCTACTAATACCAGATCAGTCAGCCTTCAACAGCAATAATAAAACTGTCCATGGGACCAACACTCATGGGGGAGTGACATCTAGTTTTGCAAGTGTACAGTTTCCACAGACAGAATATCTGAAACTAAATCCACTTAAAAGCACAAAACTGGGGAGACTACAGATGCACCCACGTAAGGTTTTGTCTGATCTACTTCCTGATATAATTTCAAGTTCACTGAACTTCTTTGATGTTCGGTCATTTTAAGAGACTATGACTTCTTTTTCCGTTCAGTCATGGTGCAAGTGACACAAAAGAGAGCAACTACGACTATTACTTATGAACTATCATGTACATCTGAGTTTATCAGACATTTTAAACACTGAGACCAGGTGTGGTGATTGAGCAGAAAATCCCTCTGTGTCTTAAAAAGTGAGAAAACAGAATATAAAGAAGTGAAAAAAAAATAAGGACATAAATCTATTATTACTTTCAAAAGTATTTAAGCTGTTTGTCTCTGTGTCCTTATAGACACCATGAGATTATGGGTTTGATCTTTTGTACAACCCATCTGTTTAGTATGAAGTAGCGTTAGTATATCACGCAAAGCAATTAGAGAAACTGGTTAAACAAAGGCTTCAAAATGTGAAGTCTCTGGTAGTCCTGGCTAGAAGATTTAAAACACTGTACAGTGCCCTGTGTCTTTTCCACAAACTACTCTACAAAATATGTAACTCCTAGTAAACTGGAAACATTAGTGGAGGTGTCACTGGAAACATAAGCTTAGATTTATTGCAAAGAAGTTTTTGCTCTCTGTCATCTAATTTTTAAATGCTTGAATATGATTGACTTTTAAGACACTTCAGTACTTTAAAAATAAGTATTTCTGCTTCAAATTTAGAAATTTAGACATGATGATTTTAGAAAGGTGAAAGCAAATAGTGCTTTCCCATTTTTCTTTGAAAAACTTGATCTTGACTGTTAACATGTACAAATAGTCAGCCATAAAGTTACTGTAAATCACAAAAGGAAAACACATATTTTAGAAAGCTGCAGTTTACAGGTGAGAAACATTCAATAAGAAATGCCTGGATATGCAGAAACATCTGTATATCAGTTTTTCCTTGTTCCAGGCAATTTGCAGAGCTTATATGGTAGTATAGCTTCGGTCATCCACAAATAGAGACATTTTGTGGTTTTAGGCATATGCAGGGAAGTAAATGAGTTTAAAAGACGTAGAAAGCAATATAATTTAGCAGGGGGAAAATGAAGAAATTCTTGAGCTGCTAATAGAAAAGAAGCACATTGGCCTAGAAACCCCTTTTTGTTTATAATTTCATAAATGGAGTCAGTAGCCTGAGACAAGCCTGTCACATCTTTGGCTTTGAACAAGGGTCAGTGATGGATAACTGACCTCCTTTCTCACTTTTATCAACAAATGTCAAAAAAGGCAAACAACAGCAATGACATCCTGCCCAAACAGCCAAGAGTGTTTCATTTTCTTTGCACTTCTGTTTCCTCTGTGCCTTTAATCAGGGCCGGGGGATGTAATTGCTCTGTCTGGGCACAGCTTAAGGCATGCTGTGCAACTAACAATTAGTTTAGAGACTGAGATCTATAAATTTTGAGAAAAGAGTAAGAGGATTTGGTGTGCCTGAGCTATCCTTTCTAATGAAGAAAAATATCACACCGGAAGGGACCCAGAGTGTTATCAAAGCAACTTAATATCATCTGGTAGTGATTTGTAGGCCCTCATAATCTATTGTGATCATGTTGAAGGGGGAGGAAAATTCCACGTGTTCCACTATTTATGAGATTTCCAAAATGATGGCCGCCATCTGTGCAAACGCCACTAATCTCAGCCACCATGTCTTCATGGCAAATGGCTCCATGAGATTGTCCGAGGGAAGGGAAACACTGCAGGAATGTTGGGATATTTATTGTTTATAAAAATAAACTAACTGGACTAAGACATATGCAAGGAATTTATATCAAACAGCTGCAAAAGCAAGTTGCCTCAATAGGGAGGGTGCATTGATGATGCAATCAGACCACACTGAAAGATTTTCCTATTAATCTTAGAGTATACATGGCATGCTTGAGATACTGATTCGTCCCCATCTACACCCAAACTCACCTTACATGGATATTCCTGAAATAATTTTTGAAAACAGTTTATATAGACTGAAGCTAATTTATTATGTGAGTTTATTAACTAAATAAATACAAAGTCTAAGAACAGTCTGTCCCCATATAAGCTTACCTCTCTTAAACATTTCCTCCTTGTTGTCTTAGTTAAACAAGCACAATGCAGATACTAATCCTCAGCATCAATGAACCTTCATCTCATGTATACCAAGTTTCTAGGGTTTGAAAATTCCTTGTTTTATGTTTGGCAGTCTAATCCCATTAAAGTAATTTCCTAATTTCTTAATGAAGATGACCAAATCCATCATAATAAGAAACAACATTCACTGAGAACAAGGAGCCAAGGAATAACAAGGTAACACGATAAAATGATAACCGGTGCCATAGCCAAATCATGAAGTAAAATATTTTAGTATTGGGCCTGCATAACAGCATCAGACAAAGGGGAAAACAGATCTAAGATGAGAGACAAGCTTCTTGCCTTTGCAAAGCTGGTTCATGAGACATGCTTGACACTGGAGAGAATCTTACTTATTTAACTGTTAATGGGTTGGTATATCTATAGCAACCTCTGGGAAATTCTCTTTCTAGGTCTACATGCTTGAGAATAGCTATCTTCGCTTTTCATTAAAACTGTATGCACCTTGAAACATGTGCCTTCAGGAAAACTCTCAAGCTGATTGACTCTAACATGAGAATTAATTCAGGCTGCTTTAGTGTGTGGACAAGGCTCCACAGAACAGTGCATCGGTATTAGGCTTTTCCATAATATGAACTGGCAAGAATTGCTCTTTTGGGAATCCTGCTCAGCTGGAATTCAAGCACTTTGTTTGACAACTGACTTTCAAGGTGTGTGTCCTTTTCTTTTAAACAAACACACGATGCTTGAAAGCCAAGGTACAACAGTGCATATATATATATATATATGTATATAAGTGGAAAAAATGAGAGTTCCTAAGAAATCACTTGCTATAGGTTCATGAGTGTTATTTACCCATGCTGATGCCAGAACTTTCTATCTAGAAGGGAGTAAAAATGTTTTGTTTGCTCAATTTATTTAAAAAGAGTGATCATAAAAGCCACCAGTAGATACCAACTGTGTTTTCTGACTTCTAGGAGACTAGGATTTGGGTCTTCGTTTTTTTAGAGAAAAAATCATTGCACAGCCACAGGATGTTTTAGCTCAGACACATTAACAGTGAGGTACACACTTGAACTGAATGCTTTTTAGCAAAAAACCTACACAAACCCAACCCCCCCACCCCAAACCAAAACCCTTAAAGCACTTGAAGTATAGCTTATGTGTTACAGGCACACTTGTGCATTGGTCACACTGTTTGGTGAGCGATTTCTCTGAAGTACAGACCCCTAACACTTGCCCATGCACAACGTCAAAAATGCCACAAAGCTCCAAAATTCCCCTGCAGACCTTCCAACTCTGCCTCTTCCTTAGCTCTCACACACAAATATTTGTTAGTTTTCTCTTCACACACCCACAGTCTCCAATTCAAAAAGCACACACTTGGACAGTGATTCAGGTCATAGTTTTCCTGCAGTTATGACTAATATATAGAACAGCATAAAGGCTGTTTAAAGTTATTAGTGAATCTAACAATAAACTTGCCCTTTTGGAGGCAAGAGATAGTTGAGAAACAAGTTCAGAGATATGTGTTGTCTTAATAATCACTGAAATGCAATCTTGGTGTTGCTCAACGTGTAATTAACTGACATTTTTCTCTGACAGTAAGGCATAGAAATTCTTGTATTTCCTTTTAGTCCCTGACTGTTCATTTCTGTTCCTGTGATGCAGTTAATCCTCTTTGCTGTACTGAAATCTACTGAAGTGACCTTCCAAAAACCTGTAGTAGCACAGCAAAGGTGAGGTCTGTGACCCAGAGGCCAGGGAACCATTGAAGTTGACACCACCACTAAAGAAAATAGATCCTAGAACTGCATCAGCAATAAACAATTTCCGATCAGATTCTAAATTGTTTTTAGTTTAAATACATGCAAAGTACTAAAGGCTACTTTAGTAAAACTCTCTGTTTCAAAGCATGCTGTCTACCTTATCAAGTAAAGTAGTCTAAGGAATTAAGGTGGGAACATTTAATGATATCTCTCTTAGAACTGGATTGAGACATTTTACAGGAACAATGGTCCAATCTATATTAAAACAGTATACCTACAAGCATTTCCTTGCATCAATGATTCTCCCCCTCTTTGCCAATATCTGATCACCGATTTGAATATGCATATATATTTTTACATCTATTACAAATGCATAAATATTCTTAACACACCTAGGACTGGTATGCATGCAGATTCAGAAAAAAATTAAAGCAAATCAACTAAAGATCAATGTGAATAGAATAAACCGCGTTTAGCCTATAGGTAGGTGCTCTTATGCATCAACCCATGGTCAGACACTTTTTGCAGAAACAGCTCCAACATCCTCTCCCCATTTGTTTCTGCTCTCAGTGGAAGTCAAACAACAGGACGGGTGTGAGCACATCTCAGTTCAGCTTCCCAAAAGGAATTCTCCTGTACTGGTACACTTGTTCCCATCTCCTGACACAATTAATTTCATTCTGAGTTATACCACTCCAACTGTTTATGAAGTCACACTATAAAGTAGGCTGTAAACTGACCTGGGTTCAAAAGCTGTTGTGAGTTGATGGTGGCAGGAGATGTGAGGTTGGCAACAGCCTCTTAAATCAGCTGTGCTACACAAGGAATAGTGGAACTGTATCTAAGGTTATTTTTTTCCCCAGGAACTTTTGCAGGTCTGATATCACTAAATTCATGAACAGGTTACAGAACCTGATGGGAAAAAATCGCAGAGCTTGAGCTTCACCAGTGAACAGCCTTTCCAAGAGGAAACCTTACACTGGCATTGGTTTGCAAAAATATATGCAGAATGACCCAGGCTAACCTAAGAAGCCTCCAGTTTTCAAATACAAAACCAAGAATAGTTTGTGTCCTCCTGTACACTCATGTCAGGGAAGTACAATCATGCTAAAGGATCTGAAATGCTGCCTGTTTTTTGCTCCCATTATCTCAAGCACAAAACAACCACAAAATAAAATTCACTAGCTGATTGATTTTTAGGCTTCACTTAAAAGAGATCTTGATAGCTCCCATGTACTTCCTACTCCTACTTATTCCTGCATCATCAGTCATCCACAGCACTGCGAAATACCATGTTTGTCACTCTTCTGGAATGTAATGGTATAAGGTACCTGTGATAAGTTGTTTCAGGATTGCTGAATGATTCATACTATGATGAATTCATACTATGATGGAGGGCAACAGGCATTTCAGAGTGTGCCAGTAACTACTTTTTTCACAGGTTACTTATCAATCTTTCAACAGATTACTGTATTTTTTTCAGTTAAAACATATAGAGCTATCACTCAGGAGCTAGTGGAAATTGTGGTATTTTGCTCCTGCTCACAAAATATAGCAAAAGTACTGGTAACCTAGAAATGTATTGTGCTTTTTATTGTATATAATATGCACAAAAGGTGCAAGACAAAGCAGACTACAAGATGCACAATTGCTTCATTACAAAATGAATGTTCAATTTCTGCAGATCCTGGATATTATTTACATGCTGTCTAACTTGAGGAGCCTCAAATAGATTTTCCTTCTAATGAGCAAGAACATATGTCAAAGACAACTGAGAAATAGGACTTAAAAAGCCTTAAATATAACATATTATTTGCAGTGCTATTATACCCACCATTTTGAACATGAAGAGATTAGGTTAACGCAGATACACAAATGGGATCTTACCTTTTACTTCTCTGCATGGACACAGAATTTGAGAAGTTATGTGTCCTTTAAAACAACAAGAAAAATATCTTTGTTATTTTTATGACATTTTTTTTGATCCTAGGGATCATCTGTTGTTATCAGGTATCAAAGCACTTTCTGAGCAAAGTAAACATTCCAAGCCCACTCATAGATATTGAATAGGAACTGGTCCACTGGAGTTTAAGCAGTTCACACAGCAGAGCAAAGGCAGAACTAGAAGTTTACCTACATTTCTATTCCACCCTTGTATAAACTAGATGCACTGTCTTCTATTTATGTAAGTATACTGCCTTTAAAAATTTAAGTAGATCTTCTCTAATTGCCAAACATATATGATTCACTCACAAAAATAACAGTTTTCAAATCCTGGAATTTGACTTGATTCTTTTTTTAAACATGGCATGTTGAAGGCTAAAATGACACTTCTTTCAGTTACTACATACTGCACCATTGCTGTATGGTGCAGACAGGTCAGTGAAGTGTATACAGAAAGGCATTACATTTTAGAATTAGATAGTAACTGTTAAAGCATGAAATCTATAAGCTTGTCCAGATTCAGTTGTTGTAAGGAAGTTTGGAGGAGATATACTTATTTGCACCAAGTAAACAGCTCATTTGTCAGCGTGCTGAACAGAAGCAGTTTGCAGATAAGTATCTTTCTGCTTTATATTCACAAAATAACAATCAATTGCCCCTCCCAAACCCCTGTAGTATCACAAGCCAATACTCTTCAATGACTACATAAGTACCATCAGTGTTGTACAATGCAATTTAAGTGAAATGCTGATGGCTACAATCTACCTCTTCGCAGAAAAGCCCACGAGAAAGGAACTTGTTTTTATAAATTAGAATATCTCATTTAGCATTTTTAATAAGTTATATGGCAATTTTTTAGTTATATGATTATATGTTATATGACTAGTTAATAAAAGCTGTCTATAGTGAAGAATGACCTGAAATAGGCAAGGTAACATTTATGACTGGTTTGTATCAATGCCAGCTGAATCCACTGGAAACTTGAGGAGCAAACAAAAAGTTTTAGTCTTAACATTAGAGACACTGAGATTTAAACGTTATGATAAAATCTCATTTCACCTGTAAATATCCTGTAATGGATAACAAAAATAATTTAATGCACCCATCATCATCAGTTTTTGCTTTGATCCTTAATATACTCCTAGCCTACAAACCTGAAACATTAACAAACTCCATGTATGCGTGTGTGAAACTGTTGCCACAAAACTGAAAATTAAATAAATGAAAAAGCATTTTAAGATTCCAGCCAACCTTAAACAATATCACCACAATATGATACTTTGTATCATCATATATAGAGAACAGAGTAGAAACAAGGGGTTGATCATTTCAAAACCGAAAGGGAGGAGGAGATTATCTATGCTTAAAAAGCTGTCTGCTTTCAAACAGGAGGCTGCTATCCAGGCAGCTCCTCTGGCAGTGTGGATTCCAGAGAGTCCAAAATGCTATTTGACATTTATCCCAAGCATGGTAAAGTGTGCTTAGAAGCTGTTTTTCACTTCTAATAATGCTATTTTCTGCTGGTTTTCACACTCACTGTGGAAGGGATTGTCTCACAAAATCACCTTTCCCTTACATAGTTTTTCTAGTTGCTTTGCCTTTCCAAGGTTTTGTGGACTAATAAGGATCGTGTCATATTGAGTTTACAATCAACAAGATCCGAAAAAATACTCTGTATGTCATTAGGAGGCAGAATATGAACTGTTTTTTTAGATTGTGCAGTCAAATAAAAAAATTGTAGATTAACCTAATGAAGTACCTTTTTGTTCATATTTTCCTATTCTTAAAAAATAAAACTGTTTCTCATGTTTCAGAAATGAAGGAATAAAAATCAAAGTAAGGAATGTTCTCATCATTCTTGGAACAAGTGATTCTTCATATTACTACTTTTTATGGGAGTGACTGCCAATCATCAATCTTCAAAAATGTCATAAACACCCACACATGCTATTTCAAAGATACCTAATATAGGATATATAATACCATATTTCAAACTGGATTCAAAGCTTTTAATCTATCTAATAGTTAAGAACAAGGAAAAACACAAACATCAAATGAAATGAAATGTATTTGTTGATGCTAACTGCAAATATTAATTTTATAGAAATTAATAGTCTATTACATACCCATTTAAAAATCATTTTTCATGTCTGAATGATGATAGTGATCTTGAAATTCCTACAACCATACAGAACCACCGATTCCAGCAGGTGATCTGCCAAGCAAGACCAATCTTAAATTGCATGTTATAGCTTACTGACTTCTTAATTTCTAAAATAAATCAATAATCTTTCACAGATTTCATCCTATTCTGACCTGATCTCACTTACTTATCAAGAATTTATAATCCATAGAAGTGGGAAGGGGAAATTCCACAAACTCGTATTTGTGGAAGGTACTCTTCTTCCAAAATGACACAAATACTCATCACAGATTCTAGCCCTTTACAGGTTCTATTAGCAAGGTATATTAAAGACAGAAAATATGCACATGACATGTTTCCATGCTGTTTGCAAATTATTAGGAAAAGTAATTATCAATAGTATATTTGGAGCTGTACAAGACAACGAATTATAGTTTGTTCTTGCTGTAACTGAATCAAGCGATAAACACTGTAGAAATGATCTACTGGGCAATCAAGGGACAGTTGTAAGCAGGTCTATGCAATCCCATATAAGGTGACTGTTTAGAAAGAACTGCAAAAGAAAATACAGAGTGAAGTAAGGAGAAATTATTAGGAAACAGATAACTTTAAAGTGCTTTGCTCTCTGATAACCTTTCATGTTGTAAGGGACCAGGTAGTGTTTCACCTAATCCAGAATATTACTGCAGTAACAGCACTGTTGGTTAACAACCATATGGACCAGAACTATCTTTGCAAAGTTCATCAGTCCAAGAACATGGTCAGAGAGCACTGAAAGAAGTGGTTAGAGCTTCCCTAGAGGGAATGGTGATCCCTCACTGTGCTTTATTCTAGCAGGCCAAGAACCTCACAGGATGCAATCAAGCCCGAGTCTGCAGGCCAACTGGTGTGTGGATGTTAAATAAAAGGAATTACAGATTCAAGCAATATTTAACTTAACATTCTCTTCTTTTCACATCCCTTAAGTGAAAAAAGTTCAAGTGAAAAAATGCATGGGGAGCCTAGATACTACTAGCAAAGACGTGGAAGGAACATCGTGCGCTTGGCGGGGGCAGGTGGCAGGGCCACACTTGCACTGTGCACATCTCTGCATGGATCCTCTCTCCAACCCAGTACTTTAATGGAACTTCAGGGCCACTGAAAAATACTGGATATAATCCTCAATCTCAACTCCAGCTTTCAAATGAGTACATTGTTTATTCATTAGTACTACATTAAAAATGCTGATTCCTTTGTTACTCCGTGAAATAAATGAAAGATTGGCATTATCACTCTAAATCCTAATTTACAGCTCTTGGAAGCCTCAGATGACTGTATAATAAAATTCTCCTTACCCTCCCCCCTCCACTCTTTTCTGCCTTGCACTGGACTGAGAGAATAGCTGCCCACTGTAAGGAGCTAAAGACTGACCTGGCAGCTTTACCTAACCAGGGGAATCTATTGTAACAATCAACAGATTCCCAGTGGCAGGAAGTACAGTCCTATACTTAACACCTTGAGCTTGGATCAGAGGATCGGGCTCTACATGTGAGGTGCACCCACAAATACATTTCTTCTCTGGAAAAAGACTGAGTTGAGAAAGTAGGGAAGACCAAACTGTCAGAAAGTACACCATATAGACACAGTTCACATACTTGGAGAATTTTTTCACTTCCTTGTTTGCTTACATATTATATGGGAAACAAAATATTTATCTAAAAAAAAATTAGACCTGATTACTTCCTGAATCTTGATTTTGATTTATTTTGGGAGACACACTAAAGCATCGCTGTTTCTCATGCATAGTTGAGCTTCTCATGACTGTAACACACAGTTCAGTCCCTCCTGCTCTCATAAGCTTCCCCTGGCTAAACTTGCAAACTTACTGCCCATTCCTGTGCTGTTTATAGACTGCCAGCGAAATACAAGCAGTTTAATTTGTAGACAGTTTTCAAATTTGATAGCTTTAGAACAAGCTTCATATTTTATGCTCAGATCCTGTCCTTTTACAATTATGGAAGAGTTCTAGCTTTTACTATCCAAAAGATTCGGCACAGACTGGATTTGAGTCCTAATTCCCGTTACTTTTGACTCATCATACTTGTAAAGGAATTCTTAAGCCCAAATGCTTATATATTAGAATAAAAAGATTTTAAAAATTTCATAGTTTTAAAAATCTATGATTTTTAAACCTCATCTGGTGATTCTCAGCATCCTGTCTGCTGAACACTGGCAACAGAGCAATGTGGCATTCAGAACCAACCCTTCAGTCATACAAGGGGAAACTTCAGACTGTTCTACTGTTAGCACTTGAGAGCTATTTTGCTAGCTATTTCCACTGCACTTTGCCATGTGTTGTGAAAACCTTCCTTCATCGCAGGGTAGGAGGAGGGGTGGGGGTGTGACTTCTCAAAGGGTTATAGGTGTTAAGCACCCAGTTCTGACCAACTTCTGTAGTGATTCAGACTCCAAGGAGCCCTATGTGTCACTGAAGTACAATCCTTAAAGGCAATATTATCTATCACCTCTCACCTTTCAATTCCCTAGAAGCTGCTTTTGACAATTAAGACAGATAAGTTACTTTAGTATCAGGAAACATAATTTGTATCTCCCCAAATTTCAAGCTCAGAGGAAATAGCAGATGACTGACCCACACAGATGTGTATGTATGTAAGTGTACGGGAAACAGGGAATGCATATACGCATAAGAGTGTGACAGTCAACTAGGAGATGGCCCCTGCTGTTCACATCACTGTTTAAACACACCCATCTAGTTTCAAACAGGCAGTAAAACACTAGCTGTTTAGAAGATGCAGACATGTAAACTATGACTTGAAAAGAGGATCTAGTGTGACAAAAGCAAATTTAGTCTTTACTATTTGAATAGGCAGCTCAAAGTGGCTAAAGTAGGCAGAGTTAAATTAAACCAAGGTCAGAATGTAACCACTGCTAAGATAGATTTAGGCAGAAAACCCCAAATTGCTTGAGGACACAAAAACTGGTAGTTTATCTTGAAATCTAACATGTACTATCTGGCAACGACATTGTTTCAATTATGAAACAATTCACATCTTGGCTGACACATGTAATGAAGCTTGCTACTTGTCTAGTACATAATTTAAGGTAAAAGAAAAGAGGGTATGTTTTATCATGGTCTATCATATCTTTGTCTATTGTTCTGCAACCATTTGCATACCTAAAGGGAAATGGCCTTTTTAATTTCTTTCCCCTCCCCTAATCATCTGAGGCCTATTAAGAAGTGTTCTGTATCCTGTAATCAGGCAATTTATACAGTGTGCACCCTTAGGCTACAGCCATTACAAACAAGCTGAAAAACTCCTTTACAATAAATGATTAGCATGGGAAGACACCATTCATAATTAATTTTTTTCTGTTTGCTTTGGCAGATGGTCTGAGACATTGAAGCATGGCCTATTGCCCACACCTTTATTCCAAAGAGAAAAGGGCAGCCTTAGAAGAGAAAGGGAAATGTCTGTAAGACTGCTTCACTTTGGGAATAAACATGCTCCCCAGCTTTTCACAAATTTGCGCATGTTAAAGACTAGATTCAAAGACTGTGGAAGGCAAAGGAAAATAAATCCCATTAGCTTCTGACCAGGACCTGAATTAAAACCACAAGAAAAAAATTGACTTGAAGGATAGCATGATTGCTTTTTTTCCATCATTTTCCATACAGGTTATTTCTGAGGCAGCTTAAGCAGACATATTGTGCAGGTGGATTTGAAAATGATCAGCTTTGTATTTCTGAAAGCTGGGTACTCATTGGGGCAGCAAATAAAAGAGAGTTCTGCTTTTAGCCACATTTTTCAACATGCATTTTCCTGCTTCCACAAAAGGACAGCTGATGACAACTTAGTTCTCGGTTTACTCATGTATTTGCTCACTGTTTACATGTTGCTTTTCAGTACTTTTAAAACAACTTTTGATGCACTTCTGAGTTGGCACCACTGCAAACTCCTCCAGAATGAGATCCAGCCAAGCAGACTGTCATTTTAGTGGCCTGTGCCAGCATTTTCTTGATGGTGACAAGATAGTCCTAACTACTACATAGCAAATTCCTAATTTAAGATTAAATAGAGCTTTATCTGTCATTACTCAGAATACTCTGACCCTCCTTTTTGTTCTGTAAGAAAATAGTAAGCTGCATTTCCATATGTGATCTCTAGAATGTGATCTAATCCAGTCTCACTGAAACCTACAGTGTGTTTTGAGTGCTGGTATTGAAACCCAAAGTCATTGACCGCCCATTCAAGATCATCTGTTTGCATTTACACACACAAAAAATGCAAAATCCCTGGATGAACTCCAAGGCATGACACAGGGATTGCAAGGTTTTATCTAAAAATTTATTTAGCTTTAGCCACATTTCATATCTGTGGTATCTAGCCATAGTTATACTTGCCAGGAAGACACATTTACCATAGCCTCCTAGGGTCAACATCAGATAAACCCAGGTGAGCTGGACCTTTTCCAAGGAAGAAATTACACTGTATACTTCAGGTAGTGATACTGCCACAGAGCAATCACACAGTTAGAGGCCATACTAAGTTCTAGTCTACTTTTTCCTCCACTCACTGAGTCTCCGTAGGCTTTATAAAGTTCTTGCCATTGACTTCAGTCACTTTTCGCCTGAAAAGGTAAGCGTCAACTTGTACTAGCACCTATGAGGCATTACGTGCTTTGTTAGAGTTTCCAAAGGAAAAAGGAAATAGGAGCATTTAGCCTCCAAATAGTACCCTATTTAGTCTCCTGACCACTGAAGTCAATCTTCAGCATTATCTGATTTCAAATGGCGCAGTTAGGCCTGAGAGCCAGGCAGGGGATCATCCCAGTGTGGTACAGTCCCTTCCAAGCAACACATGCATGGGGGAAATTGAAATTGGGTACAGACTTTGCAGTGTGGTAAATCTTACTGACAACTGCTTTAATAGGGTTTTGGGGATCAGCAGAGTTGCTTAATGTTGCTTTGGTATTCTTTTTTGCCCATTGTGCCAAAGCCTACTTGCCTTACAGATGTTTTGAAATACCAAAGGGAAAGCTGTTTTTGCTCTAAATTCAACCTGCCTTAAACTATCACCGCATGGATTTCCATATGAAAGCTAAAGAGTTTCATCTAATTTGGAAAAAATGAACCTTTTGAGTTTCCAAGTTTTGTCATTTATCATGTGTCCCAAACCTGTAAGTCCTATATCAACAGAGAACTGATGAAAAAGCTCTCCAAAAATCTCCAATTCTGAAGAAATAATCGTTTTAAAAATGGCATTGTTCTCTGCAACGCAGAGCCATCTAGATACTAGCAGAGAACTAGGAGGCACTAGATATGCCACTGGGCTGAGAAAATGTACTTTCAAAAAAACAAACTGCTTCCTTCATATGAATACATTACTCAGTTTCTTGCAGTTGATGCAATACATGCATTCCTGCCTCTCTATGCAGTTTTAGCAATACCTGTAATATCAGTAATATATTGCTACTGACCTTCTGAATAAAAAGTAGCTGATTTTATTAATACAACCAAATCTTGTGGCCATTGAAAGACTGTTTACTTAGCCCTTCATTGAGTATTCAGTAGAGATGGTAGCCAAGGCTCCTGTCTTCTTCCCTTTCCTTTCAGCCACAGAATAGTAGCTTACTCTTCTCCCTCCTTCACTGACAGACACTTAAAATTCAAATTACAGTTATACTAGATTATAACAATACACAGGTAAGGCAGATGTTGGGAGCAAGCTACTCGACACAGCCTTTTTATTTGTTTGGATGACTTAATAAACTGCGGAAGCTGAGGTCATCAAAACCTCTCAATCATGTTGCAGGCTAGTGCCAACAGCTGTAACAGAAACTGATGATGTAAAACATGCTAAACATGCCAAACCCAAGTTTCACACAAGTCAGTCTGTAACAAGATTATTTTCTGCTTGAACATTACACAGCAGTGTGCTCAGGTTTATTTATGCTGTTCTTAACAGTAATAACCGGAAACCCTATTTCACTTTTTCAAGGATGAATGCAAAGGTTGTTTTGTCATGAAACAGCATGAGATCTATATTGCTTTCAGTTCCAGTTAGGCAGAATGTAGGTATTCAAGCTGGATTTTAGAACTTGAGTTTCACCTTTTGTAGGAAAAAAAAAAAAATTACTAAAAAATAGTAATTATTACAAGATTGGGGGAGAAAGAAAAAAATAAACTTATGATCTTCACAATTTTCTGCCTCTTATTTAATTTAATTCTTTACAACCCTAATTCAGTTAGTCAAGAACTCCATAAAAGGAAAGCATGAATGGTTAAAAAAAAAAAAAAAAAAAGTGCAAAATTGATTGATCAGATAAAATAAAAAGGCAGGATTTCATATACAAATTGTTTTATAGGTAAACTATATTGCAGTATATTAAGGGAAATAAAGTAAATAGAAAAGAGAGTAGAGGCAACACTACATGGTTTTCCTGGGACACCACTGTGGCAAAGCCGAAGGGTCAGATTCCAACATCCAATGCACAGCACGTATTGCCACACAAGCCTAAAAAATCTGCTGACACTCGTAAATTGCCACATGTTTGGATTTCCAACAAGATCTCACAACAAGCTGTGTTACTGCAAGTCATCATTTCCTTTGGGGGAAAAACGTCTCTAGTGATGTTAAAACTCATGGCAGGATGTACTATAGTGTCAGGATAGCTCACCGGGGAGTACTCTTGCCTCAAGGCCAGGAGGTTGTATATAAATTCTGCACCTGGCTAGGGGCTGTGGGGAATGGGAGTAAAGTTTATCCAGTAAATGTATAGAGTCAGTGTTTGTGGACAATGCCATACTGACAAACCCTGAGAGTGAAGGTAGACACGAACAGTGCAAGCCTCCCATTGCTTCTGAGTTTCAGAACTCTCCTGTGTGGAAAGTCCATCTGAAGGAAGCTTACACCAGCATTTACTTTTTCAAATGTATACACTAAGCTATAATGAGCTTTAGAGATTTTTCTGCCAGAGAGACTCATGCTAATTAGCTATACTGCATTGCTCCAGAATCACAGACCGAAGAACCACGTCCAACATTCTCCCATGCATACGTGGCTGGTATGTACTTATTGGATTTTTCTAGAATATGGAATCAGAAGAAAATGACCAGAAGCACTGACTCGTCTTGCTGATTGTCTGTGATATTTTCTAACTAATTCACAAGATCCCAGAAGTTCTTAGATGTTTTATATTTTATGATGTCAGACAAAAATTTGATTTCTTCCTATATGAAGAAAAAACAACATAAGGTATTGATCTGGAATGACTTAAAACTAAATATTAATGGCCTACACAAAGCTCAAACATCTTTCATGTTTTGTTTATGCTATTGCTTTAAAAGCGCACAAATTTGTGAAATATTGTTGGTCTTGGCCTCCTATCTATGTGTTTCTTCAATGGCCTAAAGTTAGGAGTTAGCATACAAAACTGTTACTGAATTTTCCCAAGTTTGGGCACAGAGAAAAGGGGAGAAGTTCAAGCACCAACTTATCGGTGCCCTTTGACAGGTAAGAAGAGGCTGATTTTCCTATGTGAAGTGTTTTTAAGTTCTTCAGTAGAGTAGAAATTAAACATCTTACTATCATTAACTGATTTTTTCCTCATAACCCTGCTGAGAGACAGGAAAGTACTGCTGCAGTCTTATGAGGGGAAGCTCACAGTTACCAAAGTGATCTGCCACGGAGATACTGCATGATCCAGGAATCAAACCGAGTGGAACTAAGTCACAGCCCAGTGCCCTACAAAGCAGAGTCCAAGTGCTCCCAACTCACACCAGGTCTGCACTCACAACTGCATGCAATAAGGACTGGCTCAAAGACTGATGGGAACAACCATGGACAGGTTTTTCACAATATGCCGCCTGCACTCATTTGACTGAATTCAGTTTTCACAAAGCAGTTGGAAACAGCCAGTAGCAGAGAGTGTGCAAAGGAAGATCCATGGAAAACAGAATTTAAAATCCCCCCCCAATAACACAGAAATGAATGTCAAGGCAGGCCCTGAGCATCATAACGTTTGTATTTTTCAAGTACACGTCTATATTAAAACTGAAATCGAGGTCTGTTTCTGCCTTTTCAAATTATGTCCATACATGAGCCATTGCACACCAAACAATGAATATGTCATTGTCTTACATCAACCCCAATACATGTCACTAAAATAAAGTGTAAAATTTCATATGTGTGAACATTACTGCTAATGGTATGCTATTGGTTACTTTTGCTAATATAGGGCTTGGCCTGAAGTTGATAGAAATCTTTCCAGTGGTCTTAGTGGGCTTTGTACCACTGTAAGAGCCAGAAATACCTAGTCAAATATTGAATAAAAAGCACTTTGATGCAACTAGGATATAAAAAATCAGATCTTATTCATGCATGCTATTCAGTACAGTGAAAGTCTTTATGATAAAAGCTAAATATTTATTTTATATTATGTTTTGAAGTAAGAAAACCCCATATCCTTACATTTCTGACTGTTTAATTTAGTACATTCAATTCTCCCAGTGACATGCTTTTCTCTTATTCAAAAAAAAACCTTTAAAAATATCTTATACACTGACTTTTGACCTCAAGTGGGAGGAGAAGAAATACCATGAACCATGCTCCTCCGGGCATATCCTTATTTCATAATTGGCTTATATATTTATGAATAATATTTACAATTAATACAAAACTGAGTTGAACAAAGGTTTTTACTAGAATAAAGGCTTCATTTCTTAGAGGCATTTATTTTATATACAAAAATATTTCTGTTTGTGCAAACTTGTTAAGATCATAAATTAACTTGTCATGCATAAATGTGCTGAGTCAAACAGGAAAATGCTATGAAATCATTTACTGTATAAATCTCTCAATTTCTATTAAAACACCTGGATATTCTAAATATACCAGCAAAGGACTTCAGGATGGGATCGGTTGGAGCTACACATTTGTTTTTATTAGACTGGTCACTCATTAAATTTTTTGTTATATATATGCCACCAGGATTCTGCTGTAGCTTAAGAAAAATGTATGATCCACTATATATGCTACGGTTATATATGTAGATGTCTTACTGAGAAGACTAGTTTATTCATTAGATTTATAGAGGGTGGGATGCAAAATTACAAGAGGCTCAAAAGGCACATCTAGTGATGTTTGAGGAGGGTTTAACTTAATTTCCGTGACAATCCTTGGAGATACTAACCTACATCTTCATGCCTCTAAATCTGACTCCCTGTTTGTATCACAGAAAGAAGTAAGAGCTTGTGCTTTAATTGTGTAAACTTGGAATGGGACATAATTTAACAGGGCTATCTCAGTACAAAAAGGTCTCATATTTTATGCTTTTGGCTGATTAAAAAACAGTTTTCCCTAAACGTATTTAAAGACCTGACCTTTTGCAAAGCAATCCAAGGTATTCTGAATTTACTGGACTTTGGAAGAGCAGTTAAGAGGTCCTGATACAGAAAAGCACATTTTTATCTTAATCTGAACTATGACATATATTTAAACTTTAATCAGGCATGTGTACAATGCTATCTTCAATGGGATTGAAAACAGGAGGATTTAAGACTCTTAGCACTATATAAGTGGTTAGGCCTGCTCTTCATGGACTTATGCACCATGGTTACTCTGAATTAGTTGTATTTCACAGAGATTTTTTCAGCAGATGAAAATAATGGGAAAAAAAGGCAAAGGGCACAGTCTAACATTTTATGAAGCAACAATATGAAACTCTTGAAGAACATTTGGAAAATAAATACGCACTCTTTCTTTTCATAAAAGTGTCACGATAACACTCTTTGCAATGGGGGAGGTTTTTTTAAACAGAATCGAAGAACATGGCAGATTGACAATGTGATGAAATGATCTGTTGCATACATATATTTCTCAGTTTTATTAAAGTCCATAAAATACTATCTGCAACAGTTTTTGACTCACTGTCTTCAGGTGTGCAGTTGTAGATGACAATACTCTGAAAATAGTTAAATAAGACTATTACAGCTGTTTCCATATGCCCCTAGGAACTAGTGATGTGAAAGGTTTATACCACTGTTTGAATGAAGACTAACATAATTTGTTTGCTTTTTTCAATCTTGTTCAATTATGAGGGGGAAATAAAAGAATTGATGGATTTTAACAATATATACTCGTACATGCACACAAAGACACACACAACACATACAAATGTATATAGCACAGATATTATTATTTCTCAAAATGTACCAGATCTACAACCCTAGATCTCAGTCTTTCAGAAACTTACAACATTAATTACCTTATGTTTATGAATATGTCACTTGAGTCAATGAAACTAGTTATGTGTCTTTAGGTAAGCAGATGCATAACAGAATGTAAGGACTTACTAAAACTAGTAAGGGAAAAAAGTAAACCCATTAGCACACCTATTCATAATTTACCTAATATAAGTCAAAATATAGTGAGTCAATCCCCTGCTTAGTATAAAACATCACGCCTTGCTGACATGAATGGAGATATGCTGATTTACATCTATTGAGACAGCAACCTAATAGATGTAAAGATAAATCCTGAACCTTGACACACTCAGCAACTTCCATCAATCCAAATATGGAATCTTGTTACATTGTTATTTTTGAAGATTTAATCAACTGGACAAGGAATGTGAAAATACTGACTATTTTTTCTTGTCAGATGACTAATTAAAAAAAACAGAAGTGAAATAAGTTGTAAAAATATCTTCTCATAAAGAGAGTTTAATTTGGGGAAACTAAGAAAATGAAAGAGAAAAAAATAATTAGATACACCAGGATTATTACCCAAAGATACGCCAAATATAGCTTATGATGAATTCCATTCCCTTCAGTAAATAACATTTAAAACTCCGTACAAAGGAGAAGCCTAAGGATGTTTCACCCCAAAGTAGCTGATGCCATGAGGGTAATAAAGTTCCTTGAGACACCACAGTCCTTGGTTAAAGTTCAGCCTCTGATGGATTCAGTACACGGGCAGAAATTCAGGCTTTTCTGTCTACCTAGCACATGTTCAAACTACTAGGTTTTGAGAATGATTCCTTCTCTGCTCAATGATATACAAGTTGACAATGCAAAGTGTGTTGTCATCAAGAAGATGAAGATCAGAGTACACATTGTCTTGTGGAAGGGGGAAGGCACTCTCTTGGAAGGAAGGAAGACTGAGATGTGCTTCAGCCAAGGCATCTCACAGCATTTATTTGGTAAGAAGACATAGACCTCAAGTAGTTGTGACCTTAGCTTTTTATTTCCTTGGCTTCCATTACAATGCAGAAAACCAAACCATTTCGAAACATCAAAAAAGTTCATTTTGACATTTTCTAAATGAAGCATTTCAACATTGTGTTGAAACGTTTTTGTCAGTTTTGTTTCTACTCAGACTATTTGTCAAACAGATTCAGCCACTCTGAAGCTTCTTTGTCCAGAAATGAATGTTACTCTGATTTCCACCCCCCGCCTTTAGCTTTGATTTTCAAATAGCTAAGCCACAGACCTACTTATACTTGGTAAAACTTTTGCTCTATTTTATTTAAAATTGTAATTTTAAGTACAAGGCTTGCTGTAATCTGCAATGCAACAGACTGTTCAGTCAACACTAACCCTGTGAATGTTTAGGAGACCCTATGGTGTTTAGAAGGAAACAGGATATGTAACATTCTGCTAATTGAGTAAGACAGCTTTTATTACTAAGCAGTGTCTTTCCATTTCCCACTATAGTCAAGATATTTACATACACCTAATGCTTCAATTTACAGGCTATAAACAGCCAAGTCATTGCAATGCAATTAATAATTGCTAGTGTATTTGCATGGAAATTATTCAGCAATTAATATTTTACAGGAAATAGTAACAGCTAATTTTGGCCTCACAGGACAATCTGTCTAATGACATATTTCCTAGACCTCAGAAGCAACAGACTTAAAAAGAACAGGTGGGCATTGGTATAAGATGATTAAAGTCCAGAATTTTCAAAAATTAATTTCTACACATTTAGATGTGTGATTTATTCAGGAGCCTTAGCTGTAGGTTTAAATCAACAGTAGAAAAGCACGCTGAAAGGAAATGCCTGTATCATTCAGATCAACTGAAATGAATAATAGAAGTTTCAAGGAATGCCTATGGTCTTTTAATCAGTGTGTTTTCATTTAGAGAACAGAGCAGAAAGGCCAGTATTATACCATCTCACAGCAGGGAAATTGCTTTAAAATTTATATTTTGAGTTATTAATCTGTTCTGAATGTGTTGAAGATCCAATGATATTGAAATGTATCTTACAAGCATTACTGAAATCTTAAAAGATTGTTATATAAAAAAATAGCAGACAATATAAATGATGGCATGGGAGTGTATACACTCAGGCTATGTAACTAGCTGCAAAGACACTTTAAAGCTAACCCTGGATTAAATGTTCTCCTGACTTTAAGGGCATTGTTTCAGCCATGCTCAAATATGCACACATGCTTCTAGTCACATACCTGACTATTTCTTCCTTTTGACAAATGTAAATATTGTACCATGCACTAGCTGTAGTAGGAAGTAGAGTGCATGTAATTTTGACTTATAAACAAAAATGGAATTTGTAGCTGTTTAAAGACACATCCTATCTAAAGCTATGACAATTTTAAACCAAAAGTTTTTTTTATAAGCAATGAAATACTGCAGTTATAATCAGCCTTATCAATGCTACTATTATTAATCCTTTGCAATGGAGTTATTTTGCTGATTCTACAATTAGTCATCATCAAAATCACTTCCTTTGACACATCAAAGAAAATAAATTAAATAAAGCAGAAGTTTTTTTCTACTGAATAATAATAATAAAAAAGAGGTCTTCATTACAAGTATGCTCTAAAGCCCAGTGAAGAGGCAATTTCACAGTCTTCAACATACCAGGTATTTCAATTCCTAAATTAAACTAACAGTAGCAATTTCGCTATCATCCACCCCAGCCCAAGCACTTCTCAAGGATAAAGTAAATACATTAAATCACATTTACCTTGTTAGTAATTATGCATTTTATCAACTTTTTTTTGTGCTCAACCAATCCTATAATCTAATGTGCTAGGAAATTTTGCAAATATGAGCTGCATCTGGAAGTCACTGAAGAATACATGAGAAAGGCTCGTAAATTATGATTCTACGAAGGCTCAAACCCAACTTCAGTCAACAGGCTTGGAGATCTCATCAGTGACTGCAAATGGCAAGGAAGACATTTGTATGACTGAATTGTAAAGAAACATTGTGTTTCTAAATGTCAATATGACTACTCAGGAACTTCAGTGAGGCACACATTCTTAGCTGTTTGTGGGATCAGGATCCCGTATTGCCACTGGTATTTTCTCCAGAAATATACACTACCATCATCCACTAGAATGAATATTCAGAAGATGCACTCTGACAATAAAATTAAATTTGCTAACAGTTTCAAAAGCCTGTTAGAGACTCTTTTAAAACTTCTATCTTCAAAGAACAGAGCAATAAAGTCCAAAGATTACAAAGGAAGGAAACAAGCTATGTTTCAAAATATCTGTGAAAAAAATTTAAAGCTTGCTGTTTGTAAGCTTTTCTTGTCATCATTCATTATTTTATTTGCTCACTCAAATCCTCAAAAGGGTAAGATCCAAATCCTGACAAAGTCATTGCACAGAACATTATTTTTAATTTTGCATGTGTTGCTCAAAGCTGTGTGCTCAGAACTACAAGACTATGTCTAGTCTCAGAGTCTAACATGGTGCAGTTCCTTACATTGACTGGTAACTGTTAGTATATATGAGCAAAAGACATTGCACGGCTGGTGCCAAAGCTTTGAACAAAATTACTTCCTTTAACACACCACCACCTTAATTATGTGCTGGGGAACATAAAGCAGGTCAGACAATTTGTACTGGGACATCATAATTCCATCAGTATAATGCTGACATTGCTAAAGATTTATGAATGGAATGTCGTAATTATTTTTTTAGTAAACATATCAGATTTCACTAATGGGGGGGATGGAAGTACTAATTAGCTCTTTTTCTTTTTTTTTCTTTTTTGGTGTTGTATCATATAAGATGTGGGAAGTAGAGGGTGGAGGGGAAGGATCTGTGACAAAAACAAGCACACACGCAATTTATGTATGGCCTGTAATTCAAGCAGATGTTCTTATATAAGGGCTGCAGGGATTAAAGCCTTTCTGCACATAATTCTATTTGCTAACTACCTTCTGTCTGCACAGACCTTCCAGGCTATGACAGACTTTTGCTAAGCTATGTTTCTTTAAAAGCAAAAAGGAACAGAAGAAAAAGAATCTTAAAAATTTCTGCTGTTAAGTACCAGGTTTTGGCAGCTTAACCTTTAACCAGCTGGGTGATTCCACTGGAAGTTCCATTGTAATTTTTATAACTGTATCCAACAAGCTACAACTGTGGCAGAGTTTTCTTTGGAAATCCATTCAAAACAGCACTTGACCATAGCAGGCACATATACACTGGTACTGCAGAAAGAAATTGTACTCATGCTAAATCTGAAGAATTCATATTAAAATAATATCCAGAGCCTCCCCTGTTGGTGTCTGTGGTCAAAGAATTGTCATGATAAATAGATAGCTCAAGCAGAAGAAAGAAAGAGGCAAGTGGTCAATATTACAATTCTACCATATGGCAATACCACAATACAGTGGTAATACTACAAGTTGGAAGCAGAACATTCCAAAATTGCCATTTCTAAAACTTGCCTGACAGACACAACACATCCAAAATAAAAGGACTTAGTTGTAACAGTGAAGAATTCTAAAGCCTTCACTGACAATTATATTCATGTATCTAAAGAAAAAACATTGGTTAAAAGTATTTCCTTAGAGACGTTTGTGCGATCCTACCCTGACATCATTGTAGTAACTGAACATTCACACCAAGCAATATCCAAAATCTTCTGTGATCACTTGTAGTCAGATACTGGACTTTCTATGAAGGAAATATAATAAAGAGAATTCTTGTAGCAAGAAGGAACTGTTACCAAGATAATCTTTCTAGAACAGTATCATGACTTTTCTACCATGTTTCCTTCTTACGAGTAAGGAAAGCAGAAACAACCATGAACTTACTCTTCTTGCACACTGTCATGCCTCTATAGATAGAATGCTTGTAACAATAGCAGAGTCCTTGTACTCTTAAATAATGCTCCAGCTCTCTCTATATGCAGGCAGAAAGGAATAGGAACAGGATTCAGTTCTCAAAGTGGAGTTGAAATTGAATTTTCACAGTCCTATATGTCATGTTGTTAACTAACTTAATACATTTTAAAAAACTGAATAGAAAAGATTAATTAAAATTTATCTCTGATATAGCTGGTGTAAATTGTGTTTCTGCTGGATTTTATAAGAAGGCTAAATGTTGTCCCACCACTATCTGCAAGTGACTTAAATAGTTTTAAATACGTAATTTCAAGGACATCTTTATCTACATCTACAGATAATGGACTGACAATCTAGTTCAGAAATATTTTGTATAATCCTCTTTTACAGTCTCTTTGCTTCATGAAAAGTTTCCTGGATATGTTGCATAAACAGTATGGACTCTTAGCAGTATGCACCTCAGTACACCTCAACATTTCTCCAATTATCTTTGAAATAAAAGAATTGGAAGTAAAGCACATAAGTCAAGGACATGATCCTATAAATGTGACAGCTAATGTACAGTGATAGGGTAGATTTCTGATCTCAGAATGAAGATTAACATTAAATCTTTATCCAGAGATTGGCTTTCAATTATCCTCATGTTAAAGCACTTCCAAAGAAATATGGATAACATTCAGACAGCTTGGGATCACTTATTTTCTTTGAAAAGGCTTTTAATATGTTGCTGATCATAGACACTTCCATCGTCTTGTGCTTCAAATATGCGACAGAAATAAAACTTGTTTTGTTTTGTTTCATTTTGGGTTTTTTTGCTTTGTTTGGTTGGTTGGTTGGTTTTGGTTTTGCCTTTTTTTGGTTTGGTTTGGGTGTTTTTTTTGTGCCATCCAGCTGCAGTACCTGCTCTTGTGTTTACTTTTCATATTTCACTAGTGATTTGAAGCTTTGTATAACAGCTTATGGGCATGTTACCTAATTGTAGTCTTCCTGTTTGTGCCTTTGTCTTCAATACACTGAGTATAAAATGGAGAACAGTACTGAACTGTATGCTTCAGCAGTATCAGTATGGTACCACACATAAAGGATGGCTTTTGCCCTATACCATACTTGAAATGACTTAGAAATTTTGCATATAAAGGAGGAAAAAACCCCAATTATTGTATAGACAAAAAGACAAAGCATACTTATTTGTTTCTGGGTTATAGTGTGAATAAGATACTAATTTACTGATTTTTTTTTTCAGCATGTCTGAAACAACCGATCCTCATAAATTGTGTTTAGTCAATGAAAGTAGCACAATCAGGCCATGACAGTGGAAGCTTCTGAGAATAAGACAGACATTCAGAGATCACCACTCAACTGTGAGATCTCCTTCAGTGACATAATGATCAGCTGTACGCAGTGTCAAAGGAAAACCCTGGATAGGAAGTTTCTTCATAATCACAGAGTGATTTAAATAGGAAACAGTGTAGTCTGAATATTTTAAAAATCTTATTAATATTTATATTATTGTTTCTAATATTTTTATATTTTTGTATCAGATAATAGAAGGGATTTTTTTAGTGTGAAAACTATAGTTAAAATGAGATTAAGGTGAAACTACTAGCCCATTCAAGATCTATTTTTGGTAATATAAGGTAGAAATTGTTTCTTTATTCACTTGCAATCTGAAATATGCACTGAATCCAGTATGCCTAGACAAAGTGTCAGATAATCTCATATGACATTTTTGTAGTCTTTTCAAAATTATTTCATAATTATTTTTAAGTACTTGCTTTAAAAAGACTTACACCCTCAGTGAAAGAAAATGAGTGGGGAAATGTATTTCTTCATTCTTACATCATAGACTAATACCTCCTTTGTACTACTTTTAAACACTTAATTGGTGAAGAGCACATCACAAGAGATTAAAACATAAGATAAAAATACAAACTGACATCTTGGAAGAGAGAACAGATGGTGAGATGCCAACATTACTGGTAGTAACAAGAAATTCAGAAGCGTAAGAGGAAGCAATAGTGCAGGGAACAGCAACAGCACCAAATGAAACTTTTCTTTTGTACAGCTTTGAAGACTATTACTTGCCTGGATCAAGGACTTGTGCCACCAGTGGTCTTGATAAGAAACATATGGATGCATTTTACATTGGTGTGAGGATGCGATTCTGGTATTATTAGATCAGTCAATAGCATTCCCCCCAGGCAATGGGCATATTGTGAGCATAATGGTATTAATTCTACTTCATTTGCTGCAGCTTAGTTGTTTCCTTAGCATCACAATCCTTGTAATGAAAAGACAGAGGTCAGAAAGTTTTCCAGAGTACTGAAGTTCCACTGTAAGCCACTTGGATGCATATTCCTAAATCCCTCTGTTACAAGGGAGAAGTTATTAAAAAACAACACATAATTTTACTTTACTGGTTGCAAAGACTCAGTTGTGCATCTTGGTGCTATAACCGCTCATGACATAGAGTGCCAGGTACCACACTGTTTTGTGAATATTTGTGCAAAGGATTGCTCATGAAGGGAAGGATGAGTAGGAAGAATCCACTCACTTATATGGAGTACTCCAGAGGGTTGGTTTGGCAACAAAATCAAGTTCCATTCTAACAATCACGTAAGTGAAAACCAGGTATTTCACCCATCTATAGTTGTTAGACAAAGGGATTCTGAGCTGTCTTCAAACTTTACCTTTCTCAGCTACAGCTTTTTCTTAACCTACAGGATTTTTGCACCTAAAAAAAATCTATAACGCCTGCTGTGTACAGAGTTTGCAAGGATTTTTAATGAGAGCAAACTTAAAACCCCTCTTCTTTTTTTAGATAAACATATTTGATCTTTCCAGTCATTATCATTTTAACTTGCGAAGTGACATTATGCCAAAAAGAAGGAATTCATAAATTAGTTCCAATTTAGAAAGTTTTCTTGTCATTGTATAAATGACAGATCTTTAAAAAGACAACTTAAAATGAAATGCAATAAAAAAATTTCACTTTTGTGGCAGGTTTTTCTTTTCTCTCTCTCTTTTTTTTTTTTTTTTTTTTTTAAGACTGAAAGAATAAAACAATGTGCTATCAAAAAAGAAATGAATAGTACAAAAATTACAAATGTGCATGGACAGTAAACTCATTTAAATTCTTAGATTGTTTTAGAAAACTAAATTTAGTTGGGACACTAACTAAAGAAAATGTAAGCAGAAAACACTCTGCAAAGTTAAATTCACTTGTCAACAGAAACTAATAAAGCAGGATTCACATCCAGCTTCTTATTTCAAAACCTGCTGGTGGCTAGAGCTATTGATATTTTGGATGCAAATCTGCCCTGCTGAGCTCAACTAGAAATTTGTTAACAATGTTACTGAGCCAATGTGTCACCCATGCATTTTTCATCTATTCTCTTTAAGGACTGTAAAATTTAGATGAAGAGTAGAGTTTGGCTTTCAAATGCCTTTAATGTTTGGGAGTGCTTGACTTTAATTCCTTGAGCAGACTGTGTTTCTGTAATTAAAAATATATGTGGAGAAATACGAAAAAAACCCATGTGCATGTGCATGAGCACAAGTGATGCCAAGGTGACAGAGTGGAGGCTAACGGAAGACTTCTGTCAATGAAAAAGAGAAAAAAAATTATGGTCATTCTTAGTTTTGAAACATTCATATGAGGTACCACTCCAGCCAGTGACCACAGACAACTCCTGGGACTTCTGGGACCAAAGCAATCCTTCAGTGGATACATTACTGTAGCTTGATCTCAGCTCAAAGCTCTGTTTATTGGGAGTCCCTAGGAGTCCCACATGGCTGTTCTGGACTCCTGGATGTCAAACTCACCAAAATACTTACTGATGTACTGAAACTGAGCAGTTTAACCACATGGCCATTAACCTATAGGAAATAACTCCTCAACATCATCTTGCCTCCTGCTAACTATCCCGAGTTACATAGAACCTTTAAACTCCAAGATCTACTGGACACGATAATATCTATTTTCTTTCTTTACCTTGATGTCTGCTGTGGTGAAAAAAATACTGTTATAAAGTGAATAAAAAAAAGAATGCAGCAGGACACAAATAAAGTAATGTCTAAAGGTTAAAAATATTTGCCAAAATAATTTGTAGTCACAGCTGAGGAGAATATTGGTATGAGAGGACATCATGTACTAAGATCACAAGAAATCTCTGATTCAGAGAGGGATTCTGAAAACTCTGCTTTCCTGATCTCAAACTTACAGGAAATACAGGTTTTGCTTCATGCTTTTAGAAACCTTGAAAATAACATTTTAGAGATGAGTTTCAGATCCAAGTGGGGTGACTATAAGAATACACACAGCTGAATTAAAAAAAAGAATGGGGGGACAGCCTAATCAAGTACCTGCTAGTCTCTGAAAAGTCTGGAGATAGATAGGAAACAAGTATCGTTTTTTAAAATAATCTTAAAACTTTAAAAACCCATCATATTAATACTGTACATGAGATGGGACATCTCTAAACAAATGTTAAGAGAACAAAGATCTCATGTTAAGGCAGTAAGATACAACCGCATAGTATCTGTTGAGATACTATTCTAGAATAAACTTAATTAACCTAGAATTAACCTCAAAAAAGAGCAGTTTAGATTCTGAATACAAATGGGTCATGAAAAGAAAAAACATTTTATTAGTCCTTTACATCTCATATTGACTAGAAAAGCAAGATAAATTGAAAAAGTTAGGATGAATTCCTGCCTTTACATAAGGAAACTCCCTTGACTATGTTGAAGCACACATTTCACCTTCAATATTGTATGTACAGAGGAAGATCATCAGAAATTGATAGGAATACAGTGATGCTACTGGATCAGCTTCCAATAAAAATTAAATTTTCAAGCATTAACAGATGCCAAAGTATAAGGAGTTCATAGCCTTTCATGGGTTATAACTTCATCTTTATTCTGCCAAAGCAATACATTCAGAAAATGTCTGCTTCTTCAAGCAACCAACCTTATTTCAGTGGCGTATGTTGGATCTGAGTCTATCTAGTACAATTTCAAGATAGTAAAACTGCAACTGATAGAAACTTCAACATGAGTAGAATGATCTGTTATCCCCACATATAAACTTTTCTGGGTTTCATTTTTTCCTTGTGTAGTAGACCTCCTTTTATTACATTAATGGCTACATTTAAGGAGAAAAGTGAAATGATTTTTAGGATAATGTTTTAGTGTCTGCTTCACAATGGTTTTTATTGAGCTGTAAAGCACTTGTATGCATAGAGAAGAGAAGGTGCATTTTAGAAATAAAACTATTAAGTAACATTATCTTGCCATGGATCATTCCCACTGGGACAGAGGAACCATTTGAAAAGCATAACTGAATTCAATTAAAATATGATAAATTTTGATCTCCATCCTACCCACCTTTTCAACATTACACGCTGATCAAGAAACTAATAAAAGCATGACTGTTTATGTTTAGAAGTTTTTGTCTGGTCATATGTTGTACAATGCCTTCATATCTTTCTCCTACTATTTATAGCAGGGAGTAACTTAAATCTAGCAGCCTCCTCCTAAAAAGGTGAATGGACACCTATGGCCCCATATCTAGTTGCCAATAGATGCTCCATCAGTAGCAATCAATATTACATGTCATTGCCCAGAAGATGTACCTTTGCATATCAGGGCAAGAACAAGTGGACTCCGGATAACACAATGAAATGACTGCTTGTATCTGACACAAAATCACAGAAAAGTGTATCCAAAGTAAAATTCATAGAAATACCTTCTTCATAGTTTTTCTGGGGGCCAAACCATAATCACTGTATAGATCTTCTTTTTTGCAAGCACACATGGACAGAGACCTTGGAGATATAACTATTAATTATCTTGAAATAATTTTTTACTGATTCTCCCTAAAGAAGATAGTTTCTATCTTCTTTAGTTAATTGAGAGTTAAATGAGTATGTATTTCTGAAATACTGGCCCATATCAATTTTGTAGGTCACTGGATCCTATAAGTGATCTGCACACGGGAGATTAACAATGCCTTTTGAAGTATATTGGTTCTCCTATCACACTTACGAACACTGCCTAATATAGAAAAGTAATATTACAACCCAAGTACACAGTAGGGAAACACCATTTCTGCTTTACAGATGGCCAGCTGAGACAAGAAGAAATTAAGTTATTTTTCCAATGTCAGACAAGAAACCTGTATCATAATGGAGAAAATCTAGGCCTTCTGAGTCTTGGCTGATTTCCTGAACAATTAAACTATTCATCTGTTCTGGTATGAATAAACCTCTGGTTGCAAATTGGATTGGTGAAATCATCAGTTCATCATGGGATAAAAAACAAAAGAGAACCATTTGACACAGCATAACGTAACCTGCACAGCAGCTTTCTTCTCCAAAATTATATCCCAAAATATCATAAAAAGTTAAATAACAGAGCAATTAAAAAAAAAAAAAAAAGAGCAAAAGAAAAATTAAGTATCTTAGACAAAGAGAAAAAGATGTTTCAAATGAGGCATGAAAATAAATGTAGATAATAATTATCACTTATGCAATGCTTTTCATCTTCAAAATGCTGTATAAATATTACTTTAAAAATCCACACAACACCTCATGAGATGGATAAATATTAAACATAAGGTAATGTTATACCCTCATATGATTTAAACCAATATTAATTCTAGAAAACCAAGGAAAGAAAGGGTTGTAAGGCTAAAAGACTTGTTTAAAGCACCTGAGCTGCCCACTTTCTACAGAAATAAACCTACACTGTCAGCTAAGAGGACCGTAATTCTCACAGGCATACATGAGCTAGCTTTAATTAATCTAGTACGGACTCAGAACAACCATGACAACTGGGGTTCGACAAGACTACAAAGTCTATCCCAGACTCCAGGCAAATACAGAGATAGTTAGCCTGGATGGCATTCCACACTATGTGGTCACTAGCAGGATAAAAGTTAGCCAATTAAAAGCTGACCCGAGTACCTTGTACAAAGGGTTGTCATACATCTAGAACGTAGCAGAAGCAGATCCAAAGCTGGGACTGGAACTGTAGACCTGGCTCTGAAGCTTTCTCCCACAGCTCGGAGGAAACCAAGCAGGCACACACAGCGAGGCTATTTCACACATGATGGAGCTGCAGTGGAGATGGAGCTTTTACACCTGCAGAGCCTGCCAAAATAATGTAAAAGGGCAAAAGGGAAGGTGGTAAGTCTAATCAAAGACAATGTTTTGAGCTGAATAAAACACTTAACTGCATGGAAAATTCCATTAGGTTGATTAGATACTTGCCTTAGGGCCCTCTTAAAAGAACTGTTAAAAAAAAAAAAAAGATAGCTATTGCAATGCGGCTTAAAAATATTGGAAAAGCAGGAAATGGAGCTTATTAGAGCTCAAATTAGATCCACGATTTATGTGAAGAACATTTGGCCTCTTTAAGAGGCCTGCCTAATCCCTAGATGGTTTTTATTGTTTCTATTATTATTATTTATTTATACAGTGCCATAGGTATACATGGCACTTTACAGACAAATAAAAAAAAACATGGGTCCTCCCCCAGAGAGTTTACAATACCTGATCCAGCAAAGAGTCAAGTACATGAGTAACTTCATTTGCAGGACTAACCTCCATTGGAACCAATGAGATTTAAAAAAAAAAATCAACTTATTGACATGTTATCTCTTCCAGACAAGACCATCTGGTTTCAGACATTCAGTCTTATATCACAGCTGTAGAACCCAGTTCATGCGAATAACTACCTGAGTTTCAATAATTCTGTTGAACAAATCTTACAGTAGGCTTTTGTTCCAGGTTATGTATGATAAAGACAAGCCAAAGCTACCAAGGGATGAAGCTAAACTGTTTTTGTACTGCTAAGTTGGCTTCAGGGAAAGGCTGTTACTATTATATGTAATATTTTCTCAACTGGAGCAGCAAAATTAGTCAGTGATTGAGAAACAGCCACATGACGTAGTTTAGTGCAAAATGGGGAAGCTGCGTTTTGCTTGTGTTCCTTCTTACTGTACACTAGTGTTGATGAGCTGTTTCTTCAGGGATGACTGCCTAGATCTCTCTATCTACACTCTAAAACTACTGAATTTGAACATTATTACAGCACCAGTATTACATTTCAGGTATAAACTTCAAGTAATATTGTACAGAAGTGTTCTTATTTTACTTTGCAAAAGAAGCACTTCTGGTTCCCATGAAAAAAACAATATACTGTTGGTTTTCATTTGCAAGATGAGGGGATCCTATTCTCCTTCTTACTGTCCTGATGCCCCTATTTCTGTGAATGGAAAATTGGAGAGACCTCAAGCTACGTCTCTTTTGGAGGGTAGTAATGACTACTCCAAATGTGCAACCCTATTTGCCTGCATATAAACTTTTAATAATGTTCATTAAACTTTATTAGAATTGTACGTGCAGCCAGATCAGGGTTACAAATTAAAACCTCAATCCTGCAAACACTTAAGGAGCTTTATTCATGTTAGCAAAAAAAATTTCTCTTTCTATACTCACACACTTAAAATGAAGCTGTAACAAAGATTTTTATTTTTTTTTTTATCCTCTGGTATTAAAGTTAAAAACATATAGTCAGGAAAGAAATTATATGTTACTAGTGTACAAAAAAAGCAAACAACTCCACAACCTTTTGAAATTGCATCTTTTTAAAAATTATCATTATGTGGAAAAAATTTCTGGTACAACAGACTTGGAAAAGTCAATGAACAAATGAACTATGACTGTATGCACATAATGATATACAAAAGTCCTGGTCAGAAGAGACACTGAAGTCTGTAGTTTTGCAATAAACTTTACAGGCAAAAGGATCGAATCTACAGAGTCTGATATAAGATCCTAGTGAAGCTAGTAAAAATTTCTCCATTGATAAACTTTGAATCAGATGTAGAGTGATCAACAGAACTGTAGGTAAAGATGAAGCCATAAAATCCAGAAAGTTTTTGAAGAAAACAGACATGAGTGACATAAAGCCAAGGTCAAACTCTATCACCAAGACAAGTATGTGTGAAAGAGTTATACCTCTTTTAGGGCTAAGTACAGTATTTATGATTATTTATTCATCTTGAAACAAAAGGTTTTAATCTGTTTATTTTAAAAAGCATGTTTTTATTACATTGAATAATTTCCTTTGAAAAATAAAAATGTTTCCTAAAACCATTAGCAGTTAAACTAGATCTTTTTTTTTAGTGTATATCTGAGATGAGAGTGCATACCATTATTCATGCATAATCTGATTCCAAATGATTCCTTGTTTACAATTTGTTTTGTGTATTTTCTTATGTAAGGAAGAATTAATATACTCAGGGATAGAAGAAATATGCTATATTATCTTTTACTGCATTTATTTAGAACATGCCATACATCCTCTTTAACTCCCCAATGACATTCAAAATAGCCTGAGAAAAACACAAATAAATACACATATAAACGAGGACAAATACACTAATATGAAAATGATATAAGATACAGACTTGCATATAGGTACATTAAGCATGTGTAATATAAGAAATGGAAATCATAATCTGACTCCAAAATTTTGAATAAACATAAAAAATTACTCAACGTTTGTCTAGATTGGATGATAAACAAAGTCAGATTACTGACATACAGTCACAGCTTGCTCTCCTCCAGCAACCAGATGACAAAACCTCAGCTCTTCCATTTCAATTTCTCCGTGTGGGGAGACTCCATCACAATTAGCATACTCTTTTCTAAATACTAGCACCCTCCAGTGTGCACACCCAGTAACATACACCCCATCCTGGGCTGTTCAGTGAGCTTCCTACCACAGGGGCTGGAGCGCTCTGAGCAGGAATGCGGATCAGATGTGAAGTAGCAGAGGTTTTCATACAAACCCAGGATTGCATGATTCCAAATTGTGATGGTCAAGGAATGATGGAAGTATATAAAGATCTTGCAATTCTGATAGTCACGATAGTTCAGATGAGAAATTACTGTGAAAATTTGGAGACTTACCTTCAGATCCATCTTTTCTAACCCTACCAGGTTTCCTATCCTCACTAATATCTTCCACCTGCTATCTCTTACACCTTTTCAACTAGCTTTACATGATTGAAGGGCTCAGACCACCTTGACTCAATCCAACCTACTTGATTCTTTTCCTTTTGACATTGTCACACTTTTTTATCATGGTGAGTCACAGAGCTTGAAGCCTTTCATCATGTTTAGGCAGGCATCTCCCCTGAATTCCTTATTGTTAATTGTGAGGAAAAAAGGACAAAAGCCTTTCCCCCCCATATACAAAAGAATGTATCCATTACTATAGGTGAATTTGGAGTAGCACTGAAAAGGTTATGTCCCAAGTAACCCATTTATGTTCATCCCTGTGCTTCTTACCACAATATAGTTCTGATGCTTCTTGTTATTTCGGATTTTGAGTATATGGAATGACAGGAAAAAATTCTAATGGTCAGCATGCTAAGAGACTGTTTCCCCTTGAGTAATTAATAAACCAGGGCTTTCTTTTTCTTTTATCCTTAGTCATGATTATCTTTCTCTCCCAAAAGTTAGCTTGGTTTTTATTTATTTTTACAATATTTGTGGTTATCATTGATTTCTGCCTATATGTAATAGTATATTTTTGTGGCATTTTAAGAAATTAAATTTCATATGGTCTATCTTTCCAAAGTGTAATTCTGCAAAAGTAGTTCTTGTATTCATGTACAGGAAGGATGAAATAGATAAAATATCTCTGAAGAAATTATCTATGGTAGTAACTGGGTTGTAAAGTTTGACCTTATGAAACAAGCAATGTGATGACTGTTGGAAACTAGACCGTTGGAGGTCTACAGTATTTAAGGGCCTGTCACAGTGTCCCTCTGAATGCTCCTCAGAGATATAAAAACTGTCTAACCTGTCTTGCAACTAAATTTAAAGTTTATTCCTACTAATCTAGTCACAGCATCAGATTCTAATGGCAGCTGTGACTTAACAAAATCCAGGAAACATTCATCTTGGTGGAAGAGACTGAAGTACCTCTTTTCCATTTCAGAATTTCTCTTTCAATCTAAAGTTTAACAAGAAATCAAAGATTTTATTGTAAATTTTTTTTATAATTAAGAGAAAATATTTTTTATCTAAATGTCTGATTTATATCACTAGATATTTTGCCATTAGTGCTTTCCAACATGTTAAACCCAGTCATATTGTCAAGTACTGCAGATCTTCAAAGGTATTTATGTGCCCATATTCTAATGATTTACTGCAAAGTAGCCCCCTAATGTCTTTCAGGATGTAGACCGAAATCTTGTATGATTTTTGCTGATAGATTAGTTTTGATACACAGAGTGTTAAGTAATTGAGATGCTGTTGAAATCTGTGTCTTTGGTATGCCATGTACTTGATCAGGAACGATGATGCAACATGTCGACCACACTTTATAGCCTGGCCTTGGAGGCGAATCTGAGAGACCTACATGTGTCTCTGAAGGCAAATTAGCTATATATAAACCAATAAAATCACAAAAAAATATAATAAGAAAACGCTTCCAGAAAGCTTACTAGTAGGTTTTGCAACCTGTCTTTTATATTTAGACTTACCAACAAATTAAGAACCATCATTGTCTATTAACAGGTACATAATCTTCAAGGCTATATTTCATGATTATACAATTTTCATTAACATTGTCTCTAATCAAAGTACCCTACCTGCTAATTCATGTCCTGACATGGCATTTCAGAAGAGGGAGTTGGATTCCCTGACTGTTTTACAATATAATGAAAATCATCCAAATGATCATATCTTAACATACTTTCAAATAGAAAACTCAGCTTACTTTTAACTCTAGAACTGTGATCTGTTTCCAGAATATTAAAACTTCAGGCTTCTTTTCTCATGAGTAAGGTTGACATAATTTTATTCCCTTTTTATGATCACAGGATAATTTGGGTTGAAAGGGGCCTCAGGAGGTTTCTAGTTCTACCTCCTGCTCAACGCTGGCTCAGCAACCGTCTGTGAAGACCAGTCAGGGCTTTATCCAGTTAGATCTTGAAAATCTCTAAGGATGAAGACTGCACGACCTCTCTGGGTAACCTGTGCCCTTGCTTGGCTGGCCTTGAGGGGAAAAAGATTTATCTTCATCTCCAGTCTGAACCTCTCTTGTTTCTACTTGTGCTTGCTGCCCCTCACACTCTCACCATGCATAGCTGTGAAGAGCCCGGCTCCATGTCCTTGCTAACCCCCTTGCAGGTACTGGGGGCTGCTGTGAGGTCCTCCCAAAGCCTTATCTTATCCAGGCTGGACAAGTCCCAACACCTGGGCTACTTGTGGTGGCTCTCCACTAAACTCACTCCAGGTTTATCAATGTCTCTCTTGTTTTCTTTGATATTTACAAATAAACAACAGCAGCTATCACAAAGTGATGGGCAAAACAGAATCCCAAAAGCCAGTGTTGTGTTCTGATTAAAAAATACTTTTTACAAAGGCCATATCATCACCAGTAGATCTTATTCTGATGTCTATCACTGGGACACTGTACTTCTGAGTTTACTCATTCTTAACTTTGATATTTATAGTGTCTCTCCCTCTTCTAGGCATTTAATGGCTTATTTGTTCACAAATCACCTGAGAAAAAAGTTGACATAGTAACATTTTTGTACTTCAAAATAATAGAAATAATTGAGAGATGTTACTTATTAAAATATGATCACTGACTTGAACAGCATAGAATGGACATACTTATAGGAAAATAATTCCCATTCTTGTCCTCCCAGGAGCAAAGCCGTATATTCACTTATGTTTTCAGTTCCAAATCACTGGAATGTTCCACTGGAAAAGGCACCTATTTTCAATTATGGCACTCTTCTGTGCTCCCGACTGCTCTTTTCCAGCGATTTAACTCAATGGCAGAAGAGAGAGCCTGGATGAGAGCAGTGAGAGATGACATCACATCTGTCTGAATTAACAAGGCAATAAATAAGTACAGTAAGTTCAGTTGAATGGATCAACAAATAAATAGAACTATGTTTTCCCATAGCTGCCTACCATAAATCACAAGAACTCCAGTCTTTGGAAAATTCTCCTTTAAAGCAAGACTAAATAATTTCACATTCCAGGTTTTTGTACATATTAATATCCTTTATAGGTCCTTAACCTGAACAGTCTTTTGACTTTTTAAGTTTTAAAGTGTCATATGTCTTTAATAAATAACTGCTAGAGTTGTTTCTTTCACCTTTTCTCCTATTCACACCATAAATACTTCTACATATTTACATTTATTAGAAATGCTGTCCCTACTGTGTTTATAAATTATAAAGGAATTTCACTGATTAATACTTTCATTCATTGACCATGTATCAATAGTTTTAACCAACTCTTTTGTTTTCAACCAATGATAAAACATGAGGACATGTTTTCTGTTGGTTTGCATCATATTTAGGGCTGAGAAACAAGAGTCTGGAAAAATAACTCCCATCCTTGACTTTCCCACAAACTTCCTTTCTGATCTTGACCATATCAAACAAAACTCAAGCTAAAACTTTGTCATTAAGGTTTCTAAATATTTGATTCTGATATGCCGTATCATAAACTGCCCTTCAGGGATCCTTAGTGCAGTGATATTGTAATGGCAGCTTAGTTTGCCTCTTGTCACCCCAGAGGAACTGGAAAAGAAATTTCTCCACACAATGGAAAAGAGCCGCTGAGGATGGTTAAGAATCATGTTTTCTAGGGGTTGGGTTAAGAAGCTAGCTGGACCAGAGCCAGGATTCAAAGAACTGCAATAAGAAAGATATTTTTCGCTATGAGGGTGGTGAGGCACTGGAACAGGTTGCCCAGAGAAGTTGTGGCTGCCAAGGTCCCTTCCAAACCAAATCATTTTATAATTCTATGAACTCTGGATTGTAGGTCTCAGTTGATTGTCCGTAGGTTTGGCTTAGTCTAAAATCACTCTGATTTTTGGCAAAATCTATGTTCTGTCTCTTCATTTAAATCTCATTAACAATTCCAGAAACAAGATTCTTACAGAAACATCACCAAAGAAGCACGCATAATGAAGAAAACATGAGGAAAGGTAAAGGGCTTTTGACAGATGAGCTTCATGATCAAACATATGCAAATAATGGGCAGTTTTAAGACTTATGAGGCATGCACTGACAAAAGTTGGTAAGTAAATGTCACTGGTATCTCTGAGAGAGGAAGTTGTAAGGAACCCCATATTTGAGAACATTTATGTTACTGAGTTAGACATTCTGAAAGTAGACTGAAAATCTTGGCAAAGTCTTAATTTCCAGTGCTAAGAAAGATCTGGACCTGCTCCCTAAAACTGTTTTCCTACTTCATTTATTTCCCCTGCTATTTTCCTACTTCATTTATTCTCCCTGTAGAGCCTTAGGCTTCAACTTCACTCTCTAGATAAACCATATTGAGAACAGATGGAATAATATGTAATTGCAACATTGTAGTGTGCAAATTGATAGATGTTCTCTGTGAAGAGAACCAAGTAACCAGCCTAGGTCAGTGTTAAAACTTGAAACATATTCTGATTGGACATTCTGGCTCTTTGCAAGCCCTGATGAAGCTGCAACATCAGAGGGGACAGATTTATGTTTAATTTTTATTGATTGATATTCAGTAATTTTTCTATTGCAGAAATAAGTGCAAGACTGCCAAGTCCTCCAGTACATATCTTTCACTACACTTGTTGCTAAGAAGAGAAAACTGCACCAGATCTTTGGCTGATATAAATGGGAATAGCATTCATGTCTCCAGAGGAGATGTGTGAACTGAAATTATTAATTGGTTCACAATATTTTGATGGTTCATAAAGAATTCTTACAAACTAAATGAACTGCAAGTGGTCTTAATTTTTTCTTTTTTATTTTAACAAATCCTATTCACTCTCATTTCTTCCAGGTTCATTTCCTGCTCCTTAGGATACCAGTGGATTGTAACCATAATAGAAAAACTCCAGTACTAATTCAATGATTGTGGTGTGGTAATATTACTTGGTACACTTAGTGATGATAACAAGTAATGATGAAACCGAAGGATATTTTCCATATTAGTCAATCTAGGTCTCAAACCATATTTTCTATAGCTAATTTTCACAGTTCCACATCCAAGAATGTAGAGAACAGGATTCTTATAACAACACTTTAACACCTGTTAGTATACAATTACTAACAAAGTATTTTTGCAACAGACCTCTAGGAAAATAGGAACATATTTTTCATTATTTTTCATTTCTAACAGACAAACTGAGTAAGACAGAATAAAATACTTTTTCCAGGAGTCATATACTAAACTGGATCAAGCACAGGGGTTTCTGAATCTCTTATCTCCTTTAACTAAGATCATTAAACCTTTTTTTCTGAAACCACTCAGAGCTGTCCAGGTATTGCAAACTGCTTATAAATCTGTTGCTCTTCTGCAGCACTGCCAGTTCTATGCAAAGTAGTAGAATTTAAATGTACGACTTTCACCACTGCTGTCCATACATTGCTCTTTGAAGTCCTTATATTTGTTTAATATTAGATAACTGAAGATAATGTTCATAAAAGTCAGTAATAGCATATAAAATTACCCTTCTTCAAGAAAAGACCTATCCCACTAAAAGACACTAACGGATTCCTAATGACAACGTTTTATTAAGGAGCCCTCTCAATTCTTGACTTAAGGGTGTTTTAGTGTGGAAATAACACCAAGAAATAAGTATATTTTAATACAAACCTTTCTCTGCTTTATTGGTCCCATTAATGTCCCACTCAGTGTTCACAGAAGTGATTGCTCAGGGAGCTTATTGAGCACTAGGAGAGGGAAAGAGGGGGCATATGTTCCCGTGGCACTCACGTGACCGTTGTCATGTTGGCATACACACTGAGCACTTTTAGGGCTAAAAGCACCTGTTTCAGAGAATCCTTCTAAGGTAAAGATACACTCAATGGATCTGGGGCTAGTCACCTCTAAAAAGTTAGAACATATAGAGACCTGTAAAACACATTTGCCATTTTTGTATGAGACTTAATGCTGCTGCACAGACTGTTCCTGTATAATTTGGAGGATAATCTTTGCCAAATGAGGAAGATACTTGCATTTTGCAAATGACTGGCAACAGTCTAAACAAGAGATTAAGATGACTATATAATTTATTTACTCCTTCACCAGAAACAACTGTGTTTATATTTACTAGAAATCTCCTACTTTAACATTCATTCCCAAGTGAAGCTGTTCTACGATATGTATCAGATGTTTTAGTTTCTCTAAAAAAACAAAAAAAAACCCCAAAACCAAAACCCCTATCAATTTATGATGGAATACCTATTTGACTGTTTCCATAGCCCACTTAGGCCAAGATTGATGGGGAAGACTGATAACTGTAAGGTTTTATCTATACAAAGAAGAAATGTCAGCATTTGTTTGCTGCAAAAGATATGAAACAGAGTTAGCAAACTCAGTCTGGTGGTACATATAGTCTGAAGGTACATAAGGTATAAATCTCCTCATTCTGAAAAACTATGAGGTTTTTTCTGAACTATAATTGTCCTGGTGTTCACGAGCTATAAGTTAATAGATGTTTACAAAGATTGTTTTTAAACTGAATATCATTTAAAATATCATTACTTAGGATAACTGACATTAATATGATGAGAAAAAAATCCTAATTTGAATATAGAACTAACAGACATGAAATAACAGAGCTATGACAGAGAAAATGGAACTTGGGTCTATTTCTAACAAACACAAAAACCTACCATCTTCCTAGCAATATGGTGATTAAACTTTTTCAGCCATACAACAATTGTTGATCATGTTTATTTTTTGCATTGTCAAAAATGGAAGTTGCCTTTTAAATGCAAAAATGTAAAGTCACCATAATTAAAGGAAATGCTACAAGTTCATTTCTGTGACATTAAAATTTAAAAAAAAAAAAAAAAAAAAAAAAGGAAGGAAGGAAGGCAGGCAGGCAGGAAGGAAGGAAGGAGGGAAGGAAGGAGTTTAAAACCTAGATGTTTAGACAGCCTTGCAAGCCCTCTTGTGACCTTACTCTGATATTTAACAAAACATTAATCTTCTTGCCAGCAATTATAAAGAATACAGTGATGTAGCTAGGGCTCAGTGAGTGAGTAATAGTAATTCCATTGTTCTCTTTTATTTATGCCTTGGCTGTACCAGGCAGATGAGGTAAGTTGGGGCTTTTTATATGTTATTATTCTGAACCAGCAATACATAAAGGCTGATTACACAAATATCTGTCTGTTTCTGAAGCACTGTTTCACACCTCCTTCCAGCTTATGATCAAAGCGTCTCAACATTTTATTATGAAATCATGAATCCCCCCTTAGTTTGCATATGAATTATAGTCTTTTTTTTTTAAAAAAACCACTGGTGTACAACAGTGACAGTGCCTTTTGAACCAAGGAACAAAACAAGGTGTTACACATTACTTGTTGAAGGCAATGACTTGCTGAATAATTCTGTTTGTTGGAGCATAGTCCAACCTCCCTATTGAATACAAAAGCCTTGAGACCAAAGAATTATTTTTCTGTGAACAGGCCAGTGATTTTGTTTCACTTGTAAGCAGAAAAAAAGCAGAGCCCTATTAAGAAGTTGAGAAAATGTTGCTATGTAGCTGTAATTATAACAAATCCAAAAGACATTTCTTCTGCTTTTCTGAAATGCAGCAGTTATACTAAAAATTCAAAATAATTATCCAGTTAATAGCATCCCACTGTACGAATCTTGCATTCTGAAAGGTTCTGAGTGGGTTCCACATATGTGCCACAAAGCACAATGAAAGAATGTCCAAGAAGGTGGCAAAGCATAGGCCAGTATGTTATAGGCAGGTATCCTGCACCTACTTCTAAGGAGAGTTCTTATGGCATTGTTAACATTCACACTTACAACATTTCAAGGATCAAGTTAATAACAAAACTCATATTGCTCAATCTTCCTACTTCAGAAAGAGGAGCGGTTAAGGTATCCACACTGATTTTTTATACTCTAAGAAACTGGCATTTCAAAGTCTCAGAACTGTGAATCAGTGTTTCCACTGGTTCCCACTGACTTTTACAAGAAAAGCATCCAGTTGTTGATGCCAAGATGCATGTTCCTGTATGACATACGTACCTAATTGAATTACAACAATTATTCTTTTACATATAGCATGAACATATACCATGTTTTCCTTCACAGTAGTCTGAAAAATGTGCCATTCCTATAAAATATATTTATATTCTAAGGATTTTTCAAGTTTGCTTTACAGAATACAAATATGAACTGTGATCAACCTTATGAACAGAAAGAACATTTTATTAGGCTTTATTGTCAGTGATTTGCAACTATTCATTTTGTTGAAAGTCATGCCATTTGTGCCACTTCAAAGAAGGATTTTGTCCATAATTATTGACCTCTTTTATTTGTGATGACACCTTCTCTCTCTGTTCACTTCTCTGTAGTGGCAGAGACAGATTCAGCTCATCTTTATAAATCTGATAATGTCACCAAATCAAAATTTAAGGTGGGGGGTAAAGGGAAATTGCTTCTGTGTTTCATTACCTGCCTAAAGAATGATCTAAACTCTGATCTCAGCACTTCCATATGGCTCCACAGTGAAAGATCATATAGCCAAGACAACAGCGTACCTAAGAATACTTGGTTTGTCAGAAGATTTTTTCAGATCATCGGGAGGTGGCTAAAGTAATTAAACTTAATATAACATTTATTTTCTGAACAGCTAAAGGTTTAGCTTGTTACACTGAAGAGTATTCTTCTCTTGGAATAAACCCATGGAGGTTATCCAAAACCAGATTCAACTCAGTGGCAGCTAATGTAACCTGGCTCTGTATGACTAGTGGGATTGCAGTGTTGGGGCTCTGAAAACTCATACATTTTTTGTCATATGATATAATTTCTTTTGCCAGCCAATTCAGTACATTTGAAACATTTCACTCAACTGACTACCACTTCAGACTTTCTATGTGAAATAACTTCGAATATACATCGTTGACTTTATGATAAATTCTTCAGTACAGCCTAAATCTGGAGTGTGTTTAGATTCTGAACATATAATTGCATTTTCTATACTAGTGCATTTTAAAGCAGAACAGAACAGCATTGCATTGAGATTAGCAATTATGGTATTATCAGTATACATACATTATTATTAAAATGAATTAATTCATATATAAACCCCCAAATATTATTAAACTTCCTGGTGCAGACTTAGTAGAAATGCCAGACCAAAAAAGGTCTTAATGTCAAAATTCATAAAATAATCCATCTGGTCCCATTCACAGACAGGCCACATCTCTGAGCTTCTTGCAACATCAATGCTCTCCATGCATGAGACACAAACTCACAAAGGTAAGATACCAGAGTTGAGCCTTAAGCCCTGTTCATAATTTGTTTAATTGTTGCAGCACATATGAGATATGTAAGACCCCCAGCAGCTTTGAAGCTCCTGTTCTGTTCCCACACAATAAGGGTGAGTTAAGGATTGCACTGTACCAACATCCCCTCCGTTTTGGTGCCTATGCAAGCTTTAAAGAAGATATGTAATGTTATCTGAAGAGGTTTTGTGGTAACAGTGAAGAAACAAAACAATATTTGGGAAAAGTAATAAAATCCTCTCTCAAACTAAGATACATTAAAACTGGCTCAATACATCATGCAACTCATCGTGTGAGATTACACCATTCCTCTGAGCTATGAATTTACATAGTGCTAGAAACCATAAAAGATAAGAAAAACACTTGTTTGCAATTCTGTAAGAAAGACATTTTTTAATTTGAGAAAATATACTTTTGCAGGACAGATACTTATATGACCACCCTAGCAAATTTCTACTTCAAAACCTAATTTTATGGAACAAAATTTATGAAAGCTAATGTTATATAGTGTGGGTTTGCCCATTTTTTACATTATTATCTTAGTAATTATTTTGTAGTCTCAGGAATCCCAGAGTTATGGGACACAAGTTGCATAATCTATATTTTAATGGATCACAACGACAACCGCTTCTAGAAGCACTCCTGTATCACATGCACATAATCCATTAACATGAAGTATTGAAAAAATATTAAACATATACAGAACAATATCATAACTAGATGCAGTTATCAAAACACACTTAATTCAAAATGCTTAGAAATCCTCATGGCTTACCTCTTTTCTACTTAACAGCACTTAAATGTGTAGAACATGAATTTTCCTGTAATTTGTAAAAACAATACTTTCAATATTATGAATACCGAACTAAGCTGCAGGATGCATAAAAATTTGGAGTACATCTTGAGAAACTCATAATGAAAAAGACTACGCAGGAACAAAATAGTATTGTATTATGCTGATGCAATTAATATATTATACCATTTGTCATGTTGCTGGCCCATGTAGCTTTGTATTCTCTGCCGAGAAATATCTGATGTTTATGCAGGTTGACTAGAGATAAGAGTGTTCACAGTTCTAGAGCTCTAGGTCAAGATGACTTTTAGGCCTCCCAAAACTGGAACATGTAGAGTATTTTAGTTAAGTATTACTGACTCGAAGACATCTTTAAGAATGAAAAGGAGAGCCACATACTCAGCATAGCTAGCAGAAATCCTTGAGCCTAAGTTATTTTCATTTCAGATTTCTGAATTATCAGGGCAAAAGTACTGTAATGAGCTCTTATTACTCAGAATCAAAGTTGCAGGTAGTAACTGTTTAAGAAAAATACTGAAGAAACATAAGGTAGAACAGTGTGTTCTTCCGGCTGTAAAACAACCTTCAGCTTCCTTAGGGTAGGTAGGTGCTGCTCTGTGAGGGCTTTAGCTGCATTAAGGTGGCCAAACTTCTAACGAAAGCAGTTATAATTCTCCTTTGAATACTCCTGCTACCAGAACCCTAAAGGGGAATTAAGAGAGAGATGGGTACCCTTCTAATTTGGGAAAGTGGTAAGGGAAAAATTAAAGGAGGAGGTTATAAACACTGGCTGATCATTACGTATGTGTTTTAACTTTAAATTTTCTGAGAAATGTTGCTGGTTTGTTTCCTCTTGTCGCTTCAGCTGCACAGTTGATAAACTTCTGCTAAAGTGGATGAGAAAGAAATGTTATTCTTTGGCTCTAACTTGTCATTCTACACTTAAGACTTCTGTTGCATGAGGTGAGCTTAGCTTGCCTTGAACTAGTTGGTGCCATATGGAATTTAGAGTAGTCTTTGACTCTGGTTTCTTCTCTTTCATATTTTGATCCTACTACTTCCACTTGTCAACTGCATTTAATACACATTTCCAAACTCTGTGCTTACTGCAGCAACAGTACATCTAGGGTCAGCTTCAAATCAATTAGTGTAACCGTCTCCCTGATAAACTTGCTACATCTCTTCTTTCTAAATTGGAGGCTGATTGAGAATCAAGTAGCTCATGTGATTTTCTATTTTTTCCCCAAATTTTCTTATTACTGTGATGTTTGTTACATTCCTTGAATTCATTCATGTATTTCACACTGATGCTCAGTTTACAAAGCCATTTTGGAATACCACCAAATATGACCGTGACTGTGATTACAGAAGACTTCTGTATCTTTAAAACAAGCTCTGATGGTAAGACCTATTCATAGTCTCAGGCAAGAAAGTACCAAAACAAAAGTTCAAAAGCTGTCTCCTGGCAATCAACCTCAGAGCCATGTAGAAGATCAAACACACACACATGCTCAGGAAAAAAAATTTGTTAGAAATTCAAGGTTCTGCTCTTGGGCACACTTCAAGTGTCATCCACAGACCCACAATTAAGGCACTTTTCCCCCTACAACCACATGGTTTCAACAAACTTGCATTCAACAAGCACAGCTGGTCACACCTCCTTTTCCCCCATGGGTTTCAGTTCTTTTGCCCAGAATGTGAAGGAGCTGGAACCCATTTCTGAAGTAATTTTAACCTACTTTTTCTACCTTCTGGATAATTTTGAAGGAAAAACTGCCTTCTACTGAAGCTACTCTACATTAGCCTAACCAGTTTTGGGATTAAGTCTCATAGATCTTTTAACAAATTAAGAAGCAAGTTCTATTCAGATAACTAAGCACTTAAAATTGGGTACTGTATCAATAGTGGTAGAAAGCACTGTATTAAACAGTGACTGACTTAGGCCCTGTTCATGAAACCCTGGGCTAGGCCAAGATCTACAAAGTTATTGAGGTGCTTAACTCCTGTCCAATTTAATGAGATTTTAGTACTTAATTCCTACAGCTTGCACCTCAGAACTATTTGCACAAAGGAAATGAGACGAAACTTGGGCTCCCATGCAACTTCATGTCATCTTAGGTACAGAAATAACTTGGTAAACACACAGAAAAAGACACCTGACTGGTATAAGCAGGGAGGTAAGCAGTCACATGTTGCACTCTTGAGCAGAACAACTGTTAAATACTAAAAAGTTAGACTCTAAATACATACAGAAAATGGCTATGGGATTAAGCCATATACAATTTTTGAAGATATATTTTGTCTCTGTAGCATCTGTTCTCATTATGAACTAATTTTCTTATCTACGCTTGGGTCAGTTTCTCAAATCTGAATACTTGACAAATATTTCCACTAGCTTACATGGATAATCAAAGTCTGAAAGGAATACTTTCAATATGGTTAATTCATCGGGAAAATAAAAAAATATATTTGCACTATTTAAGTGTGTCTGCTTCCAATGTAATTTTACATTACTTTGTAAATTATGCTAATATTTATCTATATAACCTCAGCATCTTTAACAAATTAACAGTAAGGAGTATCAGTGAAAAGCAAGTTACATCCACTTGAAATAAATTAAGATGCTATTTATATCTGATACACATTCTTCCCAGTCGTGATGGGACTGATGTAAGACCATCACTTCATTCAGATATTCCTCTCTCTCAGACATTTCCTTGCTCTCTGTTGCCAAAGTCTGTTGTTAACTGTTCATTAAAGGTCTTCCCAGAGACTGATATGTTGCATGGGGTCCTTAGCATGTCTCTCTTTATTCATGCTGAGATCATATCTACTGATTTTCTAGCTCTTCTCCTCCAGGTTCTGTGCGGCAGTCCCTTCCTTTTTGAAGTTTCTATTTTCATAGATGACCATTACTTTCTTATATTTAATTCCTCCTAAGTGCCGTAATTTCCCAAATGTTTTTAATTCCATAAGCTGTTTCCTGTGATCTTCTCCAGACTACTTCTCAGCATGGTTTTCAGTTTTCTCTGGGGCTATATTTTTTTTTTTTCATCCACCTCTTCCTCTCCTCTCTCTTCCCTCAGCATAAAACAGCACTGGCCTCCTTCAGCCATAGCTCATTTGTCTGTTTAGCATCTGTTTGTCATTCATACCCCTTGATGTTATAACACTCATCTTTTTCATATTCTCATCTATAGCCCACTGTGAATACTTGCACAATGCTTTAGAGTCACCATAGAACATTTAGTTCTAATTCTTCTAATAGGATATTTGCCTCCTTATCTTCAATAGTCTCCTTCTTCCTCAGGAAGTTTTAATATTGTCATCACTATTTTAAATTTACTGTTTCCTGCAGCTAGCTGATCTTTAATTAGAAAGCTGTAATGGGACACTGTATTTGCAGAAGCCCCACTTGTCCAGCCTACAGATATAAGAATCCACTCCTAAACACAGGTCACCAGCTGCCAAAATTCAGGCCTTTCATTACTTTTATTACAGATAAGGAAGCCCAGTGAAAATGTCCTGATCTGTCCAAATACTCAGAACTCATGAATGCCACAAATGAACTGGTATAGCAATGAAAAAAATGCACTAACACTGTAGAATTAACTTGGGGTACAACAGTTTTTAAAATTGGCATGTAGTGGGCGTGCTCTTCTAAGTTTTACCTCCTCTGTTTCTCTATGCATCTGTAAATCAATGCAAGCTAAACAAAGCAAAATTTTTGCACAATGTTCTGTCCTGAGGCTAAATAAGTTTTGTCCAGTGCTCTGAAATAATTATAATCAGTATTTATCTTTGACAAAACTTGAAGGCCAGAATCATATATCAAAGCCCAGTTCTGAAATGTAAAATACACTAATTTTTTACGTAAAGTAAGAAAGCTATGCATTTGAGAGATAAGGTGAATACAAAACAGATGAGTAAATCCCAAGGTAACAGTGAGATGATAATGGCTATTGTAATAAGCAATGTTACTGCACCTCAACTACTTGGTTATGATTAAACTAATTTAATAACTGCTACCATGCTAAGAAAATGAATTAATAGCAGAATGGTAGTTTATTGTCTTCTCTCTTCTGTAATTTACTCAGCACCAAAGTATTTATTAGAAACGTATTTAATGTGTACTCATTTTTGGTCATGCCATATGTTCTTCTACTTATGATGTAATAATTTGTGTTTTTTGTTTTATTTTTTTTTTTAAGTGCTGAATAAAAAGACTAAAGCTGAAAGTGGAAAAAGTCACTAGATATCAGTGCTGAATGAGATCAATTTCATAGGAAGAAATTCATGCTTCTAATGAGAAGTTTGCTCTAATGAAATGAAGGAGATCAAAGCTGATAGAAAACAAAGCTTTGTAATGAAACAGTGATTTAAGAAGCCTGGGACACTCATTTTAGTTTCCTTGTAAGATAGGTTACTTGCCTTACTGTTTGGTATTGTTTATGCTGGTGCCTGTACATGGTTTTGATTATATTAATTAGATTATTGGCCAAATTCTAAACTGTTGTAAATCAAAATTGCTCTTCTGACTCCAGTGAATGACAGTGACTTATACCAGCTGATGATCTACCCTGCAATGTCGTAGAAACACAGAATAAAGATTTTGCGAAACTTCTAAAATTTTGCTTGTTTGTGAAAATGTTACAATTTGCTGCAGTTTTGTAAATGGATAGAATTTCTTGCTGTAAATACTTTAATTAGTATTATAAAATGAATTGAAATTTAATTAAAGATGAAAAAAGCACAGTGGAAATTTTTAAAGGATATAACCAGCAAGAAACACTCCCAGATTTAAATGACATTTTAACAGTAATCTGAACCAACATCTGAAACGTGTTATATAATTTTAAACATATACTAAAAATTATTTTCTTCCATCTTAGAGCAAGTGCAGACTCAATAGTTGTTCCAAAGCATTTAGTTATTTTTCCCTCAATCTCTAGACATAAACAAACAAGAATGCTAATTAAAAATGTTACTTCAGGCAAGAATCTTGTCAAAGTAGTTAAACAGGGTTAGACTCAATCATCAGAGGTACGGCAACCTCTAGAGAAAGCATTCATTGTGTAAATACATTGCATTTATTCAAACACTTATTCTTCTACAGTTTAAAACCAACATTTGAATATATTATTGAAAAAGATTACTTTTGTTCTTAACAAGACAAACAAATGTGTGTTCACTTATTTTACATTCTTATTACATACACTCTTTTAATGTATATAATGAACATGACACTTTTCCAAAATACATTTATGATACCAAGTAGCTGAGCAGGCTTTATTGGAGATTGTTGTACCCTTAATTCCTTAGATTTTCCCTCTTTCTCAGAGACTGTTGTCAGTGGTGTTGTTTGCAGTTTCTCCCCTATGACTGCAGTTTTACTAGGGTTTATGAAATGTCCAGTACAAAAGAGAAAAGGTAAACTTGATTTCTAGACGGACATCAGACTAGCTTGTATGCAGGCGCAGTTAACATGGTAACAGTCTGGCTCTTAAGTTCTTTAACAGAAAGAACGCAAGTTCAACAGGTTTTACCTGGGTAAATCTAAAGGGTTGGAAACCAAAAGCATTTCTCAGGGTCTGAATCTGGCTACACATACCTCTGGTGTTCCACAAGAAGGTGACCTAGTCATTTGAGCAGGGAGAAGTGGGGTGCTATCACAGCCTGGATGGTCAACAGGCCAGAACTTCAAGGAACATCATGGGGGCACCTGCTTTGAAGTTTAGATACAACCAGTGAGACCTGTTAGACTTCACCATGGAAAGCATTTGTGTATGTGAACAGTCCAAAATGACAAGAACTGATGCCTCTTGAATGCAAGAGAGCTCCACTGAAGAAGAAACGCCCTGTTCTGCCAACCCACTGAGACCTGTGACACTATTGAGGCCTCCATGAAAATGAGTAAAATCCCTAGGGAAGGTGATCAATTTATGGCTACTCTATTCCAGTGACACTCACTAACCCTGAAAGGTCTTCAGAGAGACAGAGAAGCTGAGAGTTTGCAAGGGCAGGTAATGGATACAGTCTCTGCCAGAACCCAGATGGACCCATCAGGATTCACAGGAACACGCGGCCTGAGACACAGCACTCATGTACTTGCTCTGCACAGAGCCCAGTCCATTGCTATCAGAAGCAATACATAATCCAGTTTACAAATGTAATATCTTAATCTGAACACTTCTTTCTATTTTGCTCATATGAAGAAGAAGCTCCTGAGTCTGAATAAACGCTACCAGCTTGAAAATTTACTGATAGTGTATATTTATTTACTATTTCATTCTAGGTGTCTCTGGCAAACTCTTTCTGCTATGTCTACACACTGAGGGGAAAGCTCCTGCAGAGAGAGCGTGTGGGACCAGGTTCGTGATGCTCTGGATTTGGTTTGGATGGTTTTCTTCTGATAAACAGTGTTAATGTCTCAATGGTTCTGCAGAACTGCCATTAGTTTATCACCTGTTAATTTGTCACTTAATTGAGTATAGTGTTACATATTCTCTCACTTTCTATTTTTGCATTATATTTTTAACCTGTATAAAAAAAAAATGTCGGTTTGACACAGTGAAATGATGAAGAAGTGCAAAAGGAGCAACAGTAAAGTTTACCATTCAAACAGATCCTCAGATATTCTGTAATACATGCTAATGCAGTCAAGGTAGTCTACTTCATATTCAAGACAACAGTCATTCAATAAGTTGAAACTTTTCATAGATGACTTGCATCCAACATAATTTTGAGTAAATCTATCTAGAAAATTATCAGGTTATACTGTATTTTTTACTTTCAAAAGCTTTGTTTCAATGTGTTTGAAATAAAATAAAAACCATTTCACTTTATTTCACCTCCTATTTTTTCCTTTTTGGGTAATATACCTACAAATTAATATAAAAATATGATATTACAAAAAGCCAAAGCTGACTTCATAGTAAAATAAGTATGTCCATATACTCAGATAACTAAGTGAAATTTAACTGTAATGTAAAGAGGATCTGTATGGACAGTGTAGCTCAATATGCAAGTTCAAATGAACTTGCGTCCTTCTGTAATTTATGCTTTTCTTTTTAAGACAATATGTCCTCATGTTTTTCCGAGAATGGATGTATAACTTATTCTTTTGGGCACTGATCCATTTGATACATTTCCTGATCTGCCCTTGTGTTGCTGGAAAACTTATCCCAAGATGAAAGCTCAGTTTGTGTAAGAAATAAAATCAATTCAATTGGACATAGATGACTGTTGCACAAACACAGGTATACTGTGTTCCACACAAATGCTGTCATCTATCAGTATCATTTAGAAGCAATCAAATAAACTCCTTCTAGTGGACCAAATTTCTAGTGGGTATATTTACGTAACATTTGCACTGAACTTAGAACAGCCTGAACTCTGTATAATGTTTCAAATAGGAGTGCTAAAATGGTGCATTTCTTTCTCATTGAGCTAAGACTTTATGTTTCTGGCAATGGTTTGGGGAGATAATGTACTTGTTAGCCAAAAAACCCATTCAGAAAATAACCTTACTCCTACTTTGATGTAGAAATGTAACAGCAGAGTTCTCTAGGAAGGGATATGACCCATCTTACTTTTACATGCTATATTCTTTTTTCTTCCTAACGTCAAAGATGCTTATCTTAGTGAAAGGATTGTATTTTCCTTCTTTTCTTTCTAGGCTACCCTCAAGATGAATGAACTTTATCTTTCCAGGACGCTAAAATTTCTATTTAAAATGTGAAATCTTGTTGAGTCCCAGGGTTAAGTGCATGGTTTCAAAGTTGATACGACGCTTCGAACATATGGCTCTCTTATTTCTAGCTATATTTAACATTCTTTTATCTTGAAACATTTTGCTCAATTTCTCAGAAATGCCATTTGTTTAAAAAAAACCTTTTTGAGAATCAAGTCTCCAGCAGGACTATCTCTTTCCTCTATTTATATACAGGACACAATCCTGGCAACAATTTAACTCCAGCAAGTTGGAGAAATTCCACCTGGACTAAGTGTCCCACAATCAAATTGGCTGTCTGTTCCAAAAGATGGTTCACTGTCAGACAGCAACTGAGAGAATGTTGCCTTTCTCTTTATATCAAGGGAAATAAAATCAGGTATGAAAAAATGTTACCTCAGGGGGGTGGGCCTACATTAATCCACTTGAAGCTTAGCCTTGCTCTCAGAGTGCTTTACATTACAATTTTTTTTTAAAGCATCTCAGGCTAGACCAGGATTCCTACTGAATCTGTCAATAGTACACTTCACTCTAGACTACACATATATTTCATTAATACTTTGTTTAAAAGTCCACCACTCCCAGACATTTGCCTATTAAATATTTCATTTGAGGGATCAGGACCTATGAGATACAAAATCTAAATCAGCTCAACAGAAAATATTTCAGTGTTTCATAGTTACTTAGACAAGAAATACTAAAATTTATTTTTGAGAACCATGCTACTTCCAATATCATTAGGAAAGAACCAATCCCGAGTGAACATGAAGCAGTCTGAGAACTACAATAATGCAAACATGTACAAACTTGACTTTAACTATGACTGGTTCAATTTCTATTAATTAAAATGCTCAATTGAGCAATCTGGATTAGATCCAGAGCATTCACCCCTAAGAAAAGGCAATACCTGTTGTCTTATAGGTGCATAGTAATATTACATAGCAAGATAAGGCTACCTGATCTATTAAAATTACAAGGCACAAGTCTTGAAGATACTTACAATTAGGATGCTCTTTAAAAAGCAGAATTAAGTGTCACCTACTTCTTATCCTCTGAGTCTCACATCCAACCAGTTCTGCACAAGAAGAAAATGAAAAAGTTTAAGGTTTTAAAGAAAAAGGAGGTATCCAATCCAGGCTAATCAAACACATGGATGTAGCAGCACTTTCCCTGCTTGCAGATCCCAGGTGAATAGTCTAGTCACCTCCTAGATACCTTCTCTATCAGTTATTTCAAATTCTCCTATTAAGTTTTTAATTTGTAATTTCTACAACTATGTAGAAATAATGTAGAATTATTGTGGAAACTGGAACAGAGAATCAAGATGTGCTTTCATATAGGAGGGGATAATCCTAACCTTTTGCACTCTAGTGCAGAGACAGCGCTCTTAGTCCAATCACTGTAATCTGGATACAATTACCTTTTTTTTTTCAGAAAATATTTATCTTTAAGGAAACTAAGAGGATTGTATGAACTTTAATTTTTTAAGGAGATGATATTTTCTGATGAAAGACATTTTTCTCAAATGATTCTTAATTTTGCTCTACAAAAAGTAGCTTTGTCACGAGGAAAGGTAGCTATAGCAAATTATCTGTTTAAGTGTGCTGCACAGCCTCTTACTTCCTGGAATGTTCCACTGAGTTTAACAGAAATACTCTACTGGAGAACTACTACTCAGCATGAATAAATCTGTCTGCCATGTATCTGTCATGATCAGCTAAGATCAGTGATCTTTGGGACAGTGTATTCCACTACAGCCTTCTTACAGAATACCCAAACTGTGGAAAATAGCACAGAACCTTACAATAGCTACAGGTAAACAACTAAGATTGCTTTTCTAGTACCATTACGTCTATTACACTCAAGTACATTAAAACTGAATAATAATAATAATAATTTTTAAAAATTACAAATAAAAGCCTAACATTGTAGCCTAAGGCTACAATGGCATAAAAAATATGATAGACTATTGTGATGATAGTTCAAAAGGGACATAATTTAACTGTGAGATTTAAGTCTGTGCTGCTACTACTTTTATTAAATGGTAAATCTATACGTTGGAGAGTTCCGATCATGAAATATATTAGAATTTACATTAAGGGGAGATTACTACTCATAGGCAATACTATTCATAAATGATATCTCTTATGCAATGTATACACTACCAGAATTATTTAAAGGAGTGCTGATACTGAGAAATTAATATTGATTAAAAGACAAAAACAATCCCCAAGAAAACCAAGCATTGAAATCAGATTAAAACATTAAATAAAAGAATGAACAGTACCAGTAACTTGGAATACCACTTCCTAAGAAACACATACAGTAGCAAAATCTATTTTAATTGCATATGGGGACTTTGCCTGGATTATGCCCAGGCACATGACAAACCACTACCAAGTCCCCTGTTGGGAGTAAAGGACAAAAAGGGCTTTTACTTGGCTTGTTGCCACTTTTCTCAGCAGCAATAAGTAAGTCCCTAGTCACAAAACAAGAGTCCCCCCCACAAGCCAACCACCCCCTAGGGAGGCTCTGGCTGGCAGCAGTTCCAGCAGCTCCAGCTGCCCAGTGCCCAGCACTGGGGGCTGCCAGCCCTTCTCCTTGGCACCAACTAAACTGGGGTCACCACTTGTCCTTTCTAATTACCTCTCCTCCTCATTGCTCAGGATCACCTTCCTTTTAAAAGCTATTGCATAGCAAAGGGAGGCTGTTTAAGACTCCAAGTAATGAAACATTCTCCTGATTATGGAGCAGTCATATTTTATGTTTTAGAATGATACACGATCTCGTTGCCTCTGGCAAGAGCAAAATCATCATGAGTAGGCACAGAGTAATCAATGGTTAAATGACTAAATAAAGGACAAAAACTGTCACTGGGGCCCAAGCAAGGGTTATAATAAAGGATCTGGATGGCTTCTAATTCCTTAAGAGCCCACAAGGCTTAGAGCTCCTATGGGAAGTGAGCTGTTTAGTTCTCATAAGCACTCAACTAGTGTACTTTGAATATCTCACAGATGTCAGCAAAGATTGATCATAAAATCAAGAGATCTTGTCAGTTTGGTGAACAGAGGACCAGAAACAATTTCAGCTACCCAGAAACTCTCTTTTAATGACAAATGGAGGAACAAGCAATAGAAGAGATCATTTGCAGTATGCATTTTCCAATACATTTTTATGTATCTTTACAGACAAGGGAAGGAGTTAAACAATTCAGTGTCACTTGCCATCGTGATACTACTATACGGACTTAGCCTCCCTCTACCTTATGAACTCTTAATTTGATCACACAATTGCTCAAAATAACATTTTTTTCAGTTTCCCCTACTCAGCAGCTAAATGCCACACAGCCACTCACCCACCCTCCCCCCACTTGGGAATGGGGAGGGAATCAGAGGGGCAAAGGGAGACTCACAGTTTGAGATAAAAACAGTTTAATAATAGTAACAGAATAATACACTGACAGCAATATCAGTAGGTAATGTACAATACAGCTGCTCACCACCCGCCGGCTCCCGGCCAGCAATCCCAAACACAAAGGCCCCACAGCCACACTCCCAGAAGTGGCAGCCTCTCCCAGCCCTCTCCTGCCTTTATATGGTGAGCACAATGTCACATGACATGGAATATCTGCCAATCCCGGCCCAGCCCTCCAGCTGTGCTCCCCCCGCCCCCACACACAGGTGAGGGCACTGGGACCTGGGGAGCCCCGGGGGTCTCAGGGTGCTGCAGCACTCCTCCAGCTACTAAAACAAACAGGAACTCTAGTCCAGCCCCACCCAGGACAACCACACAGATGTTGAACTAATGCCTAATAAGGAGGGTTTATTGGTACATTATTCAACATTCCGTATACTTGCATTGGAACCTGTTCTATTTTCCAGTGCAAAACTAAATCTTTCCTGGCTTAAATAGAGAATCTTATCTTTGGCTAGGTATTATATAACAATATTGTTACTTTTTTTTTTTTTTTTAATGAGTTTTTTAACTACTCTCAGCACAACCCTATTTGCCTTCCTTATAGCACTATAATGGTTTTAGAACTTTTAAGATTTATAGTTGTTCTCCAAAAAATTTAGCAATATCATCTTGACAGAAGATAAATAAAACAAAGGAAAATTATTATATGACTTCTAGATACATCAGAAATAACATATCAAGACCATTAAAAGATTTTTAGGTTTATCATTTACCTATTTTTATAGTAATCTAGATTTTTTTTCTGCATTTTTATCACCACTGCCCACTGAGAAAACAGCTGAATTGAACTACCTATACTTTCACTTGGAATTACGTCTGAAATGTTTATAAATAGCTGACACACACCTTTTCAAAGTGCCTTGAAAAAGCAATGCACATTTGTTTAAGAAATATTTAAACTCGTTAGCATAACAAACACTGTTTTATATATGTAATCCTATCTAGATCATCATTGCATTGGCTTCAGATAGGAAAAGCTATTACACGCAATATTTTCATAACTACAAGAAAAATATAATAGAAAAGCTGTAGGTTGTATTTCTCTGCTGTAATTAATAACATACACAACAGAAGTAAAGTTAATTCCTTCAAATATTCTTGATCTCACTGTTGTATTTTATGCATTTGTCTCAAAGTGTCAAGAACAATTTCAATATCAATAATAAAATGTGAAAATAAAAGTTAAGAATAAAACTAGACATCCCAGGAGCTACAACTTTAATGGAAAGAAGGATGAGGAACCAAAGAAAAGGCCCACACACTTACACAAACACTGTCATCTCTGGCTGGTTAAATTGTTCTTCAAAAGGGAATAGCACACAACTTCAGAGTAAGTGTTCTTTGAAAATGAATCAGTTCAGGTCTTACACAGCAATGTTAATGTAATGTACCCCAAATACATGCATTTAATTGTTTTTGTAATAATATATCCTGACTCCAAAAACAACACTATGCCCAAATATTTAAGAGACTTTAAATATGAGCAATTTTTTAGGGTTATTTTTTGAGGACTTCCTTAAAGTGCGATTTTTCCAGTTTCTCTGACTTTTTTTTCTTTAAATGGCATCCAACCTCCAAGGCAACCTTAATAAAGTCAATGAAATTATACAGGTGGAAAGGACAAAAATGTGCTCTCTGGATTTCAAATAGTGGCAACATTGGTCACACCATTACGCCTGACACAAGAACCTTTTAATTTAAATGTAATCTCCGAAAGACCAAATTACCAGCAACATGTTCTCATTAATTCCTGCAAGGGATGCTCAAGCTTTGACCCCTTATTGTTCTCCTTATCGAGAAGTGGCTGAGTCATAGTATTAATAAGCCATCACTCATTTAAGTGGTCATTCACTGCTGGGCGGGGAAAAGATAGGCTCATCCTTTTGAAGTGGGAATAGGCAAGCAAGGCTGCTGTAATAGGCTGTGATTATTTTCACTATGAATGCTCCCCCAGCTTTCAAAAATTAAAAGGAGCACTCATTTTCCTGCTTGAGTATTTCTCACACTGGCAAAAAATGAACACTTTGAAATGTAAATGATTTAATCTTTGCAAACCCCTGCTTCAGAGGGAGGTACAGCTTCATTTACAAAATGAAGACATTTTAGGAAATGATTATCATTGTAAAATTGAGGCCAGCGGGGAGTCTGAGTTCAAACTCTTAGAATATCAGCAGTGTAACAAGTTTGATCTTCCTTACTGCATTGCTTGCATTTGCTTCTCTGGGTTCCAGCAGAGAGCCATTGTCAGTCAGAACTTGTTCCCACTCGTTTCCCTTGGTTAAATAAAATAGTTATGCTTATTATTTAGAGTTAGTCAGTCCAATAAAATTCAGGGCAAGACTAAAAATAAAAAAGGAAGTTCAAATTTATTTTGATTAATGTATTTGCTATGTGAATAATCAACTTAAAACAGTAAAAAGTTGACAGCACTGAAGGCAATCTTTTTTTTTTTTTTAATGCATAGTTCGGGCAGTAGCATTGGGTAGTGTTACTATACTGTCCTACCAATGTTTGGGAAGGAGACCACCCATAACAGTGAGAGCATATTTAATTTAAAATTTAAACATTAAGTCCTTAATCTCTCTTCTGTAACTTCCAAGTAGAATGACAATTATTGTTGGTGGCAGTATAGGGTTTTATGGTATCAGTCAAGCTCATTATGAACTGATGGAGATGATAATTTTGTATCACAAAGGCCAGAGGATAACTGCTACCATATGACAACAGCCATTGACATGAACTACAAAATCTGACCAGTATGGACACCTTCACTGCACTGATGGGCATTTCAGCTGAAAATTATGTAAATCTATCAGAAATGAGAATCAATCTGTGTGAAACAGATCTCAGAAGTGAGCAGTTACAATGTGTTATTGGTGATCTTCAGATATAAATTCATCATCTTTTAATCAGTGTTATATACTAATTTTCAGTGGAGTTACTTATCTCTCTGACATTCCTGAAAAGCCTTTTCTATCTTCTGGCCTGATACACTGAAAAGTGTAGTTTAAAATTAAAATGTCAAAATGCCAGTTTCCTCTAAAAAGATCCTGGCTATACCATTCAAGTTACACTAAAAAATCATTCAATAGCATGGATGAAACTCTATAGTTCCTCTGTGCAAGAAATACACTCATGTATCTATGACATCTGAAAGAAAAATACCAAATTAGTCAGTATTCAGTATCTGTCCAGTATTTTGTAAAAGGATAAGTAAGAATGAAGGGTTGCTTGTATTCAAGTAATGCAGTATAATTTGACGTATGTGTAAAAGCTGTGTAGCCAAACTTGCAGGATGCTTGTCCAAACCAAACTTAGGGAGGTTTATCTTTACTAATGATGAAAAGCATAATATTGGCAGTGCTTTTTCATGTTCCACAAAAAGATAAGAAAAAACATATTTCTATAAACAAAAACCTACAAGTTTTCAAAATGTCCAAGATGCAGAAAAATATGTTAAAATAGTTAAAAAAAGATAAAAGAGAACATCTAAACAACATCCAACATATATCCAGCCTCATTGCTCACTGGTTTTTCTAGGTTTAAGCAGGTGTTTTGTTTGTGTGCACTGAAGCGTGAGAGAGCTGTTCCCTTGGAGGTATGAAGGACTCCATTATAAGCACCACTCACTCCCCTCCCAAGACAAGTTTGAGATCACAGCAGTGGAGGAAAGCTCTGCACCCTTGCCTTTGGGCAGGACTTTTTTTTCTTAGTGGAACTATGAACCTGACAAGTCCAGTAGATGCGAACGAGGGAGAGTGATCAAAAACAAATGTGAGAAAAAGTCACGCAGAGTAAATTGAGGTTCTAACGCACACAGTCAAGTGTATCTTACTGTCTCCTGGAGACTATGTGAGTTCTGGATCACACTGACCTGAAAGTTAGCTGTTTATTAGAAGGCTGATCCCTTACTACTCCTTTAGCTATTTACAGGTATCAAAGAAGTTTTAGATTTGGTGCTTATAACAGAAGCCAGACTATGAGAAGGTCTAGAGCTGGATGAACATAAAATTAATACATATGTTTTAATGAACTGGTACTTATTCCAGACTGTAAATTCCCTGGAGCGAAGACTACACATTCATTTGTACAAAAACATCAACACACTGCATATTGGGTAGTAAGTCAGGTATCCCTCAGCCTTTCCCCATCCCATAACCTGCAGGAGAGGGGCTAGAGCACAGGAGGGAGAACGATTCAATGCAGTGAAACTTTACTAAACTAGAAGGGAAAGCCAGGAAATTCATAAAGATTCAGAGATCTGAACTTTTAAGCAGACTGTGCCTTTAACCTCTGTTCCTATTGCCTACAATGCTTGCTGTTGTGGCTCCTAGTTATTTTTCTCAGTTGAGAAAGTAAGTCTAACACATCTTAACTAATTTTCTCAGAATACTGAAAGTGATGTTCAGATTAAAGGTATGAGCATGAACACTGAACACACCATTAAGCTCGGAATGATAGGTAACAATGGTACTGTTTGGATTATGCTTCTTTAGATCCACATTCTGGGGAATTAATGCATTATTTTACACAACATTTTTGGAGAAGTAGAAATCAACTCTGTGTGACAACTTCTGAAAGCTGTGAAGTAGGGACTTTAGTTACTTGCCTAGAACCCTTTAGAAATGTTCTGCTTTGAACTACTTAACAAATACTGTGCTTTGTCATCAACTCATTATCTCTGAAGTTCCCACAAACTGCTTCCAAGTAATTTTCTTAATATTCTCTTCAGTGACAGATATTTTACACATGAAATCTATTTTTCATGTTAGCCTAATGAACAAGAAGGCTGATGTAATCCGCTGGGGGGAACGTATATTCTAGTTTTCATTCATGCTTTAGAGTATTGTCACAGTTCAGCACAAAGGAATAATCTGATTGTTTCTCATAAAGCAAGAACAAATCATGATTGAAGGATTTCTTCTATTTAAAGCTATGCTTTGCAAAGCCTATTGAACTTGTTAGAAGAGTCATCTCTGATGCGTACACTAACTACACAAAGCTGCTGCACAGTTGCCATTCAAGAGCTAATTTAGTACCAAAAGGGCAATATTGCTGACTTGCAGATTACAAATATCACGAGATATTAATTTATTTATATTTAAATCAGGCTAGAAGATTAAGAGAACCTTCAGTAGATCCATTTACAATTAAAATGAGTGTAAGACTGAATGACTTTTTTATGATTTGGTACAGCTGGGATTTAAAAGACTTGCCGCCAGAATGATGCAAAGCATTTGCCTTTGACAAAATAATGCAAAATTTGTGTAAGTGGGTGAAAGAGCAATAGGTCGTATCACCTTGTAGGTCAGCTGGAAAACACAATATGTATCTTTATTATGAGAAAACAGAGTGAAAGGCAAAAAACAGGTGCTGGGTGATTCAGTCTGCGCAGTGACGGTAGGGGACGGTTGCAGCGCAGAGGCCCGATTCCCCCCGCTATCTTTCTGCGGTCAGACTCTGAAACTAGCAGGGGCGGTTCTCATAGGCTTGACCTCTGGGCAAAGATAACTCTTTCATACCCCCTGTTCCACTTTTCCACTTTGTATCCAAGTCCTCTGCTATAAAATGTAAAACCAGCACATAGAACATACTGCTTTGGAGGTCTGCCACTTGCATTCAGGCGACCATTTGTACTTTTGCAGGCGTAATCAATCTCCTGTTGCTATCAGCAGGGGAGTGGAGCTTTGCTGCTTTATGGCTTAAAAGTAGTTTTGTGCAAATTCTACTTCCCTCCCCCCTCCCTTTAGCTCCACTACTCACAGGATTTCCAGGGACATGGGCTAGAGCTGAGAAAAGAAGCTTGTTTGATTTAAGCACAGAGGGGTTTTTTGTGTGTGTGTTTATATTTTCTCTGCATCTATTAAGGGGTGAGGGGGAGAGACTTCATTTATATGTTAATATTAGCCGGCACCCTGACTAAACTGACAGAACTATTTCATGGGAAGCTGACAAATTTTGTCAGCTAGGCTATCTTTCCACATCTCAATAGTGGCAATAATCTTGATTAGCAAAACAATTGGGGGCCAAAGAAGTCCTGCTGCTCCAAAGACCCTCTTCTCGGGTTACAGTTTGCTAATGTGATGAATCCAGAGAGTCCTTCAAGCTTGAAAAAATTCCCCAAAGCAGCTGAATTTAGGCAAATGAAGGGAACCATTTCGGAGGCTGGACAAAAGGGGTTAATTTGATCGACCATGTCTCCATAGTCTTATAACAATCATTTACTTAACAAGCATATAGAGAGTCATTCCATGGAAACTGGTGGAGTTAACAGAGGAAGTTCGAATAGAATATCTGTTTATCCCAGATGTGTGGGAATTTTAGCCAAAAAACAACAACACATAATTGCTGCCTGCGGTATTGATTCTTATATAGAAACAACAGCAGAACTAAAGGGCTCTAAACACATTATGAAGGCCTTGTCTATGAAGCAGTACAAGCTTCCATTTTTATTAGCTTGTTGCATTGCTAATAAAATAATTAGAAATTAACTGTTTCAGTGAAATGACATTCACTAAAAAGGTTTGTGCAGTCCTATTTTCAGTGCAATTTATGGCACGTATTTCTGTTTGCAAACAAGTTATTTTGCAATATTTTTTGAGGCATATTTTTTTATCTTCACGCTGTTTATTGCATTATTACATAATGAGCCATATTCTGAATTATATTTATGCAGCTCAAATCTGGTGTACTTCTTCTAGTGGAACTACACTGCCTTTGCTTTAAAAACAGTACAAAATGGTTACTAGAATTGTAAGTAGATGGAAATTTACTCAGTCCAGGTCAGCATAGAATACATAATCACAATATAACATAGCCATCTTGGTTTTGTGTCTTATCCCACATTTATGTATGTAATTAGTTTATGAATCTGTCATAAATTGATCTAAGCTATTACTCATGAGATAGATTCTGTTTGACAGCACTGAAAATTTTACAAGAAAAAGTACTAGCTAAAACTTCATTGCTTTTCACATTCTCCCCCTATTTTTGGAGTAATTTCTTTATTCTGTTACTGAACTACAAATTACCATTTATATCATGTTTTGTAACTCTAAGGGATTTGACCTAGTGTGTACACACTGATAAATATTAGCATAAGTATACATTTTGCCAGACATCAAGTACAGGATTCTTAAAAAATCTGATTTTAGATGGGTTTCAGAACTAAAACTCACTTATGCATTCTGCAAGTATGAAAGAGGGACTGATTATCATGAAGAATGAGAATAGGAGAAACTCTGGCATTTTTCTTGTTCTTTTGTGGGTGACATTTAGCCAGAGTCCACTCTTTTAAAGATGCCAGTTATGATCATGAGGATTTTAATACATTGATCATACTCCCTTTACACTTTAAAATATTTTCTTGATAACTTAGAATCTACGATGAAAGTCTCCAAATTAATTAACTTTAATGTGAGCAAGTAAATTTTCTTCAATTTCATTCACATTTGTGATAGGATGTGAATGGAAACATGTTCCTAAAATCTATTACTTGCAACTTAAGGATAAATACACATACAGAAAGATTTATCCAAACAGATTTGGTCCACAGTTGGCATACTCTCTCACAGTGACAGCAGTCAGAAAAAAGAGCATGCAGAATCTCCACTCATAAAGAACCTTCAACATTTATGCTAGCATAGATTAATGTTCATTTATATTTAATTTGTAAGATGGATATCTGAACTGTAGCACCTGAAGTTCCTTTCTTCCCCTGAAATCAGCTGAGTGCCTTTAAAGATCAAGTAATGCAGACTACTCAGAAAAACTGATGGCAGTTGAAATTTCGCCTGAGTTAAAAGGTTTACCAATAATATGGCACACTTTCAACCAAACGAAGCAGACTTACAAGAGTTTTCTCCCCCTTTCCCCCCCTTCCCCACGATTTGTTTGAAAACTGCACACAGCCTCTATGTTTCGACATTCTGTGCTTCCAGATGTTCATAACTGGATTAATTTTTTTGGAAGCTGAGGTGCTCTGTTTTATACCATCTGTCACACAGTACCATAGTGAAATAGAAAAGGAAAACAACATTATATGACTAACATCAAACCGTTACATGCTCATTAAGAATCATGTATTTTTTATCACATGGTTCTCTACCTCTACAGAAATATCCATCTTATAACTCTCTCATTTAAGGCTACTTTTCACAATGGCACAGGTTACAGTGACAATAGTAGCAGAGAAGCTATGCAGCCCTCATGTCATGAGGCTGATAAGAAACTCATTCTCAAGTCTACCTGTGATGAGTATAAATTTTTTTTACAACCCTTGAGAACAGAAGACAACATCTAAATCCGAAGTTTTAACCCAAACAAAAGCTTCCTTATGGCATCACACTTGATTTGTTTCTTTTTAGGTTAATATGGTACAAACTTTCAAACAACTCTTAAGCTTGAAATCTTTTGTACAACTTGAGTGGGCCAAAATTTTGATCCTGATTATGCACAGCTCAGGCTCTAGCAATGACTGTGAGTAAGGCTTGGAAGCTCTCAGTGGAAGAAGGACTTTGCCCCCCTATAGCCAGTGTCACAGGATAGTTCACTGAAAGGCAATGCACGCTGGTCTGCGTGACCATGCCAAAGTGCCCTCTCTGAGATCTTGGAGGAGGCAAAGATGGAGACAGCCTGGAGATGACACAGTGTCTTAGGGTTCATTTCCTTACCAGTTCCTTATGATATAGGATATTTCCTTACAAATTGTTGATATTTACACAACGACTTCACATAGTGACTGGCCATAGTTCATTTCAAACAGTAATTGTTCAAGTGACAGTACATATTCTCTGCTTGAGGTACTGCTATTGAGAGAGACAGACAGCATTGCATTTACCGTTATGTTTAGGCAGGATACCCAAGGCTTCTCTCTGTAAAAACACAGAACTAGCATAGGTGCTAGTACTGCTCCATGCTAATTTTTCCCCCTTCTGACTTCCAAAAAGAACGTAAGTGAAGAAGAAACTCACATTAAACACCGACATAAATGCTTTCTACAATTTGAAGGACAATAGTTTTGGTTTGGCTCCAAATATCGTCAGCAGGGTGAACACAGAGGGCAACGTTAAGTTATAGATTAATATTCCAAAGTACAAATAGTTCTGAACAAATAAGAAAACCATAAAACCACAATATTAAGCAAAACAGAAGACAAAGATCACTCTAAATTCTCAGAGCTATATTATTTTTTAAGTGGTGACACAAACCATACAGAACTCACTGAACTCTGTGTGTTGCCAACATGAAGGTGAATCAGCCCGAATCATGCATGCCACAAAGAGTTATGAAATGTAAAAGCCAAGTAAAGCATGTGGAGTTTAAATGAACAGCAGTGAACTCATTGAACCAGAAAATGGAAATTTTTTCAGAAGTTCTTAATTGAACTCCTTTAAGTTGGAGAGTATAATGCCAAGTTATACATCAAATAATCAGGAAAATTTCACAGGAAAGCAAATCAACTCCAAAATTCTGTTATTCTTATGTTACTGTAATATGTTAAAACCACTGGAATCAACTTGAATTATATAATTCTCTGCTTGTAAGACTACCTAAAATCAGTTACTGATTGTTCACTTATCTATGAGTAAATGAAGAAAAAAAAAAAAGAAGAAGGATTTTTTCCACCAGCAAAACAGGAACACATTTCTCTGGAGAGACAAATTTTGAACTATAGTATAAATTGCAACTCACCTCGTCTGATTTTGCACTGTGTTTTTCAACTGCTCATCCTGTAGCTCATGCATCATTACCACTGAAGAATTATTCTGAGAAAACTACATGTGGCACAGGCCAGAACACTACGTAAAACCTGCTCCCCCACTATTCAGTGAAGAATTAAAGAGAAATATGTGTTTCAGTATAAAGAGTTGAATTTTGCCACGAATTCTGCATTAATTCTTGGACAATAATTTTGTTATAACACTATTCTATTCTAGGGCATAAACAATTTTCTGTCATCCACTGATAACACCAGAATGGTCATCCGTCTATCACTGTAATAAAACTATTTTATCAGAAAAGGTTGTTAGATACCACACAATGAATGCCTAGGCTATCAAATTAACTATTATTTATCCACCCCAGACAATCTTCAGACTGTGTTTCTCTAAAAATTAAAAAACATACAGCATTGTATATCTCAGGTCATTGGCACATGGAAGTGTTCCCATTATATCAGGGATTATTTATAAATATCGCTTTCTGCAAATTTACTTGCTCCCACTCCAAGATGGATCTTTCCAAAGTAATCCTTACTTCATGATCAGCACCGAAAAAAAAAAAAAAATCATGTTAAGATTGATACACATATATCAAAGAGCCAAATACTTTCACTATCATTGCAGCTTACTTCATATCTTTCCTCAGATCTGTTACTTAATAATATTTTATATAGGTGAAGTGTCACAGAATTGGCTATACCCCCTAGTGAAATGTAAACTCCGAACTTGCACAATTGCGCAGCTTCTTTAACAAAAGCAACATGGTCACATTTCCAGCTGTTTTTTTTGTTGGGTGTGGTTTTTTTGTTTGTTTTTTTTTTTTTTTTTTTTTTTTTGTTTTTGTTTTTGTTTTTTTTTGTTGTTTTTTTTAAATGAATGTATTTGTTTTGGTCTTATAAATAAATAGAAATATTGAAAATAAATAAATATATTCCACATGCTTATATTTTGAATTCATCTGCTAAGTCTACATTTATGAATAAAACATCATAGGGAATGAAGAGAATTTTTCATGTCTTGAATTTACACAATTTATACCTGAAGAGTCTTGAGGTTTGGTAACATGTTAACACTTGGGTCATAACTGAAACTTTCCTATGTCCTGTCAGCTTCAATTCCCTGTGTTATTGCTAATTGTGTATTGTGCTAAATTTTAAATACTGGGTAACACACAAAGCAGCTTTCTTTTGTTTTCCAAAGACATGATTTCTTCAAATTCTTGTTAAGATATGAATCAAAGTTTGGTCTTCAAGGTGAATCATTCATTAATCATAAACAAAACATGATTAGATCAAGCACACTTTAGCACATACTGTAAAAACACAAGCTTGCCCAAGCTTTTTATTTAATATTAACCTCATTATGTTTTTATGTGAATTCTGGGAAGTTGGTTATCCCAGCTTAAAGTTAATATTTCCTCAGAAAAAAATTGTGTCATGTGATTATTCTTCATGTACTTAGATAGCTTTATACATGTTAATGGTTAAACTACTTCATCACAGGAGGAATTAAAAGAGAGAAGTGCAGAGAAATTCTATTGATTCCATTGTGTCTTTGAATTACTCTGACATATAATACAGACCGAAGTTTATAATAGGAAGAATGAAGAAAATACATTCAGAGGGGCATAAACTGCTTTTATGGAACTACACATGATACAGAGAGAAAGTAAAAAATAATATATTTTCTATCCTTAGATCTCAGGATGATCTGCAGGCCAGTCTAGCTCCTACAGACAATTTAGGGCAGTTCTGTAAAGAACTCCTCTTTGCTTTTCTGCTGTTTTTTGTTATTGTTGTTGGTTTTGGGGTTGTGCTTTTGTTGGTTTTTTTTGTTTGTTTGTTTGTTTGTTTGTTTTTAATAAATTGACCAATACATTCAAACAATACTCAAGTTGCAACTGTTCATGAGAGAGGAAAAGGGGTCATACCTTTAATAGTTATCATGGTTTTCACTAGTAATTGTTGGTTATTTTATTTTGGGGGGCAGGGGGTGACAGAGGAGGAAGGAAAAAGGAACTCTTCTGTATAACAAGTGCTACAGTTTGTATTCTGAACATAGCACCTATAGAAAGTACCCATTTCCTTTATACATATTTTGCATCCACTTCAAATTTAATAAGCTTCAAGTTCTTGCACATGGAGGATTTCCCTCCTACTAGAACAAACATAAGGTTTAGTCAAGGCTATTGCAGCTTTGGGAGGAGATACCTGATCTCTCTGAAAAAGCAACAGCTTAAATCTGAATGCATTAACAGGGAGACTTTAACTGACAGAAGTCAGCATCTACCTTTCAGGAATGTACTGAAGCAACAAACTTGCCATTTGGACAGGAGACACAGTTCTCTAAAGGAGACATAGTTTAAAAGTTTGGATGACATGTACAGAAAATCATATAGAATAACCAAAACACCTGTATCTGTGAGTACCTACCCTTTCAGGAGTCATTGACAGTCATAGTTAATAATAAAATAGTTCACTGATTTCCCCCCCAATCCCCACCAAGAATATATATATTACACACATCATACATACAATAGCTGGTGTTCACCTGATATCAACAGGCCATACATGAAACAAAAAAATGGGTTGCCTACAACTCTGGCAGAGGGACTGCATCTGCAAGATCCACAGAGGCTGCAGGAGCTCGGGTGAAACAAACCATCTAGCCTTTGGGAGCACAAGACACCTAGCATCACAGACTCCTGCTTCAGGAAACCATATTTCAAGTTTACAGCAAAATGAAAAAACAATGGAAGAAATGGTAAAAACTTCTAAAACCCAGTATAACTAGGTAATGGCTCACAGCTTTACTGTCCATGTATTAACATATCAAGTTTCATGCAGATAGTTACACTGCAAGGATACATTCAGCAGTCACAAAATTTTCATCGGTAAGGTAGCTCCTAGATTCAACAAAGCCAATGAGACTATTCAGCTTTATAAACTAGAATGTATGTTTTAAGGAAACATCATGTCTAATCATATAGGAAACAGGACAACTGAAAATCCAAATCGAGAAATCTGCATGTACAAAAAAGTTTAGTCCCAGGTAAACACAATGCAGGTAAAACAACCATGTCCCTGCTTTTCAATGGTCTTCAAGTATTGCTCCAAAGATACACATGAATGAAATGGAAAAAAAAAAACAAACTCAAAACACACGTCACTTTGTGTCATGAAGTTCATGTTCAAGTCTTTCACATCTTAGTCAAAGAACTGATACAAGTCCTGGAGGGCTGCTATAGTATCTTTTCCCATATCTTATCCCCTCAACCTCCATCTGTTAATAATGAGCTACGTAATCCACATGTCATGTGATATAGTCATCAAAAAGTGATGTACCTGCACATAACACATACAAAACAATATGAGAAGATACTTTTAAAAAGAAGAGAGAACCTTAAACATTAATAAGTAGCAAATCTGTCAAATCAAAGCATTTTCCTCCTTTTTTTATAATAGCCTTTCATTCTTTTTATGATTTGTCTTTGAAAGCTCTTAAACTCTTCCTGTGGATGACAGTTGATATTGTTCTTCCATCCTGCTGCAGACAGCATAAGGGAGGGAGGGAAAAGAAAAAAAAAATCTATTGTACAGCTTTTCGTCTCTGAAACATGATTTTTATAATTAATATATACAACTGAGAAGAGAAAGGTACGTTATAATGAAGTGCAATTAAGAGGTGTTTGTTCCTGTCCCACACATAAGATGACTATAATTTCCTTGGCTGTTTAGAAGTCAACCATTATCATTACATTTCACACATCTTTTCTACTTTTTTTTTTTTTTTTGCATTTCTGATTTTGTTTATTTTAAATTAAAACTCCAAATAAACATGCATACAGAAAATCTGATATTCAGGTAACATCACCTTTTAATTATATTTTGCAGTGATCATTAAACCTAATGCTTATGCAAGCCTATTTGGATTTAATTTCATAGGCATGAATGGATCTGTCCATTTTGCATTAGATTTAAATTCATGCAAGGAAGAACAGAATGTGCATTTACCCAGCCTATATTGCATGTAACCACTGATGTATTATTAGAGGAGAAATTTAAATGTATTATTTTGGAACTGTTATTTATTTTTAAATTCCCCAAATTCATATCACTGCATAGTTTTCTATTTTAAATTTTGCATTAATATTATTTGCATTATTGTAGTGACTATCCCCTCTGATCTCACATACACCTACACAAAGAAGTAATCACTACCTGGGAGACCTTACAAAGTGAAGATATTAAAGGGAAAAACCATGAATAAAGAGATAGATTCTGAGTGATGCGATGCTGACAATTTTGTTAGCCTTAAACGCAACTCCACTGAGAGGGTTTCTTAACATTTATATTCTGGCTGAAGTTGGAACTAGGCTAGCTAAAGTCACAGCAGATTGAAGCTGGGAGAGTCCAGGCTCCCCTGATCCAGAAAACAGCCCAGCAATGTCTGGGGAAGTTCAGAATTAAAGCTGAATCTGTGCTTCCAGCTGAATTGTCATTAATGCCATGGGGGATCTAAACAAATACTATCTTTCCAGTTTAAATTTGGAAAACCTTTATAAACTAAGCCCAGAAGGTGCTACAAAGGACCAGTGGCTGACAAAGGGATGCAGACAGGCAAACTGAAAATTATGGTCTAATTAAAGCCCATTGAAACATATGGAAAGATTAACACTGAGCACAGTGGGCTTCTGCACAGAGGCAATTTACCTCAGTAGGAAGTAGATGTTACCTTATCTTCAAATAAGAAAAGCATTTTCTTTTTTAGGTACCTCTATTGGTGAACATAATATTTATCACAAAATTACTTCATATTTTTTTTCCAGTTTTGCGTAGGTGTTATTATTTCTGTGGAAAATTTTGATAGATATAGTTTTAATTCCCTATATGCACTTGTGCCAATTAAGCTAAACAACTCAATTGTTCATACAATGAGTATGAACTCATTTCCTGGAGTAAATATTTTCCTTCTATTGTTTTTGTTTCTACAGAATACTTCCTGAAAAAAATGGTTCAGGTTTAGTTGTAACAAACTAATTGCAATCTATGTGAGACATCACTGGGGTTGCTACTGTTGATTTTTTGGTTTTCTTCATGGCTGTAGTTCTGAAAAGATCTGAAGAGCTAAATTTACTTAAATTTTCCATATTGGAAAAATATATATTGTCCTTTTACTCTTTCAGTTTACCAGCTTCTCATCATGTTTGCGCTCTCTCCCTCTCTTAATCTACTGTTCCAAAAAGTAATTAGCCTTATTTGATTGCAACAGAGTTGATCTCAATTATGAGAATAACTTCTATACCTTAAACTCTTCAGAAAACTTTATCAACATTATCATCCATTTGTAATTTATATTAAGTGCACTGACTTCTATTTGATTTTTTTCTGACTTTTAATACTGCTTTGTTCAACTATTGATTAAAATGGATGGAAAAGTCTTTTCTACTATTCTGAAATATTTATTGAAACTATGCAATAGAATATACTATCAGGTTAAGATTGTCTGCTGTTGATATACTATTTTGCATTGTTTCCTCCTTATCTTCTGTTTTATATTAGAAGAAGTCATAAAAACTTGTATTGCAAAAAGCCAACAATTGAACCAGCTCTATTCCAGCAGTTAAAAAACCTTCAGTTTGCCAAAGCACGAATCTTATCCCAGCTGCTCTTTGGTAAGATGTGTTAGAGTGACCATACAGATTTCTCACTTGCATGATGAAAGACAGACTTGGTGGTACTTGTACTTTATTCATTGATTAGAAGCAAGAAGCCAGCCAGAGCCACATCTTTCAACAGCTATATAAGATTAAAAGTTGTATTTTAAATGTAAGAATACAGCACCAGTTGAAAAACTTTCCAGTCTTGCTGATTTTATCATTTGAGCTGCACAAAAGTAGTAAAAATAAGAAAAAAACCTTCCTATCTCAGTCTCCTTTCTAGATTTCCCAACCCTCTTATTAACCCTTCCTTTCTTCTCCTTCCCCATTTTATTGGGAATCATCTATAAAGCATCCTGAAGTTGTTGAAAGGAAAAAACTGAAACGGCATGAGATAAACAGCAGCTGCCCAGTGAAGCTGCATGCAGCCTGTACACAAAACTTCAATTACTAGCCTTACTGGGTTCAAAGGGATTATTTCTGTGAATAAGTGTTCTAGTGTTCTAGCATGGACACAATCCTGATTTAAAAGGAGCAGTGAAAGGGGCTTTGCTTCTGCTCTCTCTTGCCCTTTTTGGTAAATTTCTCTTTGAACGTTTATGTGCTGCTTACTGGATTGTTTTCCTACTCAGCAAATCTTACTCACTTTTATAACAGTATGGAGCAGACCTCTATTATAATATTAATCAGCCTTATAGAGTCTTAACATTTTTCCTATAATGACAGAAAATGCTCACTGAAAATTCAGTGAGCCAGAACAATAAGGTGTGTAAATCATACACTTTCAATGAAGTTCATAGCTTGAAGTGTTCCACAATTATAAATCATATTGTTCTAAAGAAGAGATTTCACAACGCATCTTCACTCCTCCTCTTTCCAAGGTAGTCTTTAAATTCGGGCACAACCCACAGTTCAAGTTTGCTTTGCTTAGGCTCTAAATACTCCCTGTAGCACAGCAGGAGGCTCCTTTAAAGCAGTTGAGATTGGTGGGTGGATTGAGAAGGCATGAGACCACAATTATACCCCATTTCAATGATATGTCTGGAGCTGTAGTGACTCCAGACAAAGAAGCTGAAGTCTATGGAAGCTGATATGTCTTCAAGACAGACCTAAAAATACCTGTCGGAGCAGCAGGCCTGAAGCTATTACCAAGAGCAATTCAGAGAGTTTTCCTGCTGGGAGCCAAAGATGCTACTGAATCATTTACAACAGGCTGTCTGGAGTATCTGGTTATCAGAGGTAGTGAAGCAAAAAGCTTTACTTCTCTATGTAGTGCAAGCCTCTAGTCTGTTTACTTGCAGGTAACTACAAAACAGTTTAAGTTTTCCTCAGGCAGAGCTCCCTCACACTCTTTTTAATCATCATACTCTGCCTCCTCTGTACTCTCCCAATGTTTCTGGAGTACACTGGGGGAAATTCATCAGCACCAAGAGCAGATCTGAAACTCTGGAAGAGGATTTGGAAGCAGAGACAGGATCTGACCCATTCAGGATACCCCCATCATGTAAACTCAAAGTAGCTATACTGTCACTTCCACAAAGCTAGGAAAAGCCTCTCATACTAACGCATCAGCCACCTGGGAAGAGAAAAAAGGCATTCATGTGCTACTTGACACAAAAGGAATTTACTTGTAAGCGTTGAGAGTTGTTTGGGCTCTTCTGAACTAAGCACTACTGAGATCTGCTCAACAAATCAAGACAAATAGCAACTTTATTAGATACACGTCACTCATTTCTGATTTTGGCTAAAGGAGTATGTAGAAAATTAACCTTGTGTATAGAACAACTGAGTCAAAACATCAATCTTAATAACTACTCAGTGACCAAAACTGCTTCCTACTACCATTTTTCCTACTGGAACACATCAAACACAAAATGTTGCAAAAACGTGAGAAAGATCTCTTGAGAACTCACTGTTGGCTAGCCCCAAATTAAACAATCAGTCCTTTCCCCTAATGTTGGGGCACTCTTAGTTTCTGCTAGTAAAAGGAGGAAAACAGTGTTTGCTGATCCACAAAGGCATAAGACTGAGGGTTCAGTCCTGGAAATTGAAAGAAAATCCTATTTGATTTCCCGCATTTCTTTCTTGATCAAAATTTGAAATATGCTAAAATCCATAAATAACAATGCAGAATATATCATATTATTAGGTAGATGTTCAAGGCATACTAGAACACATAGACATGTCATGTGTAACAAAAATGAATTTATCTATTTGGCCCTGGAAGACTTCAGCTGGGTTTTGGTTTGAGCATCATAATTTACTAAATACATGGAACAATTTGATACAGGCAGCCCAGAGAATACAACATTAATAATCAGACATCTAAAAGATTCAAGAGGAAGAACTGAAGGAGCTGGGGGACATTCATTCTAGATAAGAGTAGCAGAGACAGGTGAAGAGCTTTCAAAACCATAAAACTTCACTGCAAAGGACATGGTGATATTGGGAAATGGAGACAATTGGTTTAATGGGAAATAGGAGAAAAGTCAGGAACTTATGCAAAAAGGAAGAGTTAGGATAGACATTGAGACAAAACATTATGAAAGGACAGCTACAGTTAACAATGTGATGGAGTGCTGAGACAAGCTGTGTGGTCTCTGTCACTGGATTATAGGAATGCGATAGACACTTATCCAGCACTAGCTGACAGTGTCTCTGAGCAGATGAACAGCACCGGTGACATCTCATGGGTCTTTTCAGATACATGATTCTCCTATCCCAGAGACCTGGAGCTGATGTGGATATCTGAACTGATCAGTACAGATCTATTGTAGTGTTTTTAGGGTGAAGCTGCCTGACAGAAAAAGGAAGTCTCTGTTAAGATCTAGCCTACCTGCAACAGATTTTGATGAAATTATTAATACAATCTATACATCCATATTTTAATTTACCATGAATAAATACTCTCATGTTAGACTGGGATTTGATCTCCACAAACTCACTAAAGGTATAAAAGTTTTCTGAACTACTCCTGACATTTACAGATAATTCTCTGTGTAAACTGTAACTTGATTCCTAAATCATGATAACAAAAATCCTTTCAATTTTCTCTTTGCATTGAGGATCAATATTTAATTATAGAACAAAATGTAACCACATCTCACACTTGTTGCCTTTATTTTCTGAAGTATTTGTGACTTTGCTATGAGCTGTCTTTAATATGAAGCCATGCAGCAACTCAGAAATTAATACATACAGTGAGATGCATTTCACACAAATATCTAGTTTTCAAAGCAGGCTCCCAACACTCTTCTACATCAACCGTATGTCTCTGGAAGTCAATAAGATAATCACTGGGGCCAGAGCTAACACAGACACAACTTGCTTTTGCAACTATTATATTTAAAGTTACTTTCTTCTGACAAATCCTTACATCAAACTTCCTGGCTTCCTGCATTAGTAATACCTGCTATACCAGAGCACCTTTCAGGTTTCAAAAATGTAGATATTCAACAAGCTTCACAACCTTCCTGTGAGGTAAGTACCAATTTATTATCTCCCTGTGTAAAGGAAGAAAATGTTTACATTGTGGAAAAGTTGGATGCAAAGTTTTCCTTTGCAATCTGTAGTACAGACCTGTGATTTAGGTATCTGTGGTTTGAAAAATTTGTAACTTAAGTATTTTAACCATCTGCTTATTTACACTGGAAGCATTTTAGTACTCGTTAGGAGCACATCACTCATCGTATGCTCTCATTTGCTCTGAAAATTAAGTGCTTTTTAATTATTTATAAAAGCTTTATTGCTGAGCTGCTTGTAATATTTTCTTCTACGCTGTACAAGAAGAATCGTAAGTGTGAAATATTTCATTTTTTTTATTCAGTGATCTGTAAAGCACACAAATATTGCACCTATTCAAGAAAATGATAAAGTTTTTCATTTCAATGAAAGAATATCAGTTGGATATATTTTGAGCAATAATGTACTCACAACTTGGTGTCATCACTACACACTACTATGAATATTTCCATAAATGGTTTTGTCTATCAACATGCTCTCCAATTTTACTTTGCAGAATAAATATCACACTTTTTGTGTTAGCTGAAGTATTGGGAATATGAAATTATGAGATAATTGGTTTAGTTTAAATAAATATGTTTTTATTAACCTCAGTGAAGCTAGGATTTCTTGATGGCAAAGAAAAAAAACTACTGAAAGCTTATAACCCTCCAGAATTTGACCGTAATGATGAGAACAGAGTAAATGCTGAAGTCAGATTGCCACAGTAAAATCCCATTTTCCACTGGCCCTTAGGGATGGGGATAGCAGAAACTTAATTATTTGCAAATTCTTTTATTAGCAGCAAGAACAAACATTAAGAAATACTCAGAATAAGACAGATATAGACACTAGAAAAATACAGCTACAGATGTTGATGTCAGCTTTGACAGCTACACTGCTGACTGGCATGTGCATGTTGACAGCTGATGATGAAGGGCTAAAGTAGGAGGAGAAAAATATTCCAATTCAATTTAATTGATGCAATTGAATAAGACATAAGTAAACTATAACATGAGCTATGAAACAAGAACACCAGATGCATGCAAATTTATAGTACTTTGTGAATATTTATACTAAATATATACTATTATATGTATATCAGTATATAATATGATGATATAATATATACTTATATATACTATGTAAGTGATCAAAGTTATCCTCTCTACCTCTAAGTGTATTTTAAAAATCATTCTATTTAAAAATACTGCATTTACTGTGACAAAAATGAAAGACTTAAGATGGTTCATAAACTGAAATAGAAATAGCTGATTACATACTGGAACCTTTCAGTGTGTGCATACAGCCGAAAACTCTGTAGCCTAGAAATCTGTAGGGAAATAGCCTCTAGGATAGCTATTTTGCTATACTTCAGGGAGCAACATACATTTCCTAGATTTATCCCTCTGCTCCCCACTATCCCCTGTATAGAAACAAATTTCCTAATTCAATATTTTGCAAACAGGAAAGTGAGAGAGATATTTCTTTTTCCCTCATGCACATTAGTTTCTCTTATTTTGTTTTGCCCTGTGCTGCTTGATACACTCTCTTGGCTAAGGCAAGTGCTTGGAGATCTTGCAGAACTTTGGCAAAAAATATGAACGTTTCTGGAAGACTTTTTGAAAGCACTGCTAAACTTGTTCAGCAGGTATCGTATTTGTGATGATAAATTAGTATATCTTTTCAGAATGGATCTTCATTGAAGCTTATTCAAAATACCTCATTTATACAGTGTGACTATCAAAGTAAATAAAGATCAAGCTTTCCAAAACATTAATTTTATTCCACCTTCAAGTCAAATTTCAATTTCAAACAAATACATTTTGGATTTTTTAGCTGCAGCTCTCCTGCATGATACTTTTAAAAAATCTGAATTCCAGAAACAAAGTTCAGGAACTGTGTTAATTTTTTAGACTATACAGGTTAGACAATAGTGTTTATCTCCAGAAACTAAAAAAAAAAACCAAAATGTCTGTTTGGCACAAAATTAAATGTCTTCTTTGGAGCATTTTAATTGCTTGCTAAACATAAAGGCTTCTGCAGGTTGGAAATAAGGGGCTAGATACATGAAGAGAGGGAAGGAGGCAAACTCATAAAGTCCAAGAACCCTAGACAATCTGTAAACGTAGGAAATAAAAGTTCAAAGCCTATGTTCTAGATGAGGCCAACAGGATGTCTAAAGCTGCAATGCCTCCTTGTCATTTACTTCAGTTCCTCACAAATACTGCTCCTATATGTACCATAACACCAGCTACCCACTTCAACATAGAAAAAAAATGACAATGTTACAACTCATTCTCACATATTTTGTCATACCCAGGCAAAACTCATCAGAATTTTTGAATATACCAGAGAATTTACTCAACATTTTGATAATTCAACATATTTTTTTACTTGAACGTGTTCACTGAATTCAGCCTGAATTCATCGCTACTTTTACATGCCAAGAATCACAGTGCTCAATGCACTGGTATTTTCCAGGCAAAAAAAAAAACAAAAAAACAAACCAAAACAAAACCAAACCAACCAACCAACCAACCAATGAAAAGTTATCCAGATGTCTACTGTTACTTAAAGGATCCCAAGTAAAGCCTCTTAGACTGTGTATTTTTAAGAGTCATCATGGAAGAACAAAAATAATATTTGAAATAAACTACAGAATTTTTCTGTCATCCATAGATTCACCTTCAAACCTACTGTTCATGCAGGTGTCTCCAAAGGAGCTGATCTGTTATTAAAGCATCTGCATGTGGACAGAAAGCACCTGGCAATGTATGCTTCACTTCACAGGACAGGCTTTACCTCTAGCCCCTCTTCCTGTTCCTGAGATGCTCCAACACGGGGAGTGCCTAAAAACGTGGATAGAGACAGGGCCACCAATGCCAACCACTCCTAGCTCCCTTCTCCCTGAGACCCTGCAGCTGGAGGTGTGATTAGACTGGCTAACTGCTGCCTGATGCTCTCTTTCCAAAGTCTCCTCCCACAGCGAACTTGGACCATGTACATTGCTCATTTCCATAACAAGGGGCAGGAGGGAGTCTGGGTTAGGCTAGGAGTTGACCCCAACCACTGAGACAATTTGCCCAGACTGTAGCCCATAGTCTTGTGAATTTCACGATAAGGTAAGCTGCCAGCCAGATTGAATAGTCCCAACTGGCTGAGAGCTTTCTTATTTCTAGGTGGTCTAAAAGATCCCCTAAGCCTTGCAATATGCTGCTGGAATGGCAGTCTTGTAGTCTGTTCTGTATTTCTCTATCAATAATCAGAGGACTTGGAGCTGAAAGCTGTTTATGTAAAGAGCTGGACCTCACTTAAATTTTTACCCAGTATCCCAAAGTCTGTGAACAGGAAAACTAGGGATTATTATTATTTAAGTTTTTAAAATACTGGACACCCCCCTCCCCCCCAACTCATTCAGGTAAGTAAATATCATTAGTCAGAGGAAAGCCTGTTTCATGGGTGCTCCTATTTTGAAGGTCCAGTATTCATGAATGAAACATATTATTTCAGTCCTCAAATCTGTGTACAATTTACTATGAAATGTTGATTCATAATTCTTCTCAAGCTTTTAATGCAGGAATTATATGTATATTTTAAGATAACGATACAGGCCACTTCATAAACACTGTCTTTGATGCAAAAGATCAGACAACTGTTACTGGCTTTTATTAGCAGAGGAGGAAAGTGAGGCTTGGCGTCAGCAGACAGACTATTGTATGTATAATATCTGTGACTTAAGTTTACTCTGAGTTGGCTCCTTTGTAAATTCCCCAGGCTCTATGAAATCTAGAGTTGGGGCTGATAAAAACACTGAAAAACAAAAAGGCATCCAAAAAAGCATTTTATAAATGCAGCATATTTTATAAAAAGCAATTTCAAATCTGCTCCAGGTAGACACATAAAATCTTATGAATAAGTTCAAAGCATGGTTAGAAAACTTTTATGCACTCCTTTAAAATAAAAAAGAATGCATATGCATGTTTTGGAGAATCTTTGATATAGGTATGTGTGTGCATATAGCAGAGTCTGAATTAAATCGTTTCTTCTCTATAAATATGTAAACGTCACTTTTTGCTAATAAATAACTTTTATTTTTGCTCTGACAAACAGATGCTCCAGTAACAGAATAGATAGCCTTGTTAAGCACTCTCTACTTGATTCATGGTGCAGTTAATTTTCTGGGAAGTCCCATATGTAACAAGCCAATATAGGGCACTGACCTAGTAGCAAACTTGATGGAACCACCCCTTTGTACCAAGGGACTAAATTGCCTGGTGTAGGGGTGTGGTAGCCAGAGAAAAGGCCATGCCTGTGTGAGTTCTGATTCATTAGACATCCCAGAAAACTACTGTTCATGAGACCTTTATATATTAAATGTACAGGTGAGTCCTTGTACAGGAGCCTCAAAGAAGCAGCAGTGAACATGTTGCTGTGTATCTCTTCTCAGCTCAACCTCACCAGTGAAACATGTAAACCTCCAGAGACACACAGGGATTAATCACAAACTGTTGGCAACATCCAATATATATGTATTTTGACATAATATATAGTCTTTAATTATTTCTACTTATGACATAGAAATAGATAAGTATTACTTGATGAAAAAATACCTGCTTTTCATCCTGCTCACCATCTATCAAGAACAGACGTCTTTCATAAGCCTTTTAAGTGTATTGATTAATAGGAGGGGAGGAGGCATTAACATGCTTACTCTTTCATGACAAGAGAATCAGATTTTGTGTATTCCTATAGATATTTCTAATTATTCTTCTTTTTTTTTTTTTTTTAATTACAGTTATTGCAAGCTCGTACATTATTGGCTTAATCTACCTAGTATCTACAGAACAGTATTTTCAGCATCCATTTAAGGTATGTTGCTAAAGTTTCCAAGTTATTTTATAAATTTACAAACTTTTAAATTTTATTTTGCAGACTCTAGCCATTATAATGTGGAACTAACATCAGAGTACCACGATTCAGCCACAGGGCAGTGAAAGTGCTATTTGAGACAAGGACTCCTCTACCTAATAGACTCCTAGCCACCAAGTCCACAAATGATAGTCATAGTGGTGTACCTGCTAAGCAAATCAGTTACCACAAGTTCATCTAAATGAGTATCATTATAATGTCTACCACTCCATTACCACGTTTAACTGAAGTACCTGGATTTTACCTGTAAAACCTGTGAATATAGAATTTCATTCCATATGGACAATAGGAAAAGTTTATAAGTAATCATATTTGGAATTAATTACCAAGACTCATTATAAGGCATAAAAGAAAGACCCCAGCCTTAGATAAACGGACATTTTAACCCTTCCATGAAAAATACTTGAACACTTAATAACAAGAATGGACTTCTGATTAAGGTACATGACAGGACGAAAACTATGTTCTCTTTGCTTAGTCCTAGAGCTCATGTATAATGTTGTATAAATCTGTAATTCAAGCCATAAATTCATGAGGCTTTTTCTGGCAAGAAGCAGTGGCTCAAGCACTTCTTACTAGTGAGTTCAATAGCTTCATTATGGTTACATCTTTTTCTAAGATTCACCTGGAAAACTGGATTTGGGTTTAAAATGATGAGACAAAGATAAGCATTTTAAAGTCTCCTTTGCTTAAAGCACCATATTTGGTATAATATCCACCTTTGGGCATATTATTAACCCAAATCTGTTCCTTCCTCTGGGTTTATCATCTCCCTACACAAAGGCTAGAACAGGATGAGGAACCAAGAGTGACTGAAGCTAGCACAACTGCCTCAGAAAAAGTGTCAAATTATCCCTTAAATCCACTTTATTAGAAAATGAAAATACTTTCCTATCTAAAAAAGCATGTGATCCTCACTTATGATAATTTCTAAGAAAAAACCAAAATCAGTATGATGTTTTATGAAAGAAAAAGTAATCATATTTTTGTCTAGGACTGAATTGTTGACCTACTGAAATGAGATTTCACTTGTGCAGAATTTGAGCAAAACATACATAGCCTTCATTCTTCAGTTATTCCGCTTGCTGTGACTGATGACCACATACCACACTCAAAAAATGCATTCAGAAAGGCATAAAGTAATACTCTGAGTAAAATAATCCCTGACAGTAACATAGAGAGCATTTAAAGAGATAGATGAGCAGATAAAGTGAGGTATGACGGGCCAATGTAATTTCATCAATCACAATTGCGACATGGCACCCTTTGAAACAATGTTGGTACATGGGAGCCTCCTGTACACAAGGCAAATGGAAAGAAGGGGAATCATTCATCAGTGCTTCTGACCTCTGGAGAAAAGTAAAAATATCAGAGACTGGGAAGTAGCTGTTTAACATCCCTTTATTTACCCACTTCATTTAGTAAATGTATTAAATTAAACTGCAGATGTTCTGCTGTCAGCACAGCAGGCTAGCTGCAGAGTCTTAGCAGGCTGTTTCCTGATAGAAACATTTTATGTACTGTAAATAAACAAACACTATTTTGTTAATTAGTAAATTAATTATTTTTCAAAAATGTTCCACTAGGCTGTTTATAGCCCAAGCTACTGTAGTTCCTATTTTTAATAGAGACCTTGCAATCAAAGAGGGGAAGTGTTCACGCTCTTTGAAATTGTAGCTCTTGAACAACTAATTATCACCATTGCAACCGTGTTTTAAGTTACCATATATTTCTGCAGTACTTCTAGAATAAAAATCAGTCTGAAAGGAAAAAACTCACCCATCCTTAAGAGAGATGTCAGGAATATCAAGCTTATATAAAACATTTAATTAAAAAAAAATACTTTTATTATTAATGATCAGAAGGAGATTTTCAGAATATCAAATGGAAATAACATATAGGAAGAAAAAATAATACCTAATAAATTTAAAGATACAGGCTCTCATCAACCATGCATGTATTCTTATAAGAAATAACAATATAAGACTTATGGAAAAAAAGCCCATTCATAATTGAAAGAAAAGGAAACATACAGAAAATCAAACTCAAAGCCTACCTAATATCTGATAGTTACATTTCATTGCATTAGTGTGCTCCTTTGTTCCAACTTGCTGGCTCAGTAAAGTTTTTAATAGACAGATGGCTAATTTTATAATTTCAACCCAATTTCTTACTGGACCAACTCCAAAGATCCAGTGTTAGTGTAATGCCATGGATAAAGGTCAACAGAATAAGAGGAGAACATATGCTAATGTCAGCATTTCACGTAGTCTTCTTTAACAGAATATACAGTGCTAAGCTGAGGGATTTGCACTGGCTCAACACTAACACCATATGGGTGGCCTGTTGAAAAGTAATGATGGCCTAAGCACGGCATCTTAATCAGGTACTGATGGTCAATGAATCAAATAGCACCACACAAGTAATCACTAAGTGATTAAAAAAAATTACAGATGTATTGCTGAAATTACTCAGCTAACTAGAGAAGTGATTTTGTCTTAGCTAAAGCCTGCCACATCATTACCTCTTAATCTTAACCCCAATCTTTTTTATCCTCATACAAATCTCTCAAGTAAAAGAAACTCAGTTTTTGGTTGTTATGAACATTTGTGTGCGCAATGAAAATGTACTTGCCATTTGATAACTATTTGTTGCTAAGAATTTAGGAAAGGTGCACATGAAGGGGTTTAATCCTTTCAGTAACTCATAGTATGCAATAGAAAAGCTCCTTGCAAAATTCATAGACAAGCAGTGCTTTACTTCTTTTAAATAATTCTGTTTAAATTGAAGGAACTACTTGGTTTTATTAAGCGAGCAAGGCTTGACTCTGTAGTATACGAATAATAATTGCATTGCACGTTACTGCTGCACAGGTTAAAATGATACTCGGTACACATGGCAGCCTGTACCACTTTACAGAGATCTGCACTATGTGGTTGCAGTAGGATACCTGTATACCCTTCATTTTCTTTAGTAAGAAAATACTGCCTGCTTAAGAGAGCCCTGAATATAACTGGAATTTATCAGAGGCAAGGCCATAGGACGGATGGTTAAACAGAAGCCATTTCCTTCTCCGTTTGGTTCAACAGGAGAGATCTAGTAGAATGCAGATACTTTTCTATTTCAGATGGGGAAAAACAGAATAGCTTTTAATTGGATCAGCAAGAAAACATGTTTATCTCTAAATTAAATGGAGAGTAGGAGGGAAGAGGTATACAGAACTGCCTCCTTCACTCTCAGATTAGCATAGATGTTATGTGAAATAAGATACTGCAGCCTATTTGCTTAAATCTGAAGAGAGATGAGATTATTTCAAAGTTTTAAGCACACAGGTGTTTGGTATGTATACAGTCGATTTACATACATTTAATCAGAGTGGGGGGTAGGGTGAGGATGTGCAGAAAGGAACTGGGACCCGAACACTTTTTCTTCAAAAACTGCTGCAATCTTTTACAAACAAACAGTTACAGTTAAAAGAAATAGTTTCAAATAATCGACCTTGATACTCTTAGCTCTATAGTAGTGAGTACAATGCTAACCAATATGAATGCAAGACATTTTTGTAAATTAAGGCTTTGCATTAAAATTGTGTACTTCTAGTCATAGGGCACTGTTTATACTAAGAAACACTTCACCATGCAGACGGGCTACCCTCACAAAAGGAGAAAAGAAATTTTAGAAGTGTTTCAAATCCTCTTGATCAATTCTAAATCAAAGTAGCCTCTGCAAGGAACTTTGTTCCCTAAATTTCACTTCCTGAAAATGACTCCCAACTCTTTCAGGCATGTCCACAGGAATTTATTCAAATCAAAATGAGTAAGTGGAACAAAGCCCAAGATTCCATCTATAGAAACCTGCCTGCAATTATATCAGAAAAATAACCTTAAAACTCAACTTTTGTAAATAAGTGTTTCTATCATACTACTTCGAAGAGTTTATTTAAATATCCATGAAGTATTGCATTACATTTTTACCCAATAGGTAATGAAAGCAGATTTGCTTATAGAGGACAGCTCTCTGATTTATATTTAATCTAGGAAAATGAGAGACTCGTTCACAAGAGTAAAACTTCTGCATAAAGCCCAGGATCAATAAAAATAAAAACCTGTTTGCAAGAGATAAAAGTGATTTACAGCATAAAAATCTCAAGGTAACTCAAAGATTATTCTAAACTAGTCAGGAATGAAATCCTTACAAACATTTTAATATTCAAAACTGAATAACTGCAGTCTTTACTTTTGCTGCTAATATGAAATGTTCTCACTAAATTTAAATATTGTGAAAAAACATTCAGACTAAAAACAAAACACAGCTTAAAGAAATGTCAGACATGTACAAAATTACTGTGAAAGAGGAAAAAGAAGAAAGAAAACCCCCCAGAAATTAGGCCAGTTTTTAGGCTACAAGCCAACTGTTTGCTCTACTTTGCTTTATTTATTAGTTCTTAAGGTATTTAAAACTTGAGCATTAAAACTGGAGAATGATTTGCAAATGAATGCAGTTGCAGTTGTGAAAATATAACTCACAGCTGAATGTGGGTTATTCAGACAAATGGCTGCTTTGTTAGAGGAGGGGAAGTGAAGTTCTGTGTTAATTTATTACAAACTGCAGCATTTCAACCCTGATGTCCAGGCAACAATGTTTTTTATTTCAAGTAATTTATAAGTACTTCCCATAGCACTTAACAGTGATGTCTTTGGCTGTTTCACCATGGTACCAGAGTGTATATGTATTTACTGTGGGAATTTGTTTTTAATAAAACTGTTGTAAGGCATTTTTATTCCTTCTCTTTGTTACATTAGAAACATTCACTGCATAAGTAATGTATTTTTTCCTACTTGAAAGGCAGCAGATTATGGCCAGCACTGTATTTGGTTGTGTAAAATAATGACAGACTAAGTGATTTCTTAACCAAAGCAAGTTATTTCACTTGCTATGATTTTTTTTTTTCCACTTTAATACTGGTGACAGCACATGACTTCTTTAAGGTCCCTGTGTTGGTATAATCATGTCAGTCCACACATTAGATCCAGTCAACATGAAAATCAAAAACATTGGGGAAAAAGAATTACAATGTCTGACTTACCAAAAGTAACTAGGGCATCACACTGTACATGTTTTAATATTAGAGATTCTGGGAGGAGTGTGTGGGTTTTGTTTATTGTGTATGTTTTGTTTGTTCTTTTATTAAATGCTTTCAAAGCTTTAACGCAGGTTCATACAAATTCACTTGGGGTTGATTTGGTCTGCAGACTGCCAGCTCAAAAAACAGAACACAGGTGAAAAGCTAAAGGCAGCGTATGGGGAATACTGTATAGACGGTTGTGCATATACATGTAAATGCATATCCAGACTATGTGTATAGACATATATACACACAGTTATAACTCGCTCCTCTCCCCTCCCCCCTCCCCTAATATTTAGTCTTTTCATGCTGCTACTTTTGGAGATCTTTCCTACAAAAGGTTCATTAATATATTTACAAGTCAGAAATGAACTGTCATGACCATCTATTTTGAGGAAGTGATGACAAACCTGCCATGTCAACAGCTAAATTTGCATCAGCAGTTAATCTTGCTGATAAAAAAAAAATACGTTTTACAGCTAATCTTCATTTCACTTCAGTTTAGATGAATATCCAACCAGTGGATCTTGCTACACTTTTGTAAGGTCTTAAAAAACTAAAAATTAGAAAAGTCTCCTTTCATATAGGTAATGTATCTCTCAAAATAGTTCTGGAATATGTTTATTCCCATAATTTTATACAATTTGTTTCAAAGCTTATGTAAAATGTTATAACTCTTATAGTAAAAATAATTACCTTAATGTAATTTTGTTTTGAATGTCACGCTCCAGAGGTTTTTGTAGAATTACTTCATCAGTACAAAAAATTACAGACAAAAAATATCCTCATTTAAATTCTCTGACACTGGGTAGTACATGTGAATTTGTACAATTTAATTTCTTCTAGTCCTAGATTAAGTTGCTTTAACAAGAAGAGTACTTGTAAATAATACCACATAAAGCTTTTGTAAGAGTTGTTTTAAACTTGTATTAGAAGAGTTGACATATTGAAATATATAAAATAGTTGCAGGTAACAGTAAGTTTGTTTTCTTAGACAAAGTTAAAGCAATCAATTTTCTGTGCTTCTGCTCTAAGGTTTGGACTCTCACTTAAACTCTGAGGGATAGATACTTGGCAATGGTAACATTTATCTATCTCTATCTATCTATCTATCATCTATCTATCTATCTATCTATCTATCTATCTATCTATCTATCTATCTATCTATCTATCTATCTATCTATCTATCTATCATCTATCTATATATCTATTTATTTATTTAAATTATAAATAAAAAGATTGCTGAAGTGAAAGACTCAATTCTGCTAGCAGAGTCACGTCTGGAATTTTCTTGCCCAAGTTCTAACATTCAGTCTTTTGTCAGCTACTTTATTTACTTTATACCTACCTCAAGTCACTTTGACATTATTTATGGGAAACATTCTTGAACACTTCTTGCATAAGAACTGTTCTTAAAAGTTCTCATCTTTGGTGGAAAAAAAAATATTGTTTAATCAATTTATTTCATGTATTTGTTTGATCGTCTTCAAAGCCGACAAAAAAAAAAGGCAAGAAAAAAAAAATCATAAAAATGCTCTCAAGATCTAACTCAGAGAAATACAAAATTTCACCTCAGAAAATGTGTACATATGTGACAGTTTTTTAGAATAATTTCCATAAAGCTAAGTAAACCCCTGAAAGTTCTCCTCTCATCAGAGAAAAATTGAGCTTCTCACATTCTATGTAATTTTAGTGATTTTGAGTAAAAAGAGATGGAGATTTTTGTATGGTTCAGCAGTTTATTTTATCTCAAAACCCATTCTTTTTTTTTTCTCCTTGCACAAAACCAAGCATATTTTTATGCTACTTCCCAATTACTCTAATATATTATGTAGGACCAGATCATAAACTATGACAGTAGCTTTTCATAGTAAAGTGTCAAAACAAACTTTCTTGCTCCCAGTATGACTACCCATCCCCACAAATAGCACAGAGAAGCAGTATGGGTAAGAAAATTCTACAGAGCTAGACGTGTTTCCCATTGATGTAACTGAGCTACTACCCAGTGCATGGAGCTCCCTAGGAGAAGCACAAAAACTGTGGGTAAAAGTTCAGAACAGCAGGCAGCAAATGCTTATGCATTTGCAAGGCTGGTTTCCAGTGTAATATCAGAAACTAGGAGGACTGTGAAACATGGTTTATAGATAATTAATTTATTAACTACAGAGGCAGAGAAAATGGCAAGTAAAATATCAGCCTGTGATTATTCCCGTATGTTCCCAACTCACTAGCTCAAGCTGAAGAGAATGGAGGTCCCTTACAACCGAATGTTTCCCATGAAAGTTTCCATAAATTGAGGTGGATTGCAAAGGAAATACCCTCAACCACCTTTAAAAAATGTTAGATTTTCAGGAACAGCTAAGTGCATTTATGAATTCCATGAATATCCACTGGATTTCTTCAAAACAGAAAATCATTAGGGTGCATCACAGAAATTATTGGAGACCCAAGAAGAGGCATTTGGATGATAATGGAACTCATAAAAGAAGCACACCTCCTTAACAGCAGGGCTGAGCAGGGAACGAGGCATCTGTTTCATGAAAAATTAAGACCTTAAATTATGCTGTTTTTCAGTGAGAAACAAAACTAATACCTCTGTCATTTACCATGAAAAAACTGACAGAAAGTATGACTACTCATAGCCTACTCAACATCCTGGTGTTCACTGATATTCATTGAAATTTTAGAAACTGGAAGTTCACATCCTAAATTAAAAAACAAATCCTCTAATAATTTTCATGTCATGAGAGTGTGCCTTATCCACTTTTATAGACTGTTTCTGAAATACACGGAGACCTCCTCTGAAAAATCTTGAGCTATCTGAAATGATACCAGGCATATATGCACCTTCATGCTTGTTTTCTCTCTCTCATTCCTGTTTTTTGTTTGCTTTTTATTGGTTTAAGTTCTTTGCAAATGGGAAGGTTCCTATGGCTAACTCCTCCTGACAGTCTCTATGTATTTAAATTCAATAAATATTTTAGTAGCACAGATACTGAGTAAGTTTAAAATAACTGTCCTTCAGTGATTGTCACACTTCCAGCCCCTTTGTGGAACCATTTTCTGTGAGACTTCACAAAGTGCAAGGAAATGCTGCAGTAGTACTTTTTAACACATCCCCATAGTTGGCACCTATTAAGCCTGTGCATGCTTTCTATGTTTTTTAGGACTGGGTAAAGGAGACAGATAAAACCAGTAAAGAGAAAATAATCTACTTGGAGAGCATGCTTTTGGCAGATAAATAAGCTTATGTGAAGTTACATATTATACTGTGCTAGGTTGCTTCAAGTCAGTCTAGACATGCACACAAGAAATTATCCCAGAAAATTCCAAAGCATACTAAGTAAGGCACACAAAGTATGGGATATGCCAGCATTAAAACTGTCTCTGCATACTTCAGCTGCCTTTCATGCATGCAGGCAGATACAATTTTCAAACACTACCAGCGTTTTTGTCCTTGTTGTTGTTCAATGCATTTTTTATTGCTACAACCACCATAACATTAAGGGGAAGGTTCCAGGAACTATGAAATACACTACAACATCAGAAAGTCTTAATCTGCCTTTTGGGATCTCCAGTGTTCAGGTATGCAATGTCCAGATGATTTCCAGACATTTCGTCATACCATGTTGATTGGAAGATTTTTTGTTTTTGTTTTTGTTTAATCTGCACAATTAGATTGCCAGTTTTTCTCTCTACAGAGTAACAAAAATGCGTACTTTGAGAGGAACATACAGTATCACAACTCTTAACTGCTGAAAGCAGTGCACCAGTTATCAAAGAGCTGAGACAGCTCAAAGATATTTTGTCATCCATACTTAAGCAAATAAGTGAATCTGTAAAACTTCTTAGAAGGTCAGGTTGACTGAAGTATTAATAGTAAATTTTACAGTCAGAAATACAAAGTATTTTGGTATAAGAGTATTTTATGAGATACTGAACAATTAACCACGTCCACTATTATTCCTTTGATTTAGGCTGTAATTTCAGAATGCAGAAAAAGAGGGTTTACTTTCCCAAACAGAAAAGAAAGACCAAAATGGAGTCACTCAGCTTTCATATCACAGATAGTATTGATGAGATAAACTTGAGTACCCTCAAGAACACATTAAATGCCATCCTGTAACCTTTTCCAATGCAAAATTCTTACTGGTATTATTAGGAACTTGTACTGATATAGTGAAGATAAAAGAAATTCCACAGTAGATAACACCACCACCAGACAAACTGGAGAAGCACAGTCCTTCACTATGCCACTTAGATGCATGTCCCGAAAAACAAAAAATTATTTGAAACTGGAAATGGTCCATTCCGTGAAACTGGGGCATAAGTAAAACACAAATTTGCAAGACAGTGCTTCTCTTCCTTCCTTTCATAGCTGACTTGACTCAAGGTTGAGAAGTTCAGTGCTACAATCTTTAGAAGATGGATATGTAACTTCCCCTCATATAAATTGGACATTAGAAGTATGCCATTTTTAAGGAATTTGGAGTTCTCAGTTTTGAGCGTGCATTTAAATCACTGAGATTAAAGGAGCCCCCTCAGAGACTCCATGAACAAAACTGCAGGAATCCTATTTGAAGACAAATAGAGCTCATTCTTGTTCTAATAGGCATGGTCACAATAATAGGGCACTGCACGAAAATTGTTACAGATAAATGACACTACACTTACTCTGAATGAATCAGGATGAAGAACTAAATTTCTAAACCCTAAGCCTCCAAGATCCAGAGGTCCAAATCCAGGCCAAAGCTTATATCAGAACACTCACCTACAGAATCAAAAAGTTCTAGAAATACAAGCAAATGCATAAACACGCATAATTCAGTCTATATTTGCTGTAAAGATGACAGTCAAACAGCACTAGAAAGAGTGGGAAGAATGATGAGGGAATGGCAAATTTTCTCTTTCAAGCCATCTGATGGCTTCCCCTTGACACAGACACTGATGTTTTTAAAAGCCTGGAAATATAAGAACAGTGCATTTTTAACTGTATCTCCAAGACAATTGTAACTGTACCTCAAAGAATGATAGTAAATGTCTTCATTCTTTATTTTACAGTCAGACTACATTCTAGTAAGCCAAAAGAATTACGAGCCTTCTGCAAGACATGTTGAGAGGGAGTGGCACCAAAGATTTGCTCTTCCTAAGTATGTTTCGGTGTTCTCATTCTGACTTAAAAAAACAGAAAAAGAAATTCTGGCTTCCACAACAACTTATTTTCTTCCTACTTATTCTGAAAATACAGTAACAGCAGACTGATATTTCAGAGACTTGACAAATACAACTGAACAAAGAAACTAAGGTAAATGACAAAAATAAAGTTATTGTCCACCCTCCTTCCCCAGCAGCCATTTTGATATTATCTCTAAGCTACTACTTAAAAGTAGTATCTTTTAGACATTTAAATATTCCACATTAGCTTAATCAGCAACACACAAAGCTTTGTTTTGACTCCTGCATTTTCACCTGTTTGGTTTCTAACACCTACCACTCTGGGAGCTGCAACATAAAGACATTCATTTCACATTCTCCTAAGAACCAATTACATGCACTGCAAACTTTTTACTCTGCTCTGTGTTGTACATCAGTTGCTTTAAAACCATTTAAAAGCCAACAAATGTACATACACAGATTTCTGTGGTCAGGACATCTGCACTTTCTCAACTGTTTCTAAAGCAGAAAAAAATGCCTATTAGTATAAAATTTGAAGAAAAATTACCCACAGGAGGAATGGGCATTAGCCATGCTTCACTTCCCTCCTTTTTGTTGACATATGAAGAACTTTTTTTCTCTTCCTTTCTTTCCAATTCACAGTGGGTCTAAAGAGGTGAATCAGTGCACAGAGAAAAAGAGAGAAAGAGAGGGGAAAAAAAGAAAAAAAACCCCACAACCCTCTTTTTCCAGGGTGGGTATGAAATATGAAGGCCCAACAATTGTCTGAGCTCAGTGCATTGGAATAACATTGGTTAAATTATGGATAGTTTTGAATAGTGTCACTTTTTTTTTCTCTGCAGATGGTTGTTCACACAAGGAGTCTGGCCTGCATAATTGTATCACTAATAAGCAGTAAGGCAATTAGTTGTGTAAGTGTGCTATAATCATTCTAACAGAAGAGATGACGAAGAGACAAAAAAAAGGAGGGGGGACAAAAAATGTCTTTTCTCAATTCATCAACTGACAGCCATAATTAGATATATATAATTGAAAATTCCACAGTAGGGGGGCCAGCTTATACAAATGAATTTTCTTTGCTTCTCTTATGCATTTTTTCCCTTTGCCTGAACATTCCCCCCAAGAAAAAGGCAGAAAATTTGTCATTCCAGGGGAGCGTATACTGTATGAACTGCAGGCTGCTCATTCAGAGCAATGATGTCAGAATAACATCTTTTCCCCCCCACTAAGAAATAGAAGGCTTTGAACTGAGCCTTTATTAGCTGTTTTCAGCCAGTAGCAAATTCAAAAAAAAACAAAAAACAAAACAAAACAAACAAAAAAAAAAACAACAAAAAAAACCCCACAACAGAACAAAAAAAACCCCAAAACCAACATAGCCTTGGATGATCTATATCAGTTTGCAGAACATGAAATGTAAAACTCTGAGAGGAGAGGTCACCTTTTTTTTCCATTGACATGAAGACGGCTTGTTTTTGGTGCTGGGGGAAGAGTTCTGAGTTATAATAGAGCATTACATCATCAAGTATTATGGGAAGAAGGGGATTTCTTTTGAGCGAAGCCTGATTATCAAAGGCTATAATTAAATTTGGGCTAAAAATGCCCAAGTGCTTATGAGTTTGTGGAAACTATGCACAGAACAGCTTTCCACTGAATTAATCAGCTTGCAAGTTTTCATTATTCTGGAGCTTCTCTTTTTAAACTGTAAGCTCACAATCACAGCTTTTTTTTTTTTTTTTATCAACAAACTCTTCTAAAATTTAATTGGTCAAACCTTAACTGATTTTTTTTTTCTCTTAAAGAGAGAGACTGTTAAGGCTGGAGCTTGTTAATTAAGTTCTTTAAATGCCCCCAGCTGTGCAATAAATTTTCAAAGCTACACAACTGCATTTTTTTTAAACATTTGCTCCCTTGTTTTTTAGTTAAAATATTTTTTTTAAAAAGCAAACAACAGTAAAAGAAGACTTAAGAAAATTCCTACACATAGGGATGATCCTGGCTGATGAAAATTGAAAGATTAGAAAATTGCAGCTGATTTAGAACATAACTGCACATTACAGGATTGCTTTCAAGGACTACAATTAATGAATTTATTCTAAAATAATTCAGAACCTTTTTTTTAAAAAAAAGAAAAAGAAATCTAAGAAGGTTCTGTGTTAAATGTGAATAAGATAAAGTATCCTGTGTAGTTGTTCCACAGCAAAATCCTTCTAACACCAGTAAAAATTTTGCTGAAACATTATGCAGAAACTTCCACAAATTCAAGGACCATATGCTTGGCAGGGTAAGTCAACATAGTTCTATTATCTCAAAATATATCAGTGGCCAGGGTTCAAATATGAAGGCCTCACAATAAGAGTATGAAAAGGACATGAAAGCATGTATCTTAACAACAGGTCATATAAATATGCATTTTCATAATTTATTAGCTAGCTATATATGTTTAACTTCTTAATGTTAGATGTACCAAAATATTCAATACCAAATTCTCCTCTATTAAAAAAAAATAAAAGTGATTAAACATATAACTGGTGGGGAAAACTTATTGAACATAATGACCATTATTGTCTTGACAGTTATCAGTAACAAACTTTTGGCACTTTTGGACAGCTCAGAAAGTTTGTCCCTGAAGAACAGAAATAGTATAATATGATCAAAGACGTTAAAAATTGGTATGTTCTTACCTATCGTGTAACAAACTACTAATGGTCTGATGGGAGACTATCATGTTCTCCCTGATGAAAAGAGCTGACTCTGCAGAACCTGACTACTGACTTTTACTCATTTTAGTACCCAAATTCACTCTACGTTGTACAAATGTTCATTGTTCTAGAAGTCTGACACATGCCAACTTTGGCCTTTGAAAGGATGAAGCATGCAAATGCAGACAGAAACCTTAAATACCAGTGGCAAAATATGAGACAAAACTTTGCCAGCTCTATAAAAGCTAAATATGTCACCAAAACCACTTTTGCAACCGTATGTCACAAGTTAGCTTCCTAACTGCCAAGTTTAACTGAACCTGACATTCTCAGACTGAATAAAGTTTGAGACCTAGTGAGGCCAGTTCACCTCACTGAATGGTGGATGTTCCTTGCTCCATTTTTATTCACACAGTGTAGTCAAAACTCTGTCAATGGTTATCTGTGTTGGGAGCACACAAGTGGGCGAACTGATTTGAACTCACATGTCCTCCCAACAGTAAGATTTTGGTAGAGCAAGATGTGCAGCATGACTTTTTGCCTTCCCCTTTCAGGTGTGAAGTGTCAGGCCCAATCTACACCTAATAGATAGTCAAGTTAACAGATTTTATTCTGGTATGCTTCAAAACAAAATTACACACTACCACTATAGAGCCAAGGGTTGCACCAAAAACTTGGAATAAAACCACTGAGCACTTGATAACACAACCAATATTCTGTAGCTCTGCTGGTGATTACTATCAGAAGTATCTTCAAGTGCTTCAAACTATTAGGAGTTTTATGACTGATCCCAACACAGCCTCATGGATCCCACTGACTGTGTGAATAGATCTACCATTATAAGACTTACATTTCTCAAGCTACAGTTTCTGTCACATTCCAGAAGAGCAAACGAATCCTCAGTTAAAAACTTGTTTGCCTATTATTTCAAGCTGTTCCTTCAGCCCTCATACAGCTTCTAAGAAGATAACATTTTTCATTAGTAAAAATACAATCAGACACATGCAAAGGAATGAGACCTATTTTAGAAATGTCTTTTTGAAAAATGAAAAATAACTACTGCATTTTTCCTTTTGTTACAGCAGCTCAGGTGTTCTCTCTCTCGCATATAAAATAACTGATCAGATATTCTGAAAATATGTACTTAAGAAGTTAAATGAATGTGCATTCTATTGTATTATTTTTCTTAAAGAATTAAAGGTTTTATTTTATCTTAAAAGATTCTTGGCTGCACTTCCATGCTACACAATGACACATTTGCTTCTTTGTGTTTCTAACTAAGTAATGACATAGTTCCTCTAAACCATGAAAAAGGTTGCGTCTGACCAAACAAGAAAGGATGAACTTCTGGGAAATTCTATTCATTGGATCTTGAATTAGACCCAGAACACTGGGACGAATCCTTTCTCTCCTGCAGCCCCCTGCCAAACCTGGCTATAGCTCCAGTGGCACTGCATTGTTTCCTCCTTATTCATTTGGTACAGTAGTATCAACACAAACTGTACTCAACTGCTGAAAGCTTGATTCTCAAACATATGGATACGTTGAAAATTAAATTGCAGGGTTTATTTGAATTTATAGACAGCTCGGTGAATGTATTTTTGAGATACAGTCTCCGTCAAGGAGATAGATGTCACCTGCCATGAGGAACATGATTGTATAATGTTAAAATGCCACATTCTCTTTGTAGGTAATTCTATCCAATCTGTGGTGTGGGCTGTTTTTTTTTTTTCCCCTTTTCCTACTCCCCTACTCCCCCTCCTCAGAATCTTGCTTTGGATTTGTATTTCTTTATTGAATATAAAACTGTCCAGATTCTTTTCCCAAGTCCCCTTTTGCATTATATTGCTGCGGTGTTTCTACTCTTTTATTGAGATTCCTACACTTCTAAACAAGGAAAATGTTGCAGGACAGAGTAAAGAAGATCTACGTGAAATTGCTAAACCTGTGAGGCAAATTATTGTCCAGAGTCAGTCAACACTGTGAGAACAGTTCAACACCCTTTCTGTTAAAGACTTGCATTATCTTGTTTGTTTAGATTCAGATTTTTTTTTTTTCTTTTTAATCATCTAGCCAATTGTAATTGCCATCCCGCTGTACAACTTAAATCCAAATAATCTTTCTCATATCTAACTCATTTTCTGAAGAATGGCACCTGGTCTGAAACACTAGATTATATCATGAACAAACATAAGTAAACAGCTTGCAGGAAATAATTTAGTACGTGCAACCCTCACCCCCAACCCCCACAGGTAATTTTTTTTGTTGCTTTTACAAATTGATTATTTACATTTTTAAAACACTTTGACAAATTTATTCCATTTGCACACAGTCTGTAATCTTCAACTGTTATTTACTATTTGAAATTTTACTTACTCAGATTAACAACTCACAAACAGAAGGCTAAACTAAATTCTACTTGTCTTTGCCATAAATTAAAGATGTATCAAGCTGAAAATACAACCACTACATTCTTACTCGTACCACAGTAAAAAATAAAAAAAATCCACCAAGTGTTTAAGTTCAACCAAAACAACTACCAAATAAAAACCAAAACAGTACAAGACATCTGATGTCCCCTTCTCCGAAATGCTCTCAGGTTAGATTAGATAATGCTGGTGAGAATAATTAGAAAGTACTGACAAACTAGAGTCTAAGATTACTCTATTTGATGTAGAGCTCAAAATAGAAAGAGGAAACTATTTGCAATGCATTCACAGGAGACCATTTTCTTTTCAGGATTCTTTTACTTGAAGCAAAGTCTAAGGAAAGAAACCAAGGTCTTTTGAGAAGATCAAATAGCCCAAATCTTTGCTAAAATATTGGAGTAAAGACATCTTTAAGAAGCTAGAGATTTGATTTTCTATTTATCTCTGATAGCAAAAGCATGTATACAGGATGCCTGGAAATAGACTTTTTATTTTTTGGATGATATTTTGCTTGATAAATTATGAAGGCTCATTCTGATTCCAAATCAACTTTCTAAATTTCTGAACCTAATTATAGCACAGTATCACTGAAACATACATCATTCTTAAAGACTGGATATCTTTGTACCAATCTATGACTGAAAAAGCTAAACTAAACAAAACAAACTTGTACAGGTAACAATTACACAACATAGTGCAGCAGTAAGTACACCATGACCACAGCTACACTAATTTTTTCTGTCAGTAACTTTAGAGAAAGGAGAATCGGAAATTTTATTTTTCTGTGATTGCAAACTGTTACATGACTGCTGTAGGGTGTACCTTTGGTTTTAGCTTCATCTAAATAAACTGCCTATTACTTCTATCTGCTTCCTGTTGATTCACAAAGGAGAGATCTTTGCTACGGGGAGAATATTTGAATCTTGCTCATGACAACAACAGAGGAAGAAATGAGGGCAGAAATATAATTCTGAGATACAATTAAAAATCAACTTCTGTTTTAAGACTACACTAAAATATATTTTCAAAATGCTAAGTATTTGCTTTTGAGTACTAAATAGTTGTGCAATACCAAGCTGCCCTTGTAACCTTAAGTTGTCTATTTATATATTAATTTCATGAGTGTATACTATTTTTCTCCCAAGCAATTAAGTGGAGGCAGTACAGTAAAGAGGAGGCAGTACAGTAAAGAATAACTGCTTCTTCCTAGTTTCTGAAAGTTTGATTTGGTAGCACTACACACCTTTTACACAGGTGTTCAGGTTGAAACTCTTAGAAGTAGATTAAATACTTCTCTGCTCATGATTTACAGCCTCTGAATTTACTGTTGATCTCTAACAATGCTCCCAGCTTTTGAATGGCAACAGAGCTGCCAACCAATGGTGAAATGCTGAAGTGATCAAGTGTCTTACAGAGCTGGCATAATAAATACAAAAATGAATCTCTTACACCTACACTCAACCCCCCATTCCCCAAACATCTTCCAGAAAGAAGAAAAACCCCACAACAGTAGCAGGAGGATAGTAGCCAATTATCAGAAGTGAAAATAGGAATCTGTTAAAATATGGAGCACAAACTTCTATGATAGGCATTTTACAAAGCGAAGTACATTTAAAAAAACCCTAAAAGTCACTCGACAGAAAAAGATTTCCAAGATTATGATAAGGTGATTCTGGCCCCAAAACATAATGATATTCCACAGTTTAGCATGTTTTTCATGCTAACACATTAGCTGTGCCAGCATCCACCAAAACTGAGAAACTGTAATGCAGCAGGAGGTCAGGCAATGACATCTTTAGAATGGAAGAAAATGGGCTGGGAAAATGTGATACAGGTAGGCACATCAGGAAACCCTCTTCCACCCCACTAGTTAATTTTTACTAGTAAATCTCTTGAAAAGCACTGTACTGTATCAAAGGCCCTGATGTTTTTAAAACAAAGAATTTATGGGCACTAGAAGTGTAACCTACCTTCCTTTGTTCACTGAAACACATCATCATTTTGTGCCTTGTGGTAGCAAAAGTAATTTAGAGGATCCTGACAGAAATAATATATATATCATTAAATCTGTCCATTAATATACTCGTGGTATTATAAACATAGTGGTTTGTGGATGACAGAAACTAAAACCAACTCATTTGTTTGTGTCAGTATTAAAATGTAATACATTTTCTTTTCAGATTCAAGCCAAGTGAAGAGAGCTTTCTGAACAGAAAGTTATCTCTAAACAAGGCAGAAGGAACTCAGAGATTAAAATGTAACCTTTGAACGTCATTTCCAATTTGCTCCAGCTCTTAGGTGTATTGAGAACAATGGCCTCAGCTCAGATCCAAGATCAAGTTGCTCACAAATAAACAATACTCATTATTGTAAGTAACATTCCTATTTGCAAAGGAGTTATAAACTGTAAAACCAAGGCTTTTAGGAGCCTAGTCTGACATAATAAGACACTAGAATTATTAACATTTATTTCTTAAAAAGAAATCTAATTTATCAGTGTAGTAAGACAAAAATTAATATTGAGCTATGCAGAATCCATGTAAACAATTCTTGAGTCTGTGTACCTGGACAGCTCAATACTATATAAAACCCACATTAGTATCCTTCTATCCATACATCAAACATCAGTGTCTATTTCTGTACAGAAGAATGACAAACAAAGTTACAGGAAAAAAAGTAACTTTAGATAATAGACTGAATGTGTACGATTTTGGCAAGTGGGTGCAAAGGAAGGTGATGATGGGACATCTCAAAATTCAAGCATGCCTGCAGGACTTTACTCTGAGACAGACCAACATCACACAAATGGTTGGCTAAAAGTGGGACCTGGTATATGAAGTTGCCACTGGTGTCCTGAGATGCAATATTCAAAGGCTGTTTTTACTACGTAGATATTTTTAGAATGTCTTAACATATAATATCTATAATACATAGCAACCATAGCAGCAGAAACCTATCAGGAGAGGAATCAAACATACTATATTATTCTAAAATAAACATAAACATATCTGGAAAAAGGCTTCCATCAAATCCTTGAAGAAATCACAGGTAAACTCTGTGTACTTTTTAAAACTTTCAGACTATAAAAAAATTACTAACTCACAAATGTGGTAAGCCCAGCAGTATATTCTCTGTAAGAATTCTACAGAAACCAATAAGAAACCATGCCTAGAAACATAATTTAATTTCACAATGTCTATATGTACTTCACCTTCAATGTGGGAGCAGACTTCCCCATTTTTCCATCTCCTTTATTTTATATCTCAAGGAACGTAATAGTCATAAATATCCTATGGGAAATTCCCAGTGTCTAAAAAATTGACTAGATAACTTCTTTCTATAGAATTCTTATTTGTGAGCATTTGTCATCCAACAGCAGAACAGGGTACAGATCAAGAAGAAAAGCATTAGTATTGTTTACAAATGGGTGAAGATGGTAACTTCAGTGCCTGAGACCTCCTATTTGTTTAATGAAAGATCAATAAGCAAGCTTACTTGTTTGATTGCTACAGCTCTAGCTACAGCAAGGAAAAGATGCAGCTGAAATAATTACCATCTTTAAAAGAACTAGAATGCCTCTGGGTTTGATTTTGTATAATTTAGAAAAAAAAAGCTGATTCATATTCTACTACAGTATAAAGAGATCTTTTGAAAGAATCTAATGGTTGCACTGAATGTCTAAATTATCGTTTCTGAGAATGAACAACTTTACTATACTCTACACTATTCACAAAGCTATATGACCCAGAACGATGTAAAAAATTTCTTGAGCCAACCTCTAAAAGAATTCAGGAACCTCAGGGTCAGATTTTCTAAATCATTCAACTTTCAAAATACTGATGTCTTCAAATAATTTTAGTAAATAATCAGAAAAAGGAATGAAGAACTATTTTCCAGATCAGTGCTCAATCTTGTCTAAAGTTTGAAAATATCTTTACTAGTTATATTCTTCCTTCTGAAAAGCAATGAAGTTCATCAACAGTTGAGAAGCATTTGAAATACTTATGCATTTTAAAGCATCTTATACTTGAAGCATGAGAGTTCATGAATGAACTCAAAATGAAGCAAGATGATTGACCTGACCCACTGCTACATCACACTATTTCAATTTATTGAAGTTCACTTACCTATAAACCAAACAGTAGCTACTGGTAATCTGCACAGCTAAGACACTGTTAGAGCTTCCCACACAATGCCAAGACATACAGCGCAGCTCTAAGCCAGCATTTTGAACATCAACCCCTGTTATGGTTCTCTATTTCATTAGTGTAACTTCAGTTACCAGCTTGTTTTCACTGGACATACTATACTTTTCCAGCATAAAAAATTGGACATTGTGACTTCTATCTAATTTTTAATACAAGACCAAAATCTAAACATCAGAAATACTATCTCAGAACTGGACTGTCTATGACAGCAAATCTTCAAGAGAATTTGTAAAGTTATATCCTTATTAAGTTCAATACAAGTAGTATCATTAGAAAGGAACAGAGTCACAAGCGCTGACTAATGCAGGTGTTATGTCTTTACCAAGGTTACTGGCAAAGCACAGTGATAAACTAGCCAAACCATTCAATGCAACAGGATTTGTGTGAAGATCTCCTGCAGAGAACTGCGAGAACAACTGATACGTAACACGAAGACAACTGCTGTGCTTTTCTTGCTTCTGCACATGCTCCAGCACAGGAATTTGCATGGCTGAAGAGATTAATTCAGACAGTAAGGAATCCCCCTTAAAACTCAGTAATAAATGTTCAACAGGCACTTTTCTCCCAAATAATTGCTCAACACAAACTTTACTATATAAATATTTTGTGCTCACTGCAAAGGATGTTAATGATGTTGTTGGCAGTGTTCTCATTTATGCTAGAAAGTAAAAAAATGCAAAATATCTGGTGAGGTACCATGTATCATTTACTAGCGATAAAGAGACTTGAAAATGAATGCTGACCAGGAACAACAGTTTTATGGGAAAACAGCTACCAAAAGAAGCAAGGCCACTCCCTGGTGTAACGTCACACGGGCCGGCTGAAAACTGCCAAACATTTTTGTTTACATGAAATGGTGTCACTAGCAGATCTGACTAGAGTACAACCAACACTGTTTGTGACTAGCATTAGAGTATCACAGATGCTACTTTGAACAGCTCCATAGAAAAAGAATTGTTCCACAGTTCCCATTTTTATTGTAAATGCATATACTGAACAGCAGGGATGCTTCCTGTATTGCAAGAGCCAGGTCATGTTCTTTTTCTGCCTGATTCAAAGCAGAGATTTTAATCTCACATCACCCTACCTCAAGCAGAGAAGGGACATGAATGCATCTTCTACATTCTAAGGCAATCCTAAATTATTCCACACTAAAGTGCATCAGACATGTTCTCTGTTCACCCTGTGCTTCATGAATACTTTGTCGAAAAATATGTATTCCAATAGAATGTCATGCTTCTGGTAATTTGAAACTCTAGCAAAATTGTTTTTGCTAGGTTTAATCATTAATCTTATAACTCTAAGCTATTTTCCATTACATTTTGTGACAAAGAGGTGTTGAAGTGTTATCACAGTAATCTAAAATGAGCACTAAGTAAACTTTTAAAAGTGTATCTTCCTAACTAATTCTCCATCAATAACACCTCTATGCACTTTCCAGTTACTTAGACTCGCAATTGGATATTTTTTCAAGTAAACCAAAGAAAAACAATACGAAGCTGAATTTAAAATGTCTTTGGAACAACACAGAACTTTGCAACTAAGCTGTTATTTAAATTCATCACGCTTTCATAGTACTAAATTATATTACTGTAGTATGTTAAACTGCAGGCAAAGCTTCCTTACCTGTGGGGTACTGAAATCTGTCTGAAATTCTCTTCTAATATTATTTTGATTACTTTTTGTTTAGTATTACATTTAGAAAGTTAAAATCAACTTTTAAAATCTCATCTGGATTAGCTGGTGTCTCAGACTTTCACTCAGGAGTTTCTGAAAGATCTAATTGAATAATTACAGCCCTCTCTACAAAGTATATGAAAAAGCTCCCAAACAAATTTACAGTATTCCTAATTAATATCTCGCAACAGATATGCTCAATGAATATAGATTTGATTCAACTGTTGAATGTTAACAAGATTACAGAACTATCATCTTACAAAGACCTGATTTTCAAAAGAAAAAATGCATTTGCTTCATATTTCCAAGACATTGACTCTTCCAGTAATAAAGCTAGAAATCCAGGATATCAAGGAGAAGCATATTTAATCCTATTTCTACTGCCCTACTTCTACACTCCCTACCTCTACTTCTAGAGATCAGTTACAGGGAGAGGCAACTCGGCAAAAATTTAGATCAGGCAAAATGGAAAAGGCAGAGTGGATACACAGTGATCTGAGCTGGTAGTTGAGGGCCAGTCAGCATTGCTCCCAAGAAACTTACCTCAGTGCACATATTCTCTAACTGGTTAATACCAAAGGCATTATTACTTTGCACTTGTACAGTATATTACTTCAGGCCTCCCAGACAATTGAGCTTGCAAAAAACAAAGTAGTTTATCTGGAAACATGATTCACAGTTCTATTAGCCTATAAACAAAGCATCGGTGTTAGGAATAAATGTATAGAGAGTAGTTTCTCTTTTTGAACTCAGATTTGGTTTCAAACTGTGTTCTTTACCATGCTTATATAGATGTGCGTATAAACACACACACATACACACATGCAATCCATAATATTTATAGTCACACCAAGAAAAAGTAGACCCTTAAAATTATTTCTGAAGATATTTTGCCATTTTATCGCAAGAACATGGCTGAAATTCTATTCTCACTGCAATGTAACACACTCCAGCAGAGTCTTGATATGAGGCATCTTGAACTTTTTATTGTGTCTAATTTATAAAGCAAAAAAATCTTTTTTGCCATTTCCCCCCCTCCAAAAAGGGAACTTTTTTTTTCCCCTTGTGATCAATTTCATGCCATTTTCTTTAAACAGATATATCAAATTGTTAAACATTTTAACCAGAGTATGTCCTGGTAATTCAATCCTTTGGATTTGCTTGGGTGTCCCAAAGTGTTTTGAGTTCAAACAGCAGAAGGAAACTGCAGCGCTGGCCAGTCCCCTCTTAAATCTTCTTATGGATTTCATTTGCTGTGTGGCCTGAGAGAGGTCAAAAGGTTTTTGCACAGAAGTAGAATTTGAGAAATAATCACCTTATAGACGCACTAAATCAATCATAATTAATGCACTTGCCTAGTTCTGTCAGAGAATTGCTGCTAGAGGGCAAAATAAAGAGGCCCCTTCTAATACAATTTGAAAAGAGATCAGATCTGTCATTTCATCTAATAATTGAGCCAAATGAGAAAAGAGAAGGGTCAGAGTTCATCTGGTGACCTTATGTAAACCCAATAATACATAATTCATTTTCATTTTATGGAATTTATAAGATGCTGTAAAGTGTCAGGATACAGACTCATCTGCTTTAGCTTCCACCAAAATCTTCCTGCTCATCACGCAACACACACTGAGCTGCCAAAACTTTTAAGTGGTATATTCTGGCAGAATAATCCAAAAGCCTTCAACAAGGACTGGTATTTAATTCATTCTTCCAAGCGTGTGAAGTTAATAACTGAATAAATCACTCGCAGCTCTTTCTGAATGATATAAAACCTGTAATTTATTTACTGAGTGTTACAAATACAGTTAAAACATGTTTTCATGCAAAATGGTTTCTTTTCTTTTTTATTATTGTTATAAAAGATTTATCTCTTTTTTTTTTTTTTTTTCTGAACATTTTTTTTTGTGTGATACATATGCCCTCAGAATGGAATGTTTCATTCCATCCCCAGACTCTATTGACCATATTTAGTAGAACTCATTTATTATGTACAAACCAAAAGTAATCTGAAGACATATTAAGGAAACATTTCTCAAGCAGGCAGGTTGTTCTTTTTTTTTTTTTTTTTTATTATTATTAATGTTGAATATTAATTGAAAATATCAAAAGTGTTACCTTTCCAGCCTGCCCTCATCCTTTTTACTTTCTATGCTGAGCTACATTCTTTACCCAGTCACACTGCCACAACCAAGTTAGAGCTCCATCTAAGTAATAAAGGTGAATTGATGGATTATGAGTTATTCCTCACTGCTTTGTCTCATTTAATGTCAATACAACCAACATGTAGCAGAGCATCCGGGCATTCATGACAGAATTTCCTAAGGCAAGTCTAGGCTTCTGGGGAGCAGAAATTTTTTTATTGAGCCAGCCAACATATAATTAAGGGGTGGAATCAGCAGGGATTCTTTTGACTGATTCTTAAGTTTGAAACAGAAGGAACAAACTTTGAAAGAATAAAAAAGCTGAGAATAAGCCTAAGTATGTATGTTAATCATAAGAAAAGATATTATGATCCAGCACAAAACTTGGCTTAGTGATGTCCTTGGACCATCACAGCTAAGACAATGATAACATTATGAAAGAAACAAATGTATAACTGGACTAAGATATAGGTACTGTAGGCTATATTGTCCACTACAAATCCTGATGAATAGAAGCTTTATGGAAGACACAGGACTGTGGGCTTGATGCTTCACTGGTTCAACACACTTTAGCTTCAAACTCCTGTTTGAACTCCTGTTCGATCTGCTTTGTATAGCTGTAGCTAAAAAGCTACCATGAAGAGCAACAGATGATTCTCCTTAACATTAGAACTTTTACGCTATTTCCTAGACCTAGTAGGTTGGGTGAGAAAGCACTGGGCAGAACTCACTTCATGTTTAGGAAAAATCATACAGTGCTCTGACAGTTTCCTAGCTTATTCAACCAGTGTAATTTAGATCTATCTTAAATTACTACAAAGTCTGGTTTCATATCTGGCCAGTCAGTGTAATGGAATCACATATTTGTGTTAAGTGTTTTTTTCTTCTCAGCTGTACCAGGCTGAAGACTGTGCCTTTTTTTTCCTCTATAATACAACTCCACAGAGATCACTTTACTTTAACAATTAAGAAAGAAAAATAAAATTCCATACTAAAACTAACTATACCATATGGTGTCATGTTTCCAGTTAAAGGGATAATATATGAAACAGTTACTCAACAGCAGCACTGGTAGCAACACCACATTGCCCTTCTGTAGTATCATGAATACATGATTTTTGAGCAGTTTCACAAAGGATCATATTCTGTAATATTTATAGAGAGGAAAATGAAGGCACAGAGATAACAGGTTGTTTTACACCAAAGACTGAAACTGAAACCAAATCTTGTACCTTACCAATAATTTTCCCCTTGTAACTTTGACCTCATACAGCAAGCCATAGAAAATACATTACTTGCTATTTAATGGTAAAAGACAATTTGTATACATAAAAACTTCAAGAAATATGTACTTCACTCTCAAGTTACCCTTTATCTATTTACCCTTTTTTAGTTTGAAATGACAACATCCTTGTATTTGTCATATTGTTTAAATCTGACCTTTGATCCTAAGGGTCATTGCACTCCCTGAGGTCATCTGCTCATCTGATTAACACATTCCATAATTTTGGAGGTGGCCAGTTTAGTGGTCTATCCCATTAATCATGGCAAAGGCACTAGAAGCAGCATGGAAAAACACTAAGGTTATCAGATCCCCACAGGAGATTAGGAAGTTAGATAAGCACATGAAGTTTAACAAACAAAAAGTACATGGACAAACCAAAATGCATTCAAGGCCTGAAATGTGACACAAGCAAAGCAGCATGAGAAAAACAAACATGAGAAAATTTGCCTCCCTCTCATTTTCCTCTTACTAGCTTTCATAAAGCTCTGATTTTTCCTCTTAAAGGTAATATGCCTTCTAGGTCAGAGAATAGTGGGAAATTATTATCAACTTTAACACTATCCAAACCCACAGTATAATACAGAAATAAGTTAGAAATAGCTCAGATGAGAGGAATCACCAGGATGGAATACCACCTGCAGAACAGCATCAAGCAACCATCAATATAGTGCAGTTATCAAGGAAATTACTAGGATTGTTGAAACTCAGTCAGTTTGTTAGTTGATAAGGGCAAAAAATGTATTCCTCATGATGAGCCTTTTTATATTGTCTATTATACTGTAAATAAAAATAATAATATAGGCAAAAATAAATTAGATACAGCCTTGTATAATAGTACATTATGCTGAGAATAACTAAATCTTTGGCTCTTGTCACTTTGCTATCTAGGAAAACTGCTTCAACATTTTCACCTCGAGAAATTGAAACTTGTTTCTAGAAATGGAATTGGAAGATTTATCACTACTAGTTTAATAAGTGCCCTCACAATTAATAGAAAGTAAAAATGTCCATGAGGAAGTAAAGCAACTTGTACAAAATTGCTTGCTCCACATCTGAGAGAACAGATCTGTTCACAACATTCTGCCAAACCCAGTCATATACAGTTATCAAAATTTTCAAATAATAAAAAACAGTCCAGATGTGCAGGAAAGAGGAACTACTGCTTGCTCACAGCTGTGTAAGAATCAGTATAGCTGGTTGTGGCAATAACTTGTTCAAGCTGAAGAAGTTGCAGCAGAACTCTGTTATCTGACAGTTCAAACACAACCCTTTCCCTGTGCTGTAAATCTGCCCTAAGTGAACAGACTTCAGGCAGGACATCACAGTCCCAGACTAATGATATTTCAACCCAAAGGTGACTAACAGATTGGGGAGAAAAAAAAAAAAAAAAAAATCCCAAATCCCAAAAACTTCAAAACCTAAAGCCAAAACTGTAGTTACTCATCTCTTTGTTGCTATTTAGCACAGTTACATGCCTCACCTTCCTTTCCCACCTCCTAATCAATTCTGACTGAATGCTAATGAGTACTAAGCTCACATTAACAAAAAGGAGACTTAAATTTGTGTCCTAAATTTTGAATTTATAATCGTTTTCACTCATAAAAAATACAACTGGTGTACGAAAACATGAATTTATCAGATCAGCTGGAAGTCCAATAGAAAACAATGTCCATCGAGTTTCTTTATCATCTCAAATTACTGTTCTTCAAAACATGCTACTACACTGACCAAAGCTTGTATGAAACATCCCCCAATCTGTGGCTAAACATTTAATTGAAGTTTACAAAGAGGTTTAGGATCTGGGTCACATGACAGACAGAAGAGACAGAAATCACTGTAGATACAAGCAACAGCAAATAGTTCAATTTCTCTTATAAGATTAGGAGACTTAAGCTGCTTGAAAGCATGCTTGCAAACTTTATCTGACATGGGAGGAGGGAGCAGTTAGTTACAAGCGGGATTCTTTGAAGGATCCCAGCATTCTTCAGCCTGTGCTGAAATACCTTCTTTGCTCCCCCCAGCACCTAACAAAGTCAGCTATGACTGCCTTCCAAAAGACACTTCCCTATTTGCAACCAAGTGCAAGAGGGAATTTAAAAACAAGTTACTCCTGACCACTTTGTCCACCTAATGGCAGACCACAGCATTAAGTCACAGAATGACAGAATAGTGGGAAAAAAGCGGGATCTGCTCTGTACCTTAGGTGCAAGGCAGTGCACAGTATGAAGAGCCTTTACTTTTCTGAGCAGGTAAGACAAAAACACAGTCCAGTCCTACCTGAACATCTATGTGCACTGAAAATCTTTTAGTGGCAGACATTTCTGGGATCAGACAAATGATCAGCGCAGACCTGACTGCCAGGATTTCAAGTAGCTCACTTTATTCTTGATGCTGCCTTCTGTCCTCTCTTCTAATAACTTACAGGGAATTTGCAAGTTCTGTCCTCTGAACCATAGTGAAAAGGCACAAGCCACTTCTCACAGGCACAAATTTCCTGGGGTTATTGTCTACATGAAATATATAATCATTATACTATCTGTAAGCACTTTGGTCACTTTTCAAAGTATAAAATCTATTAGACCCACAAATTTATAGATCTTTATGTGCTTCAAAGAAGTACATTGTTATGGCTGCTATAAATAAAATGCATGGACAAACACAAAATGACCATGATTTGGCCACTTACTCCACTAAATTTGTGCACTCATTTCCTTGGCTCTGGTCCGAAGATGTTCTTGGGATTAATAGGACATACTAGTTTGGAAAAGCAAATCAACCCATGCTGAACTAGTCCTGAAGCAATCATGAAACTAGAACACTGCTCTCTTACACGACTTCATGATATTATTTCAGTCGCTGGAGATACTAAATAGCATGTCCAATATGTGTGTCACAATCTAAGCACAAGCAGCGCAGAGTGCTTCAACCAAATGGGCATGAGGTGTTTCAGAGGAAGAAGGCTGATGTTGGAAGGGACAGACACCTTAACACTGTCAAAAACAAGAGAGAAAATAAATTCTCCACCTTTGAAAATTTGCTTCTAACAAATTTTCTTGATTTGCACACTGACACTGGAGAATTTGAACTGGATTTGCCTAGTTCAGCATGTAAGTATGGAACAACCTTGTTTCCCAGCTGTCGGATTACATTGTTATGAATTTTGCAAAGGGATACAAGGCCATAGAAGGATGAGTGTGATATTTCTCAAAATTTCTTTTTCCTGTTTTTCTACTCAACAGTGTCAAAGAAGCTTCTGAGAAATGAGGGTGTTACACCGAGAGATGCAGTTCCTTAGTCCAGCAGACAATGAGGAATTTCAAAGCTCAGTGTGGAAGCTATAAAATACTCTCTTCATATTACGATTGATTTTGCATTATCTGTAAAATACTGTCCTGATACTCCTAAACCTTTTATTCAGGTCCCTTGATATGGCTACGTAAATATTCCTGACTGATCTTCTGCAAACCTAGAACATAACAGACTCCTCACTGTTATCTGCTTAGATTCTAGTGAGACATTACTTTGTTTGGTTTAACTGATTTGGACTTCAAATCCTTTTAGAACAGTATCACTTTAAAGTCCATCCACAATCGAAGCTCTAGATAAAATGCACAAGTTAATAATTAATATGAAAAATGTGGGGTCACATGCTGTTTTGTCCTAACATTTTTCTTCACATGGAGGCACAAACCGAACTAAGAAGAGCTTTTCCACAGGTTAAGTGATGTTTTGCCAGTAAATCTAGTGTGAATAAATGGATGAGTTAAGATTTAGATTCACAATCCTCAGTGTGTATCGGTTCAGATTATTTCGGTTTTCCTGTCTTTTTAATATTTCTTTTTATCTTTTATTTTTTATTTTTTTTAATATTCAAAGACAATAATAATTTGCTCTCTACTTATGTGGTAATCACGTCTTTGTCATCCCTGAGTACTTTGCAATTTTTAAGGTGTTTATATCTCTACAATAGAGAAATAATGAAAAGACATACTCATTTTGCTGGTGGAGGAACTGGAGAATGAGTGCCTAAATCATTCATAGGAACTGGGTAATAAAATTCAGGGTCTCCAATTCCTAACTCCCAGCTGACTGCCCGGGAACAGAATCCAGAACCATGGAGATACTACAGCACTGTCCAAAGAGAGGACCTGCTTTTAAAACTCACACTGTATAAGTCTCAGTCCAACTTGCGTGGATGCATTTCTGTCTGACAAGCTCTAGATGTTAACACTCACTCCTGAAATCTATTGACTCCCTTCCAAGAACTAAGCACACTTTCCCCCTCCTCCCTTGATTTGTATTTGTTCTTAAAGCATAGTTACATGGGCAGAGTTTGTGAAAGAAGCAGAAATGGAACCGAAGCTTCAAAACCCTACATCCTGGACTGAACTAACACTCATATTAATTCTCATCTGTGTTTACTCAGACCTATAGGTAACTAAATTAGATAATCCCAATAAGCCCCACATTACTATTAAATCCTTCTTTATAAAAATGTAGTCGACAAACTTATTTTTCTCTTTAATACATTAAATAGTCTGCCTGATATTAAGAGAAAAGAACTTCCCATTCTTGCTCAAAGGAGAGATAAGGCAATTTAAACAAAAACATTGCATCGTAAGTTTTGAATGATACTTCTGTGATATCTTAAAACAACTTGCAATCAGTCTGTCTTTCCCATGCTGTAGTGATGCTCACATTTAACAAAGCAAATGGAAAATTATGATTGTTATCTAAAGTACGGGCACAATTAAAGAAAATGAGATTTGTTTATGGAACAACAGTGTCTTGTTTTTTTTCTTCCTTACTAATCATGAGTTTAATTTTTAATGGAAAAGCATTGCTACCACAATTAACACTCAATTTACATGTGCATCCATAGAACCAATTAATTAAATTTTATTGATGCCTAGTTGCTCTTAAAAATGCTTTCCAAATGCCTTCAAATTGATTTTAAATGGTTGATAGTGAAAGTCTGTATGTTCTTGGTAATAACCCTACTGATTTTTATACATATGTACCTTACATACTGTGAGCACTCATTGCTTTCCACTTCTTATCTGAGAATGTGCTCACTGTTGTGTAACAGAGTGTTTGGATCAAAGTTATGGAAAAGTCTCTTAAAAACCTTGCAATTAAATGCAAAATATCAGAATTAGAGGTGTTGGGGTTTCTTTTAAATAATTTGTATGCTTTTGTATGCATGGACAGTCATGTCAGTGACATTTGAAAAGTGCTCGAACAGAACATACAACAGCATTCAACAGTGTGATTAGTGGCAGGTGGGTTGCTTCAGGAACAATATCACTAAATAATCCCAGGAATAAACTTACTGAGTCAGTTGATAATTTTCTTTTAGGAATGTTTTCAGTTTGCAGTACTGAATTTTTCTTCTTTCTTTCTTAAATGATCTGTTAAAATTTTACTTTTTTGTCATACTGTAGAGACGTGCTTGTGTCATTATACCAGCTAAGAAATTAATTAATTCATCCTTGTGACAAGCCTTAAAGACAGAAAATTGGTATTATTCCTGTTTTATGCCTGGGGAACTAAACCACAGAAATCTAGAAGCAGATTTTAGATCTTTTGAGGACAGTAGGAATTTCTAGCAGATTTTAGCACCAAATCACTTTCCAAAATTCACAGAGTAAGTGCCAACAGTCATAAGTTTAACTTACTAAACACAGTACGCTTACCAAAAGACCTTACTTGTGTTGTTCTTTATGAAATTAAATGAATTGAACCAATCTTCTCTGTTGATGTTAGCTCATTTTCATATTTTAGGATTATTTCTGTTAATGTGTCCTTTACAGTTCTCTGGGTAGTAGTAAGTTTCTGGGGGTTTTTTCTAGCTAGGAGGGCTGTGTCTGTCTGTCCTTCATTATTATCACAAGACCATATAGTTGTAAACCCTTCTCTTCTAGCTCTGTGGGAGGTTAATTTTCAAGACATCCTTTATCCTCTAGGTAAGCACCTGCTTATCATGATTATTGCCTTGATGTTTCTTATCTAGATTATATCTAATGCGAGTGCTATCTCAGCTACAAAAGTGATAAAACAACTGTCTACTTATCTCACAAATATGTTTTTGAGCAATTACATTTTTTACAAAAGTTTTTAACACATATTGACTTTCACTGGATTATCAACTAGTCTGAAAGTCTGGCTTTTAGTCATATCACACAATTAGCCTTATTTATACAGTTTATATATTTTTCAAAAGCTATAAAAGTATATAAATGTGTGTTCATGTATATTTTTTAGATAAATGTAATATTACCATGAGGCAATTTCAATTTTATAAACTTACATTCACAATGTAATGAACATTTCTAAATTGGGTTGAGTATAACATTAAAGCCTCTAACAAATACTACCCAGAGGATTATACACTATGATTTTTCATTCACGTAACGTGATTTAAACAATATTAACCATCATTTCATGTTAAAAGAAAGACAATCAAGATGAGATCTTAATTACTAATGAACTGTCAAGAGACATTAAAAATTTCATACTGAAATTTATAAAAGTAATGATTGTCCTTTTATATATGCTGTAATTTCCCTTTCCTGACTATATTATAGTCAGGAAATATGACTATTATCCTGACTATAATAGTTTCCTCACTCATTAAAGACATTTTCTCACTACCTGCCAGCAGTTTCATAGGTGGCCCTATTTAAAGAAACTGGAAGAACATGAAAGAAAAAATTAAGGTCAGAAAGAATTACAAATGTAAAATATAAACCCAGGTTATTTGGTAAAATAAAGTACCTGTACGTAGCACAATTGCATTTGAGAGACGTTTAAAGGAAGATAATGAAGAAAAAAGTGATTATTATGTACATATAAAATACAAATCATGATTAAAACCTTTAAGATTGAATCATCATTATACAGCTGTTAAAGTAATCCATGTAATATTTTTCTTCCAAAAAAATATGTTAACATTTATGTATCTGTTAGATCAGTTCCAAGAGATACAAAAATCTAGCACTAACTTGTCAGGACAATCTGAATATAAAATCTAGAAAAGATGCAAAGAAGTACAATTTTTCATATCAAAACTGGTATCAATGTAAAATTGATCATTTAAGCAATTAATTGGTTTCCAGATTAGTTTCATACACTACTCAGAGAAAGGCTGAAATACCTCCCCAAGTATGCTCTTAATTTGTTTTGCAACTGTATATGTATATGAATGGTTAGTGGAACCAGAAAGATTAATTCTTTCATTATCAGCCACTCTGAAGTAAGAGGTATTATTTCTTTAAAATGAGATGTTACTTTCAGCTTTAATTACTCAATAATTTCTTTGAGAAAATCTTTTGTTTTGTTATGTTTTCCCCTAGGGGAAAAGGAAAACCTGAAAATTCTTGGCTACTTCTTGTCTTAATCAAGGAAAATCTCTCAGCATGTATTGTATGCCAAGGCAGATGCAAACAACCTCCAAACCAGCTAGGAATACCCAGGATAATCACAAACTTTTGGAGGCATACCTTTGAATAATTACTCTGCTTAATTCAAAATGGAGACCTGATTGTGTTTACCCTGCAAATCCAGTGAGTCAGTGAGTGATGTACATGCATACATATATAAGACCCTAAAAAGTTTCTTTTAATCCCAATAAAATCAGTAGCATTTTCCGAATCTTTGATTTCAAGAAACAGGAAAAAATTCCCATTGAAGTTTGAGTATTAATTTTAATATTTTTTTAAAGGAACACCTCTAGATAGAAGAAGATTTATTGAACTCCTATTAGCAAAAGAAGGCTCAAGTTCATTAATTGTTTGGGGGGTTTTTAGCAATAATTGTAGAAAAGGGGGAAAATGTTCAGAATTAATATTTCTAAAAGCATCACATTTACAGGAAAAAAAAAAAAAAGTGAAATTCCTACAATTTTTTTTCTAAATGGAACATAACGAAGAGCACTGCTAGGATTATGACATCCTAGAAATCAATGTATAGTTTTGTGAAGGTTCTGTGTATATACTCAAAGAGAATTCAGCTGTAAAATTAAATTTTGATCTGTTGTCTTTATCTACCATCATTTTTACTTAGGTTAGTCTAATATTTCTTAAGGTCACCAGATTAAAAATCACTATAGTTCAGCAATGTTCTGCTCAGAATCAATCACCTTAAAGACCCCTTTTGTGGGCTGGAGATCAGGTGACTGCTCTTAGAAATGCTTTTGCTAAGGCTGAACCTATACTGTAACCGTTCTCATAGTACAGGAGGTAAACTGTAAATCAGTATTCTCACATCTGACACTGGCCAAAGATACTGTGAATTTGTGAATTGTATAGGAATGTCACACTTAGGATCAAATTCTGGCTACCTTGGGAAGCTGAATTTGCAGATCTGGCTTCCAGAAGAGATTATGTTAGAGACTAGGAGACAGAAAATGCACCTGAGATGCTGAAAATAACTCAGACACGATATTGTAAGTGTGCCCAGGAGTAACTTAAAACCAGAAGACCTGCTTGGAATTCATATGGTGTAAGCTGAGGATGTAAGATCTGGGTCACCAGATAATCATCAAGGTAGAATCTAACTGGCTTTGAGGGTTTAGGAAAGATTTTCCCTTTTTCCATACGGAGATTATGCCACTGCCATGACATAAGAGGGCTTGTGCATTTCATTCACCTACTTCTGAAGTCTCTGGTCAGACAGAAGATAATGGATCAGAAATACACTAGGTTTAATTTAGCACACTGGATAAGCACTCTAAAATTTCTGCAGACATATCAACAAATGCCCTCCATGTATGTTATATTCTGTTACCTTTAATCTGCACCAACCTTTCATATTGACATTTTAAGTAAATACCAATGCGAGCAAAACCAAAACCAGATTCAAAGGTTTTAATCAAGCTGGAGCCACTCATCAGTTGCAGACCATGTCAGTTGGTTTCTGCCTTGAGCACAGCTTTCAGTACACAGTTCATCTCCATTTCCCAGCTACTTTCAGGGTTCATGGGGCCCATGTCTTCTCCTCCTAACTCTGTTGACTGAATCGGAATGCAGTACCTAGTTGTAAATCTGACAGGCATATTCAGAAAGGTGGCAAAATTTTTTTGCGAGCCACAGGCTCCTTACACAAACACTATGCAGAACATAGCTAAAGATCTTTAAATAGCAACTGGGTGCTCTAGTCTTATACAGTCCGGTGAAAAGCCCAGCCTGAGATGGTCTGACAGGCCAGGTTTTAAGCAGACGAGATCTCTTTAGAGCTCAGCAACAGTTTTGATGGCACAAAGACTGCATGATGTGGGCTGGCATGTAGGATAATGTAGAATTGCCTGGCTATTGTCAACCACTGTCAAATCCCTAATTCTATTCAAACACGAATTTCTGGCACTTTATTCCAATCTGCAAATCATAAGAGTCCCTAAAATGAATTTGTGAAGTGTTTCAGCATTTAGCACTGCACTGTAAACAACATGCCACACAGCATGTTTGATATGAATGAAAATGTTTGTATTTCTGTATTTTGTTGTTTAGAAAGTTTCCTTTAAATGGAGATTTATGGGTATTTCAGTTACAAACCAACAGGGCAATATTAACGTTCTCACAGAGGGGTGTGAGTAAAAGTAATCACTAATAACAGAGTAATATCAGTAACTGTCATTCAGGGGAAGTTCTTGTCCTTCCCCATTGCATCCAGATTTAAATACCTCATCCTCTTTAAAGTGGGATTTAAAGCCCATCAATACATCTTTCACCTTAAAGACAGGTCTGTACTGCAAATTGGGATTGTATCTCCCACTTCTTAATATTGTAGCACTTTCACAACTACTCCAGGTGATTGGCAACAAGAAAGTTTAAGGATGTTCTTTCATTTCACTGTGTAAGATTTGAATTAACATATCATAATAAGCTCTTAGAGCAAACTTGTCTTATGAACAAGAAATATACTCAAAACCAAAATGTTCACAAAATCCTTGTCTGATTTTATATTTTCCTCTTCATTTTAAAATACCTTGCCTTATACAACATGTATGATTTTCACCTCCAAATGAACAAAATATGCTAGGAAAAGTAGAACAATGCTGGTTTGCTAACAGTAGCATTTCATCTAATAGTGATCTGTAATAGAAGCAGACTACTGTATGCTAAACTTAGTCTTTACTGAGAAAATCTGGGTTTAGGTTTTTAGACTCCTTTATTATCCATCTGTTGCACTCAGTTATCATTAACTTAGTATTTCTCAAGATCCATTAAGACCAATTAACATGTCAACAAGTACAGATAAAACAGTTAAATGTCCATGTAAAGCCCTTTCATGCTTGGTATTATTGAGCATGTACAGAAGCCAGCAGCAGAGACAGACGTGTACTTCCACACAGGTACATGCTTTATTCATAGTGACCTAGAAGCGGCATTTATACAAGACAGTATTTGAAATATGAATTATCAATCACTGGAGTAATTTTTAGCTTTATGTGGAGACTTATGAAGATGAATGACATAATATGAAACCACTGATGACTAAAAGTAAGTGCTGTTGTGTTGTTTTAACCATAATATTCAAGGATGTAAGCAAGATGAGACACAGTGAATTAATTAATACTTTTTATTAGAGGGGCAAATAGAGATGGGAAGAGGCAAGGGAACTCTTCTGAAAACTGAGGTTCAACAAAACAAAAAAAAACCACCCACAAAAAACCCCAAAACACCCCATAAACCACAAATCCACCACCACTCCCCAAAACCCTACAATTTAAGACATCTTGAAATTTCAACTCAGAGAAATGAATAAAGCAGTAATTTCAATAATATTTTTGTAATCCAGTTGAGTAAACTACTAAGCTCATTCACAAACATGCAATAATACAGTTTACAGTATCACCACAAACTTAATCAAGATGATAGCTGTTTCTTTTGGATGACTTCCAGACAAATGAATTAACACTTTGCTTAATAGGAATGCATTCTGTTTAAATTTTCTTTAAACACCTCATATCAATCACGTACCTTCAATTTTCTTATTTAGGAGGAATACAGTATTTCAACTAAATCCTGAGTATGTGAATGGATCAGCACAATTCCAGCTGTTCTTTTTTTCATTTATAAAGAAATGTGCTTCAACAATTAAAAAATTTATATTGTAAAATATTCTTACATTTTTTTGGATCCATTTGAAAGGCATCACTTCTTCCTTTCCAAGATAAAGACCGAAACTTATATCCAACATATTCTCCAATAACAGATCTCCAATTAAACAATAAAATAAATTAATCTATTAAAGTAGTACAAACACCCTTTTAAAGAAATACACTCTAATTCAGACACAACTTCAAACACTCTGTGTGAAGTCAAAGTGAATACTCGCAAACATCCCTGTCCCACAGAATCCTACGCAGTCTCATATTCTTATATCGCTAGTAATTACAACAGAAACCAAGACTCCAGAAAGGAATGGCTAACAAATTTTAAGATTAACATGTAAAAAAAAGGCAAGTCAAACTAACTAAAGCTTTGTAATAAACATCTGACTTTTTTCTTACCATTTGTTAGTATTGCTATTACAGCAAAACAAAATTATAAGAGGGCTTACACAGGCCATTCAAAGTAAATAATACAAACATCTCTCCAACTTTGCAATTAAGTGAATATTTAATTTTGTTATAAGTATACAAGCATCTTGTTGTGTCAGTTGTGTCAGCATAACATATTGAAGACCATCACTACACCATAAATCACTTGCACAGTTCAGTCACCTAACACCATCACATTTTCCCAAGGATAGCTGCTCCCTGGCTGCCTCTTGAACAGAGCATGGTAGGTTGGAGCTAGTTCCCTGCAACAGTCACTATCTCTGTTTGCATGAGCTAAAATGTACCATGCTGAATACTCTATAGCTCCTGAAAAAGCAAGCCTTCAAGGGAGGTTATGGGTTTTCTGATAAGCTTTTAAATAGATATGGCTAATATGATGGAAGGCCTTGTAGATTAATGAAATCTCCTAAGGACTTGAATTTTGTTTCAGTTCTGGTTTTGCCTTCATTTTAGCCATACAATGACCAGCTTGGATTAAAATTACAATTGGAAGAAAAGAAAAGGTAACAAAATCCTTATAGCTGCTTTTCTTGAACATGCTAGACCTCAAATGGTTAATACTTTAGAGCACATTTCTACAGTAACAGACTGTGTGGAAGAAGAAATATATCCTCTGAAAATCTCAAAACCATTCCACAGTTCTGAATACTACTGTTATTTTCTCTTTTCAGAGTGATTTCTAACTGAATCACATAACCTAACCCACCCATATAGATTTTACTTCCAAGCAGGAAGAAAATATTCAAGAATACAGTGAATACTTAGAATTTCTACTGTATGGGCTGAAATTTTATCAGAATAACTACCTGAATCCAATTTTACCCATGATACAACTTCAAATCTAAGTATCTGATTTTTGATAAAACATAAATCTCTGCTTAAACATCTTTCCACTGGGCACCTCTCCTCTATTTATATGCCTATTAAAATGATTTAAAAAATCATCTGAAAAAAAAGGTCTGCAAAAACATGGAAGTTTAAGTGAGTTATTTATTTTACCTAGCAATAGTTCAATTTGCTTTTACATAGAATAGCCTTATGATAATTCTAATAGCAAAACTTGTTTTCTTCCTTCTTAGATTTACATGCTATCTGCTTAGAAGGAGACTTTAAAACCCATGCAAATACAACCAAGATAGGAAATACACAGACTATCAATCTGCCATCTTTCAGAGCAAGATGGATACTTGAGAACAAGTATTACAAAAAGTTATAAGACTATGAACAAAATTAACACTGAAAGTGGGAAAATACTTTTTAATTCAGCCTAAATTTATCTAACAAAAAAGAGAATCACTTATGATGTAAGAGGACCAGCAAGACTTACAAGGGGAAAAACATAGGAATGAGAGAGTTTAAAACACACAATTATTTAGAGCCTCCCAAAAAGTATCATTACAAAAGCAATAACCCAGGGTCACCCGTGTGGTAGAGCGCTCAATTTTTTCCTTAAAAGCATTTGTCTCCCTTTTTATTTATTTTTTAAAGTGGGGACTTCAGAGGCAGTTGTTAAACTAAAAACATCCCTCTAGGTTTGGGATGAAACTAAAAATCAAAATCTTCCTCACTGTAGAGCAATATTACATTTCCCCCCATTGCAGACTTATTTCATAAAAATGTCAGCTATTAAGTTAACATTATTTAAAGGGCTTTAGCTTGTAGTTACTGAATGCAACCTAAGCTATATCCATAAAGGTCTGACATTGATCCCTGGTTGTATAAAACATGATACAGAGAGGCACTAAATAAATAATCTGTATACTGCTTCCAAAGCATCTCTATTTATCACTGCATTAATGATAAGGATCTGATTTAAAGTGAACCCTAGTGAGGGTCAAATCCGAGCACAAGCTGTAATATGATCTGCAAGAGTGCTGATAACCTGAAACAATATGAAGAAACCCTGTCAGATAAATAAAACAAACCAGTTGTCCATTAAACAGCTCAGAAAGAGGCCAACAAATACGGATGGAACCATTTCGGGGTTTTTTTATTTATTTTATTTTAAAGAAGCACAGGAAAGCTGTACCTGAAGATCAAGCCAGTCTAAAGCTAAGGAAATAACACTGCACAGAAAAGACTGATCTTAAAAAAACCTGTGCAGCCACTTATGAGAAACAGTTTAGATGTACCCTTGCATCTCTCTGAGACCTGAAGAATAACATCTAACCTCTAAAATAAAAGAGAACTGTTTTCAAGTCATTACCAAATGCCTAATGTGAACATCCCAGATTATAAATGAAAACTGTATTTTTTAGGTTTAAATATATTAATTCTCACAAATCTCATAACACAAATAAAACTATCTCTTGACTTACTGATGAAAATTCTTACTAATCCTTTTAAAAAACCACAAAGGTTTCAAAGTCCTGTGGAAAAGCAGAAAAATTTAATTTCATTAGGGTCTGTCATAAATATGTGAAAAAAGTCCAAAATGCAGGTTGCTTGACAGCCCTTTAGAGAAGCTCCATCCCAATGTGGAATCCCTGCCTCGGATTCTCATAACACAAGGGGTTGTTCAGTTTGGGTTCTAACATCGTTTGCGTTAGGGCTATCAGTCAAAGCAATGAGAAGCTGAGGACTGAAACTCGGGAAATTCCCACTCCACACCCATTCTGCTGTCCTAAAAACTATGTTCTGCTTACGCATGTGAAACTAAACAGCTATATATTGATCCTTTTGATAATTTATAATTTTTGTTTGTTTGTTTTCACTGCAGTAAATAAGCAACATCCCATCACTTTAGGCATGCTCTTTTGGCCTGAAGACCACACAGATGAAATGTCAGGAAGGGAAATCAAAGCACTGACAATTTATCTGGGCCTCATGCCCGTCTTAAAATTTAGAAGGGATCCCCACTGGTGGTTAATAGTTTTCCCTGACATTAGAACTATTTTGTGTCGCTTATTTAAATTATGATACATTTAAACAAATAATCTATTTTTAACAGGATTTCTTTTTTTTTTTTTTTTTTTTTTTTAATTGATTATGAATCTAATATATATACATAAACCACGATGGTAAAAAATTATCAACAGATAAATCTTATTTGTACTGGATAGTCTCAAACAATCTGAGACCACAATTTAAAAGAAAAAATAACAGTAGCTATAGTAGGAGAAATAGTGGAAGAAATTTGCATTAGTGTCTCTGTGTAAGGCTTTATTCTACTGGACAATATATATCATGTTTAGATAAGTACAGAAAATATTTTCAAATTATATTCTATCTGCACACCATGGTCTCATGTGTTTTTCTTTGAACAAGGTTTCTTCCTCCTTCAATTCTATGCAGCTTTACACAAATAAATTAAATAAACATATTATAATCTTTCTCAAAGATAATGGAGGAAGGCTACAAATACAGAGGAACAGGTAGTTGCTAAGCAAAAATAAACATTCCTGTGAACACTTCCCCCCCTTCCTACCTTCACTAGTGAGAATTAAAACAATAATTAGTAGAAAGAGTAAATAAATCAGGTATGTACCAAAATGTATGAATATTAGAAGTTATAAAAGGTAAGTAGTGAAGAAAGAACTAGAATAAGGTTGTGAGCAATGAAAGCCATTTAGAAGTGAAAGTACACCAGCATGAGAGAAAATTCAAAAGGGATTAGACTATAATAAAGACAAGATGCATGTTAATAAATGCTTGGAAAACAGAAATGTGTTTACATCTGTGCTTTCACGTAACCGTTGAGTACATGGGTTTGGTTTTTTAATGTTGTTTATGTGCTCGCCTGGATATTTGAGCACACAGCATGACTGTCAGTAGAAAGAGATGTTCATAACTCTGTTATGAAAATCAGTTTCTGAAAAGCTAAATGAAGAGATCAGACTCTGGGTTCCAAGATTCACAGTGTTCAGCTTCATCTATTGTATACAGAAAATTATATTTTGTCAAGACAGTGGCAGTGGTAGAAGCAGCATCTTTAGACCGTATTGACATGACCCAGACAATCAACACTGAGAAAAACATGGTAGAATGGATTATTTAATCATGTGTTTTTGCACTTAAATTTCAACTAGTTTCAGAACCTTTACAATAAATAAATAAATAAATAAATTTAGGACATATGTATGGCAGAATAGGTTTACTAAGCACTTACAATGTGATAGAAAATGCATAGGCAAATAAAACTCTGTCTAAAGAAGTCCTCTACTGAAAAGCACCTGGGCTTTTTTATACTATCTAAAATTCTTGGTAAATATCAATACTCAGTCATGGAAAGGTGAAAAAGAGATTCAAAGAAATATAAGAAAGATGCAAGCTAGCCTTATATTTCTGATCCCTGCCATAATTATAAAAAATTTCACAGAACCCAACGTTTCATAAAAATATCAATTTTATTAAAACTATTGACATTTTACAAAATAAAACTGATACCTCTGAAATGATTTCCAATTATTTTGAGATGTTTAACCTTGAACTTTCCTGTATTTTTACTTTATCCAGTTTATACATTTGCTTAAATTATAAACTTAATGGTTAAATTAATGACTCCAATTAATTCTGAACTCTAATTCATTTTCCAAAAAGTCCCCCTAGGTTTTTCAACCAAGAGATGCAGGCCAGGTATATTGCCCAATTACAATCAATGATAATGGCAGCCAATTATTATGGAACCGGTGGGAACTGGGTCTTCTCAATTCTATGGGTCTAACAGAACCTTTTCCTTTTTATAACAAGGTAAGTTTATAAATGTAAAAGCAAAGAGCAGTTCCTAAAACAATTTATTTGACAGTCAAATGCGATATGACAACTTCTTAGCAACAAGTTTTCTGGTGAAACAGGAGTTATTTTTGGCTCTGCTGCTGCATTATTCAGATGCCAAACAATTCACTTCATTCAAAAGATATAAGAAATGGGGGTTTGTATTATTGGAGCAGACAATTCTGTGTTTGCACCATAAAACACACAAGAAGATTTTACATTCAGGTTCTGTCCAGATTTATGCACTGAGAAAGTCTGTCTTTTCAAATGTGATTTAGAAAAAAAAGTAGCATGTGACTGATTTGAGTCACATAAGTTTTATGAAACCGGTGTTCTGCCACCTGGAGTTTTGGCCTGGCTGTGTGAGACAGGCCCGGTATGTGACAGGGGCAAAGACAAACTGAAGGTTTTTCTCCAAGGTCACTATTAATTATCCTTCTGTTCTACCCACTTTCCATTTATCTTAAGTAAAACCATGTTTACAAGATGATTATATACCTATTTCAAGAAATAAAAATATTTGATTGTCTCAAACTCCATTAGAACAGCCTGCTCAGGAGTCTGACATATTCTTCACATCTCTTTCAAAAATAAATGCATTAAGATGTGAGCAACAGCTTCACAAACATCTGTTTTTCCAAGCTTCATGCTGAAGCTTCCACTTACATCTTTTAGACAACTGTGTGTAGTTAATTTTATTTCTGTGAAACAGGAATTATTTCATTAAAATATCCATTCAACTTTAATGAAAACTTAAAAACCTGAGAAAATATTAGAAATCTAGCACTGTTAAGGAGGTTATAATAAAAATAAATATTTGTACAGTACTCATGATCTTGGGGGTTTTTTGATGCTTTTTAGAAGGCACTGCAGCTCTAGACAATTGTGTAGCTGTAATTTTGCAAATCACTCTTAATATGTATTTAGGCAGAACACACTGAAACTTCTTGATGGCTTAAGGAAACCAAAATTTCACATATTACAGGCCAATTATGTGATCAATCCTGAAGAACTAAATATTATTACAAAATCTGAAGTAATCAAGCGTACAGTATATTCTCAGTGCTTAGCATAAGAGGGATGCCTTTACTAAACTAAAAGATTTATCTATGATTTGAAAATTGAAATCCTGCTGGAGAGCAATTTACAATTATAGAGGTAATTATACTAATACAATATACTCTCTCTGACTCAGTGCCTTAGTAACAGCATGGCCATGTGTGCATATGTTGGGAGTTGCAACACATATGCCCTGGGTAACATGGGGTGGGTGTCTGATACCCCCCAGCAAAGCCCTTCCAGGAGAGGGCCAGGCAGAGGCAAAGGCCAGAAGCCTTCTCCCTCTCTTCCGCTGTCTTCTATTCAATATCTGTGCTCCCTGGCAAGCATCTCTGTGGGAATCTAAGGAGGACAACCTCCAAAACTTCAGTAATTTTTTGAAGTTAATGTAGATAAAGTTAGGCTCCTTTTTATTCATCCACTGAGCATCCATCCACACAAAGGATCCTAAACAATACCGCATCCCATGTACTTTGTTGCATATATAGCCCTGATTTTCCCCACTAATTATCACGGCTCCTGTCATACACACACCTATGATTTATGTTTATGATCTCTATGCAACTACACCCATGGCTTGCAGCAAAACTTTTGTCTGCAGATGGATTTTAGGAGTATGTTAGACCTCAAAGCACTCACCAATCTCATTTCCTACTGATAGAGGTGCCCTGCATTGCCTAGTACTTTTATAAAAAGTCACTTATAACTTTACCACAAAAAATCAGGCCATAAAAAACCCGCTAGAACTCACCCTGCAATATTGGCTCAAGTTACATCTTCTCAATGACAAAAAAAAATATTTGATATTAAATTCTTTATTTAAGACCAAGGAAAACATTTCATTTTGAGAGACTTATGAGGGAAACAAGGGACATGATAAACTACATTCACAAAGATGACTAAAAGAAAGTAGCCATCTTCCCTCACTTCTTTTTCCCTTCTCCCATTGAGAACACATGCCTAACTTTCCCACTTCCTGAGAATGCCCCAATTATCCTGTTGTGGTGTATAGCTCCACCTCTTGCAGATTTTGGTGCATTCTACATGAAATGTTTTGATTAAGTAGAAGAGGGTCCCGTATCTCCAGCCTAAGGCAATCCCTCAGTAATAAAAGGTACAGGCACAAATCTGCCTAAACAAACGCAATCTGTATTTTCAATTTTTTAAGAAAATGCAACTGCACACAGATGAAGAAGAAATAAGAATTATGACAGATTAATTTTGGACCACCAAATCTATGTTTTTCAGTTACTGTAAGATTCAAATAAGTTCCAGCAACTCTGTCACTAAGCCAGTTGAACTCTGCATCTCTCCAAAAAGGCTGCATACCATTCTTGTTTTACTGTTGTAATACTTGTGGTAAAAAGGAATTTAAATCATTAACCACCTAAAATAAATGTTGAATAATTTTATCAAAGAGAAAGAAGTCTTGTTTTCTACACAGCCACAGATCTGACCTGCTGACATTTACCAAAAAGCTACTTTGTATTTTCTGCACTAACAAGAAATCCCATGTGTTCATACTGTGTCACACTACAAAAGTAAGTCAGCCATGGATTAACTTCCATATGTTCTTTTAATTGATTTAACGAATATAGATAAGATAAAGATACTTATGTGGTACTGTAAAGAGCACGGACAAAGATCTGGTCACCTTCTGCACCTTCCCAATACAGACCTTTGCAGACATTTCTTGTGAAAGGACCAGACTTTACAGGAGATATGCAGGATTTTAAGCAGGATGATACACAGGAGAGGGGATTTTCAATTTAAGTTCTTTTATCAAATTAGTACCACAATCACAAACTTCCAAATATTTCCATAGTCACTTTCTTTACAGTTTAAAATAATACTAGCGGTATGCTTCCAACCTTAATTGCTACGATTTCACTTCTATGTGGATTTATAATCCATTTTAATCTCTCACAGAACACACCCTTTAAAGCAGAAATCAGTTTTCTAGACACCCCTGAGAACTAGAAGCTTTTAAAAGAATATTTTACTGTCCCTTTGCAGACATGATTGCTCCCAGACTGACTAGTTTTCAGTTTTAATCTCTGAATGGATGCAGGCATTTGTTTCTTTTTGGTCATACCACATTACATGCTGAGACAGTGATGATGTGTGGGAATTTAGTAACCCGTTCAGAATTCTACATTTTATAAGACAGAAAATGTCAGATGCGGTCAGCTTCTTACCCTTTTATGGCTGACTTTTATTATTCACTCCTGCCTCTTACTGCCTACACCTCCTGAGCAAATGTTCAAAATTCTATTCAAATTGCAGAAGCTAACTTCCTTTGCAGAGAATAATACAGATTCAAAGGAGGACAAGTGTTGTTTATTAGCAATTACCATGAAAGTCCTTCCTGTAATTAACCTCAGCTTCATGGACACTACTATTTGCACTTCAGCTATCTCATAAACAGGGGCTACATTTCCATTATTGTTAGGGAAGATGAGTCATTGCAGAAGAATGCTTATCTCAAGTCAGTTTTAACTAGCTTTTGTCTGCAGGAGATATTAGTCATTGGTACCTACAAGATTACAAGAATGTCTGGATTTGGGATTCTTTTTTAAAAGCTTCTTTCCTCTGCCCCTTCATATATTCAGAATGCATCAGTAACAGCATCAAGGCTGAGAAGTATATAAAATTCTCCTTTCAGTTAAATGTACACTTTGCCTGTATGATCACTGAATCATAACCAGGAAGAATTCCAGATTCTGCCCAGCTAATGGGAGGTCTAAGGCACTGAATAACCCAACATTTGCTCTGTAGGCCATAAAGAGACAATGGTAAAGGATTTGTTTTAACATTTTTCAAGCTCTCAAAGAAAGCAGAGCTACAAATCAGTGCAGTGATGTATGCCTCTTGCCTGATGAAAAAAAAAATCCCAAACAAATGTGCATTACAATGCACATTCCTAGATTTTTGTTTTGTACTTTACTTTTTATTTATAATTGAACAGTCTGGATATTAGGAGATGTTAACGAGAACACTTATCACACAGAGAACCAAAACATATATTTCAGTTCCTTGAAACTAAAAAGGCTAGAAATCCAATAGTCTTTCATGACCTAATCCTGCAAAAATACATGCAGGCAGAATTTCTGTATCCTATCACTGATGTTAACAGAAGACAAACCAAATGGAACTACCTGCAGGTAATCACCACAAAACTGGGGCCTTCTGAAGGGTATTCGAGAACATCGTTACATGTTTTGCAGAAACAGAATGAGTACAGAATAAAGTTAGAGCTTTACTAGTAATACAGTCTTAAACAGCACAGTTGTGATTCTTGTTATCTGACTATAACCTAAATTAAAATCTGATTCAAGGGGCATAGCATTTACCTTTTTTTCCCTATTTAGCTATCAGGCTATCAAGCAGAACTCCCACAAAAATAAAAACACTAATTAAGACTAGCTGCGTCTTGAAAGTCTTCCCATACTCTCTGCTTTGAGTAAGTTAATTTCACATTCCCAAGTGCTAATTCCAGAGAGTTAGCTCAAAACCTGCAGAAATTTGTATAAACTGTGAGGTCAGAGATGAGAATATTCCCTTTACTTTAGATTCAATTTTATTGAGCATTTGTCATTTTACTGTTATTTTTCTCTTGTGGGAGATGCTAGCTAACAGCAAGGCAGAAGAGTAGAACTGGATTATTGCATGCAAAAGCATCTACATTTGTATGTCCCCTTCAAAGTAATAATAAATTTTAGAAAAAAACCTTCCGTCTTTTTCTTTAAGCATTTTTGAATGTTGCAGATACAGATTACATTTGACCAAAATGAGTTTGAATGCCATTCTCTTGACTAGATTTTTTTCAAGGTATACAGTGAACCAACTGCAGACATAAATTGTGTACAAGCTTGGTTTTTTCTTTCCCAGTGGGAGTGGCAACTGAAATCTGGACCTTTGCCACATTGGTTGTGCAATTCAGATCACAGTACTTATAGAGACAAGATGGTCAGTGCACCAGCATACTAATGCATCTGACTGCTAGACTGGCCATTGTTAGTATTTTATAAATAAAAGTAAACCCAAAGTTTAATATCAGAAAATACCATTTGATGTAATTTTACGATTGAAACATAACTTCCAGTCTCACCACCTACTTCTAAGGGACAGTATTGTAAATTCACTGTTAAAGTTCTCAGCTGCTCTAACAGTGGGATTGCATTTGAAATTCTCAAACAATATATTAGGAGACAAGCATTTTCTATCCTTTTTTTCTTTTTTTTTTTTTTTTTTTTTTGGTAGCCCATGAGTATACAACTCTATGGTTTTCAGTTGTGCATAAGAATTACCTAATAGTTTGCTACAATCAGTTTCTGGTTAATACAAAAGACAATTTAGCTATGTAGTAACATGAAAACAAGCCTAAATAAATCACCATTGAACTTGCATGATTCCTCTAAAACATGAAATGTGATTTTTCTAATCAGTTCTCCTCTTTCAGCAGCTACATAGTGCCATATTAAACAATTTTAACAATAACAAGAAATAAATCACAAACAATTGAATTACAGCACATTACTTTGAACTATTAGACCAAAAAGAAACATTCAATGCAGTGGGTTTGTTAATTTGAAGTTTAAAAAGAATTTTCATATTCATAAAGATTTTAGCATAAAAATAATTTTTCATGAAGAAAAAGGAAAAAAAATCATGTGACACAGTATGCCCATTTGAAAAAGTTGCTCTACATTTTCAGAAAGAAGGAAAACATTTTTAAAAGATATATTACTAGTTTTGAAGGTCATTCCTCCTTTTGCATGCGCATTAGGAGTAGGAATGACTTTTTCCACTTCAAGGTATTGACAGGGATTATATTGAATAAACTCTGTTCGTTAGCTTTCCCCTCTGTCTAGCTTTTAAAGCATACTTAATTATAACAAAATGGTACTTTGCTCTGTCAACAAGTTGTGAAGTCACTTGCTCAACCTTTTTCCTCTCATTCCCTCTGCTATTTCTCTTCTCTGGTCCTGCTTAATTTTTTGCATTTCCTGATTTTTATCTTGGGAAAACAAAAGGCAGCTGCACTAAGTTACATGAAACAGCAAAGTGACTCTGCTAGTTAGTGATTTGCAGGTTCTAAACAGTGAATGTGTGAAATGAAAAGGGGAGTGTCATGTTGCAAAAACTCTTTTCTCTCCCCTTTCTACAGCTGTATTTCTAATCAGCAGAAGATACATCTTGCTTGGAGTCAACCCCCTTTCTCTCTGCACATTCTTAACCTTCTATCTTATGCATGGATCACTGGTTAGCTTAGAAATGCACAGACACAAAAGGGGGAGCTGACATGTGAGGTTTGATGGCAATAATGGCTGTTTATAAGCCTAATCCATCACATTTAGTGGACACCTCCATTTTTGTCCCTCTGAAAAGGTATAAATAATAAAATGGTATAGCTTCAGCTCAGAGGTGCCTTGGTAAATATTTTAACTATTTACAAGATCACATCAATAACAAAAGAAGCATCTGTACCATCCATACAGAGGTCTCTGAATCATTAGAATAGTACCCAGATGGTTCTTGCAATTCATCAACAATAAAATGTCTTCATGTCAGAGCTTTTGTGACATCATTGATATTTTTATATGCCACTGTTCAATACTCCAAACTTGCATTCTTTTCCCCAAAAACATTAGTAAATATTCTCTTTCTCAAGATAAAAAAAAAAAAAAAAAGAAAAAAAAGGAAAAACTTAACAATAAGGATCCACACACAAGGTAGATCCAGCTGCAACTCTTCTCTCCAAATAATCAAGGATCCATATTACTAATGTTTATATGAGACACATATTATCTGGAATACATCAAGGTTAGCACTGTATCAAATCCCTTGATAAACTCAGGCTGCTATTGGCTACTTGGGCAGTAGCAGTTGATAGTTTTTCTTTGATTTTACTTTGCTTGTATCAATGTCACATCCAAACAGCAGCATGTTATACACAGTAACAAAACATAGGAAAGGAAATTCAGCAGTCACAAAATGTATCTGATGGGTTTCCTATTTAAGATCTGACAAGTGAGCTCCGTAGATAGTGATGTTTATTCCTTTCCTTCATAAAGCAAAAATACTTGGAAGTGGCAAGACATAGGTGTATAGATAGTATTACAGCTCTTGTTTCTAGCTAATTAGAGGCTTTGAGTACCTGGTTTTTAGGTGCTAAATGAAAACCAAAAGGAATAAAGCTGGCAATTTTAGAAAAATGTGTAATACCCACTTGTTAAATATCCTATACATTTAAAATATTTCATACTGAGTCATTAGTCTCATTGAATAATTTTAGCTGAAATTGGTAACAATTTTAAATAAGGTCAGCCTCCAGTTTTTGTTTGCTTTTAATCTTATTCATGTATATTATAAATCAGGCTGGGCTTTAAAGTCTTGCCTAAAGAATTTACTCAATTCCATAATATTCCTTAAACCATTGAAGTTTCAGTCACTAAGTTAAAAATAATTTTTAAATATTACTTCAAATGTCTTAAAGTGTTATTTTACAAAGTTTATACACCAGTACTAAAACTTTTTTCTCTAATTGATCAAAACCTTGATAAAATAATTAAATTATACCAGCGTAAAATGTACACAAGTGCAAACCTATGTAAGAAAATGAACACTAGTTCTATTATTATATTAATTCCTTATAACCCTGCACACACACAGGCACACACACACACTTTCTGAGAAAGATGATAAAATGTTAAACGGGAGAATGTTAACAAAGAATAACAATAAAACTATGTTTTTTCCAATATAGAAATACTCTTAGATAAAGTTTGAAAGCCCTCTCCTTCCCAAAGATAAGCAAAATGCCATAGAAGTAAAGCAATTCAGAAGCATTCCTGAATATCAATGCTACGTCAATTCCAAAATTTGGTCAATAAAATTAACAGCCGTCCTTTGAATGGAATATCACACCTCTAAATGAGTTCAAGCTGGTGCTGTTATTGTCCAGTGGAATGTGAGATTTACATTTCACAGCTCCTCACCAAAGTAATGAATGAATCTGATCTCGTAAACAAACAATTCCAGTTTCATGTTATTTCAATGGCCCTCCAACAATGTGTGCCTCCACAAAGAAAAATATTTATCATGTATGTGCCCAGCTCCAATTCTAAATGGAATCATAATGAAATAACACCATAAAAACCATTTTCACAGCTGAGTTTGCAATTTAATAAACAAATGCAAACAAAAGTCTTTGGAGATTAACAGTTAAAAAATAAATGATGTAGAAGACTCCCCACATCACAATGGGAACAACTGGAATGGCCTCCAGCAACATGCTGTAGAGTCACAAGGTATGTGTCCTTGGACTTTTCACAGGCATCAACCTTTGAAGTATGTTATCATGACATCAATGCAAATCAGTCAGATGATTTCAAGGAAAGGTCAAAAGTAATTTGCTTTGTTTGCATGGTCCTAAATATTAAATAATTACTCCGCAAGCACCAAATATTTTCAGACATATTATACTTGTCCTGCACTGGCCTCATAACATTTACTAACTTATTCTATTCTTTACTCTACAAAAAAAGTCATCAACATTTTTTTGCAGTGGAAAGTTTATAGCTAATTTTAAAACTCCAGATCTTAAAAATAACAGTTTGACACTGTGTGGGACTTCATGTGGAGTTTTCTGAAGTGCACACAGATAACGTAGTTCTTGGGGCTTTCATTGAAGTCACTAGCAACTTTCCCCCTCAACATAAATGAGAATAATTAATCTGAGTTCTTGAGAGTCAAATCTTTCTAATAGTACACTAACATAAGGGTGACTGTGCCCAGTACTTGGTTGCCGTTGTATTTTAATTTGGGTCATTTAAGACATGCATTAGATTATCATGGCCGGCCAGAGGTTTCACAACAGCTCAGTAATGCTGCAATTAAACCTACTCGTCTCAGCAAATTTGAATCTTGATATTACATAGAGTACAATGATACCACATTAGATCAATAGCAATATAGTGGAAGGGATGTAGACAGACAAGAGTCCAGATGTCCAATGAAATTTTAACAACATGCATGTTTTTTCTGGATTGCAATCAGGCTGCATGATTATTGATTTTTTCCTTGAATATGGATATGAATCATTAATTCTATGAAATGGTAAGTGGTAGGATTCAATTATGCATTCAGAAAGATTCCTGCTTAAGGTGGCTAAAGGTAATAGACTAACATCACTACATTTCTACAGTAAAACAAATAAAAACCATTCTATTAAAGCTATCACAAATCTACATCATGACCTGAAGACCTTAAACTAAAATCCTGGGCTGGGGGGGAAGGGAATGGAATTAAAAAAAAAAAATCTGCCTTCACTGACTTTCTTCTATGACTGGCACAGCCTTCCTCACTGCTACTACTAGTCCAAAATGAGATGAACATTTAGATTTTAATACTGCTTAGGCAAACAAAGTATTTAAATCTTAAAAGTCTTCTCACTTTATAGGATCCAGCATGTGACACACTTCAGCTTAATATTTATTCCAGTATTCAATATCTAATGTGTTAATAAGAAAACACAGTGATTGAAAAAAAAAAAAAAAAAAAGGAATCCTTTTTTCCCCCCATAAAATAAGCCTCCCAACAAAAGCAATGTTTTAATGAAAAACTATAGTTCAAAACTATGACCTGTCTAATTGTCCAAGCAAGGACTTTACCTAACAACAGACTCTAAATACAGTATCAGGAAATAAGAAAGTAGCCAGTACTAAAATACATTATTTGTCCTTGGCAGATTCTTTGAATTAATTAAGAATTAATTTGGCCTTTTGAATTGTCATGAGAATCCTATGATATACGTATATTTTGGTGGAAGTAGTGTAACAGCTAAACAGAGCACTGGTAAGAGCTTCAATGGAAATATCTTCACCTGGAAAAGTTCAAAAGGTTTTAGGGGGCTCATGCTCTTTTGGATAGAACATACTGAGGATCCTAGCATAATGTGTCACAGTAAGCTTTACTGAAAGACTAGAAGGGCAGAAAACAAAGGGACACATGAAGCATTTTCAAACTGCCTAGGTGACAAGTTTTATCTATACATTTTTGATTGAGATAAATGAGATTAATTTTGAAAGTCAAATGGTGAATCCCTTTCCCAGAGTAGACTCCTCCACTGATCTAGATGGAACGGCTCTGATTATCAAAACAGTAATATGATAATAAAACTAAGTTGTTCATAGTTTTAGCATTCTGAAAATGCATTGTTAGGTCTGATTTTAAGTTATATACTTAAAGAGATCTTAAAATCATAGGCTTCTTGGAGTATAGGAAAATTTCGCATGTAACCTTGCTATGTGAATATGCACATTCATTTTAGGAGAAGTATTCATGAAATATGTGCTACTCCATGAGTGTATGACTTAAAGGTTATGTAAAGGTGTCACAGAAAATGAGCTAATTGATAGTCCTCTGCAGTGCTAGTTAGAGAAATTTTATCAAGATACTCTAATGATTTATAAAGTGCAATTTTAAACAGCGATTTAAGAATATTCACTTTGATGCCTTAGTAATCAAGAATCAGCTCAAAAATTAATGATCGCTTTTATGGTAGCACACTTCATTGAGCTCTAATCCTATGAGATGGTATTTAAAACACTGAAAGTAGTGTCTATTCCCCCAAAACAGACTAAGTTATTTCACATTCCTTTTTAATTAAAATATGACTTAAAATAATGAGCCCTGAACACAAAACTGCAACGCTTATTAGCTTCAATGCAGTCAGGTAGCCAGCTGAGTACACTATATGCTGCATTTTTAAGTCTTCTCAGTGAAAAAGCCAGGTAGCAAATTCTTCTCAGGTGATTGTGCAGGCTCTGATCCAAAGTCCACTTAAATAAACAGGAATATTTCCATTTACTTTAACAGGTTTATGGCTCACTCTCCAAGAAAGGCACTTTTCACTTATATTCTAAGTTTGCACAGCTCCACTTAATTATTGAACGTTTGAGGACTGGACATTTCTATATAATAAAATTTCCAGTTACCGATAAGAAAATACTGGTACTTTTTTCTTCAAGTGAAATTAACGTTCATGGCAGATGTGATATCAACGGCTTGAAATTCTATATCTTGATGCTGGAGGCTTGTACTCAGACTTGCTGGAGTTGATGGTTGAATTTCTCCTTATGACAATGACAGCCTGAGGAAGGGTACTTAACTTCAGCATAACCTGGGCTCTTCAGATTTTTCATTTGTTTAAACTTGCACTGTGCAAGTCTATTATTGTCAAAATGGGAGGTTTTATCAGACAAAATCAACCTATCATTTAATGTATGTGGTATGTTAAATCCACAAAAGATGTGAATATGATACAAGCTGAGTGTCTACTGACAGATACGGACATTTACAGATCTGGAAGTTCCCACTTCAGTCACCACCAGAGCAATCAGTATCTAGGTCAGACAGACATCAAATGGAAGCCACTGCACAAAAGTTTGAGGTTTGATACTGATTTTTTAGCTTCCATTCCCTTTAACAGTCATACTCTTTAATACTTCCAACAGTTTGGAAAACTTCTCACACATGAAGAGAAAACTACCCTTATTCTAAATTTAATTTGGCCTTCACAAGCTTTTGCAGACTTTTCAAATACTAAAACTGAAGTAGAAAGCAAGATGTACAAAGATGTCATCAACTACCCCCCACACACTTCCTTAGTTTTGAGGTCACTCAATGCAGGACCAATATATAGCAGGAAAAAAATTAAGCAGACTGTGGAAGACTAGCTGATAATAATTCTGGAAGACTGACATCCTGTCCCCTTCCCTTCCTCTTCCCTGGGTGTGCAATCTGTTTTGATGACAAATTGAAGACACATTTTTACTTCCTCTGAATTCTCTTCACACTGTGGTGTTTCTGTCTGTCTCATGTTTGTTATATCAACTCTCCACTAAGGGTTTGCCAGAAAATGCAAAACACCAGTATCACATTAAAATAACTTGTCCTAAGTATTTAACAGTTTCTAGGTATTGTTACACTAGCTAAAGCCTTTTTCCTGCAAGAGATTGGAGATAGCCTAGGGCAGTACCAGCATATCCCTTCCAGGATCATACAAAAAAGACTCATCTCACTGTAAAATGGACAGACATGCCCATTTTGTGTTCTAAGCAGCAATTCCCCAAACATTACCAAAATCAGGATGAACAAATAAGCAATTTATAGCTTTTAATATATGCACAAGACCTAATTCTCATCTCAGTTGGTATGAAATGTCTAAAGTTTTTAATGACAGAGGATTCGATCACAGATCTTAATTCATGTGGTACAAACATAGTGTGCTAATTTTGGAAATGGTAGGGCTGATTCAAAGGAAGTTCACTGTATTGACATCAGTATAAAATGGAGGTCATAATTTGACCCCTTCACTGTAATAAGGATGGTAAACCCTCTACCAAAAAGCCCTATTAAAATAAATCCTAGAACTGAGATATATTCATAGCAATAGAATGTAATAATGCAACTGCCTTAATAAGGATTTTACCACCATGTGTTCAATTACAAATATAATAGCCTTACTTTCTATAATTTGCATTAGACACTAAACTTAAGGCTAAAAGCAAAAGGGAAAAAATGGTATTTCTTAGGATTCATGGTCTTTCTCAACTGCTGGACTCATCAAGTGACCATTAAGCATATTTTATGCTGCAGCTTATGCCTCAGTTTCCTTACTTGTAATCTGAGAAAATAACAAATTCTTTCCTAGAAATAGTTCTAAGCCTCTCTGTCATCTACATAAATTTAATCTGTAATGTTATTAGTTATCTACAACAAATCATTACTTTTTTTAATTTGCCTATTGCCAACACGGTTCAAATTACACAGCACATAATCCACGTATGTTTCATAAGTTTAATTTACTGATTTTAGTCAAAAACATCTTTTAAATTAAATGTTGCTATCCATTTTATTGCTCAGCTTGTACTTTGCTTATTGCTGTGTGCCTGCCAAATTCATCTAATCAACACAACAATCTAACTGCAATCAAAGACAGTGGGAGTATTTATAAATCCAATCTGCTGCAGCAAATATGAAAGAATACAGACATTACAGTATTCAGCAATAACAACCCTGAGGGAAGCAGAGTGTCTGCTGTTTTCAAAACTTTTTTTATATTCCTTCCATAATTTCATTTGTACTTTTCTTATGGGCAAACAGCCATACTATCTTTAAAAGCATATTGCATATAAAAATTTAAACTAAATTAGTAAAGTGAAAAAATCAGAAAGTCCATATTTCCAATACATTATGCCAACAGAGCTAACCCTTACAGATGAGAAGGCTATGTACATTCTGCCCATGGCAAGGAAAGAGCATATATTGTGGCTTACTTCCTGTCCAGATATATTGCACACCTCATCTCTTTATATTCTGCACTTGACAGTAGATCACATGCTTCCTAACAGCATCAGATTTATTGCAGAGATGCAGATCAGCTCTTGGGCAAGAGACTGGGCAGCAGCCTGATTCTTGCGCAGTTTCAGGGAGTGCTCTGGCAGTATGGAAGTCAGGGTTGGCATGCCAAGTGTTAGAGTAGTTGTCACAGCCTTTCTTTTTATCATGGCCTTTTACACAAATAGGCAGGGATTAATCATGGACACAGCTTCTCATCTCTCCTGAGCTTGGGAGTCCTCCAAGCAAATTATGTTTGAACGTAGGGAACATGGAAATGAGGGGAAGATGCCTCCACCAGAAATGACTACAGGGAATTGACGCACAAGATAAATTGTCCTGGTAGGCTGAAAATAGACATTTCATATCTAAACCATATCTACAGTCTTTATTGTTTTCAATGTTTTTTCTTCCCTCCTGCCCCATGAGAGTGGAAGAAGATCTTCAAATGAAACGTTAGCCTATACTCCTTTTTCAGCATATGAACTGATGCTTTATTTAATACCTACTCTGTAACTTCTGTGTAACAAGTGAGCTGTTAATTTCTCAACAGCATTTCCATCTCTACTGTATTTCAAGTCCTTCATAAGCATTCATGCATTTATTTTTATAACAACGGTTTCAAACACATAGGTACTATTATACCTCTTTTAAAGACAGAAAACTGCAGCAGAGAAAGCTAAAGTCAAAAGTTTTCAGTAATTCCAAGTGCCCACTTTGGGATCCCCTAAGACTTAACTCCTTCAGATGGCTTTGGAGTATACAGTACCATGTGCATCCATGGGCTCTAAACAACAACAGTGACATTCAGCATTTGATCACACTGTGAAATCCTATGTCAAGAGGCTTACACTTAATAATAAACGATCACAAACTGATTTGTATAGCATTGTAGTATAATTCTGTGGCACTGCTGGCTATGTCTATGAGTACTAGTTGTGCCAAAAAAGAACTCGAGTGCACCACCTCATCTTGTTCAAGATAACTGGCTTCAAACTGCCTTTATGACCAGATACTTAAACTTATGTCAGTCTCCAAACCTACATTTAATTTTCTTGATCTGGCAAGCCACTGGGCTCACACGAGGGAGAAAGTGAATGTATAAAAGCCTGGGGAACAATCATTGAGTTTGGTTTTGAATATGGTATTGAACATGATCTGACAGGATTAGATGAACATGGCCTAGTAGCCTGTATGGCAGATGCAGAAATATAACCTAATTCTCCGGGGCAACATAAACCCATTTTCTTCCTACTGGTGATGCATCTACTTTCTAGCCTTCTTAATCAGCCTGCTCTAGCCTGCTGCATTTTATTCCCACTTTGCTGTCAACCCACTCATGGTCTGTTTCTGATCTCAGTCTCATCTGTATTAAGCAAAAGTGACTCCCATGACTATATGGACGTGAGAGAGATCAGAAACCATCTCAAAGTGCAATAAAAGTAAGGTATCAGATCCAGGGTAGTTACAAATATATTTTCATTTTATATGGAGCTGTGTTCAGGAATGTTTTACATTTTTAACGTGTTGCAGTTTTAATATGTAGGGCCAACTTCAGTCAGTGTAAATTAAACAGACTTTGACTTCAAGGGATGATATTGGATAATTCTGGCTTATAGCACAAAGTAATGGTGGCTTACCTGATTTCTAGCCTATCAGTAACATTTCCCAAATATTACATTTTGGTGCTTTTCAAACAAATTCTTGAACTGTCACTATAGTATTGGGAGACATCTGACCCCTTCTGGCACCATTTCATGTAAATGTTGTGGGGTAGCCTGCTAATTTACGCAGAAGAGTTCATGTTTCTCAGCAAGCTTGAGCTGCTTTTAAGTGGACCTGTCAGAAGGCAGAGTTTTGCCAAGGCAACTGAAGTCTAAGGAAGAAAAGCTATTTGTTGATTTGTTTATTTCAGACTGGTTGAATGTTTTAGATTGAAAAACACTTCTAGGTTTCTTGGGTTCATGGGAAGAATTAACTCAACGATACTTTAGAATCAATTGTCAAGTACTACCACACTGAAGAAAACAGAGCTGTCCTGATTTATACCTCCAGCACATCTGACCCTAAAAGTTACTAGTGTTAACCAATATTTGGTTGAACTGCTATTTTGCAGGCAATTTTCTGTGATTTTAAGGCTTGTGTTAGTAAGATTGCAGTATCTGAACTCTGCAAGAAATTAATGAAACAATGTGATTTGTCAGTGCGAAAGGAGAAAGTACTAATTCTTTCAAACAGAGAAAGTTGAAAGAGGGGAAGAGATTCAATTCGTAAGAAAAACTTTTTAGAAAAAAACTGAATCTGCATTCAAGGCAAAGATCTGATAAATATTGAATAAATAAGTTCAAGTTCATAGCAGCTGAAGAACAGTTCAACTTCAACCATATCATTGTCAGGAAAAACAAATACAAACTTGCCCCAGAGCAAAACAACATTAGAGAAATCAGGAAGAGGACAGATAGACAGACAGTAAGTTATGGACATAAAACTCTTTGTACCAAAACCAATTAACCCTAACCTAAGGCAAGCCTTTTTCTTCTAGCCCTTCATTTAAAGGTTTTACAATTTATAGCCTGTGTTTCTCAGGGGAGGTCTAGCTCTGCATTTCACAGCAGCACATGTGTAATCCTGCTGCAGCACAAAGCACATGATCTAGCTGATATCAGGAAATCCACTTTTCACAAGTTGGAAATACACTGGAACTGAGCTGTAACCAGAATTCACTTCTATTGCAACAGGCCATACAGGTTTGTAGAAATGACAGATTGGAGTGATACTCAGAAGCCTGTCTGTCCCATCCTGCATCTGATATCCTTGGAGGGAAAAAAACCAACCAAACAAAACCAATCTGCTACATTATTGTTTGAAACACAATTGAATTTTTTAAATTGGATTTTAAAAGTTAAGTTTAGGCTTTCAATAAGCATGTATAATTGCCATTAGTAGCAAGGTTGGAAAGTGCAATATGACAACCATTTCATTTACTTACTGCCTTCAAGTTCTGAGAGAAATGCATGCTTGAAAGTCCCTATGGGGCAGGAGCAAGTCACCAACTTCATAAAGAAAAACTCCCAGCTTGCATAAACTTGCATGTTTAATGATCTTTTAAATTTTGTATGATCTCAAATCAGAAGTAAATTACATGTGTACCTAATCTGACTTCAAGACAGAGCTGCTTTAACAAAAGAATTCAGAAGAGGACATTCTTTGCTATGTATCTGTAGATTCAGGCAGAGAGGAAAATAAACCCATTCTGCAGTAATTATTTGCAAATAAACAAAACCTAATTCATGCCACATAAATCATTGTTAGTTTAATAATTCCACAGAAATGCTTACTAAATTCTACAGTATTTACAGCAAACCAACATAATGAATAATTATATCTTCCTTTTTTTTTCTTATTTTATATCATATAAAAGCTTTACGTACATGTTTAGTATCACGCATTTCTATAGCTTCATAACATTAATATATAGGTGTAGGTGATATGCAACTGCAAAGGTACTCTCACTTTACATTCGTATTCTTAAAAAAAATAAGATGCAGCTTCTTTATGAAAAATTATAAAAGAACTAATCTTACAACTTACACAACTTTTAAAATATGTCTATCTGATTCAGACTCATAGAGTTTTGTCTTTGCCGAGCTTTATCTTGGGAGAGAGCCTTTCTAAAATTTCCACCAGCTTTCTATTAATTATATAGTTATTTTTACATGAGGTTTGGTAGGGAAAGAAGTTCTCCTCCTTTGTGAATCCAGAAACATATACATACATGCATACATGAATAAAAAAGCACCAATAATATCAGGAGAAAAAACCCTGCATTTTAGAACAGCTTGAGCCAGGCAACTTTACTGTTTTATATTTTATCTCAAAGCTACCTTGCAAGCAGGTAGAAGTACAGTTTTAAAGGCTCTATATTCCTCCCTTCCATCAAAACCATAGAAACACCTGTGCTAAACAACTTTTGATTTCCCATTGTGAAAATAGCTTCTAAAATTATCTTATTTCTTGGGAATACTGGTCCCATGATAGACTGGAGTAAAACAAACAGGGATGCTGGTTCACAGACAAGTGAAAATTTTATTTTATTCTATTATGCCCACAAAGTGCAGCTGTGATCCTTATACACTGATAATGTTTACTTCCTAGTAGACACTACATGTAATAAAAGTGACTAAAAAGTCAGAAAAGAAACAATGTGTTTTTCTAGTGATCATCTAATTATCTCTAGAGTTTGAAACCCAGCTCATTTAAGGCAATAAAATGAAAAGCTAGTTTATAAGCTGTTTCATGGTATAAAAGAACAGCTCACCAGCAAGCCATATCTGTGAAATACAGAAATGAAACCACCAAAAAATACAGTTTGATAGAATATCAGAAGTATATGTACAGTATCCTTTTCAACACAGATATTTTATTTCAGTTGCTTATTGAGTCTTATGTTTTCTCATCAGGTAAAATTAGATTCTATATCCTTTGAGATCCTAAGCCCTAATAGGGAAAATTATTAATTGCATGTGTATATGTAGTCATTTAAGTCAAAAAACTGGTCTGCTTACAAAATGGATGACTTTTTACCTGAAGATAGGCTACCTAAAAGTATATGCTGTTTCCCCAAATTATTTTTCTGCAACTCATTTACCATACAGCTTCATATGAAACCGAAAACAACAATTTCTATACAACTAATGAACTCAAACCACTAGTATGCTCTGAGATACCATTATTCCCTTTAGAAAATGTTCTGATATACCAGAGATGGTAGATACAATGAATGGAAAGCCAGATTCTTACCATCCAAGAAATTAAGGGAGCATTCAGTCCAGCCTTATTTAGCTAAAGCAACCTTATTCTGGCTGTGACCTCACTATGAATATCACTGAGCTTCTAGTCTGAAGTTTTTCACAGAAAGTTACTTTTCACCTTATTTAGACAGGGAGCTGGATTGAATTTGAATATCCATTTCCTGATCTGTCCCTTTCCTACTTCTGTTTCTTCCAACTAAAATCCATAGTCTGATTTTCACTATTTACCTTTCTGTAGTACTCAACCCCAGGGAATGGAAAAAAGTACTCATCCCCAGGGAGAAAAAGAGGGGGAAAGAAAAAGCAGCAACTGTTAATCCAGAAAACTTCAATGTGACAAAAACAAATGCTTGTCCTAGAGTCAGAGTTCATGATTATGCCTTCTGTTTTAAGCTGAAATTTTTGTAGTACCTCACTTAGTGACAGCCTTGGCTGCAGTGACCACAATATTGTGGAATTTGGGATCCTGCTGAGCACACTGAAGGTTAGTGCTATGACAAAGGTTTTAGATTTCAGAAGAGCAAATTCAGCTTGCTCAGAGCTCTATCGGGAGGGATTCCATGGAAAGCTTCCATGGAGGATAAAGGAGCTGGTGAGTGCTGGGCGTCTTTCAAGAACACTCTCCTGGAAGCATAAAAACAGTTAATCCCCTTTAAAGGTAAGGGAAGCAGTTGGAGCAAGAGACCCCCTTAGCTTAACTGCGAGCTTCTGAGTCTGCTCAAAACCAAAAGAGAAGTGTATCAGATGGAAAAGTGAATGAATACCTGTTGAGAACTAAAAAGGCATTGCCAGGGTGTGCAGAGATGCAGTTAGAAAAGCAAAAGCTCAGCTCAAATTGAAATTGGCCAGAGATGTCAAAAACTACAAGAAAGGGTTCTTCAGGTCTGTAAACAATAAACAGAAGGAAAATATTGGGCTGCTGTTAAACTCGAGAGGAGCATCAGTCACCAACAATGCTGAAAAGGCAGAGTTTCTCAACACTTTCTTCACCTCTGTCTTTACCAGCACTGTTGGGCCCCAGGCCTTGGGAACAAAAATCCAGGTTGATGAAAACACAGACCCACCATCAGTGAAGGAAGAGTTGGTATGCAAACTATTACAGCAGCCTGACCCCTGCAAATCCACAGGCCCTGACATTATCCACCTGAGGGTGTTAAGAAAGCTGGCTAGCACTATTATAAGGCTGCTCTCCATAATGTTTGAGAAGTCATGGAGATCGGGGGACAACTTAGAAGACTGTAAGAAGGCTAAAGTCTACCCCATCTACAAGAAGGGCTTAAAGGAGGATCCAGGAAATTATAGGACCATCAGTCTTACTTCAATCCCTGGGAAAGTTATGGAACAAATCCTCCTGGGCAGTATCACAAGTCAAATGAGGTACGTGATTGGGAAAAGCCAGTATGGATTCACCAATGGCAAATAGTGCTTGACAAATGCAATCACATTCTATGACAAAGTAACCTGCTTGGTTGATGTGGGGTGAGCGGTGGACATTGCCTGCCTGGATTTCTCCAAGGCTTTTGATATGGTTCCACACAGTCTCCTCCTAGAGAAACTGGTGTGTTACAGTCTAGACAAGTGGTCTGTGCAGTGGGTGGGGAACTGGCTGACTGGCCACACCCAGAGGATGATAGGAAATAGCTCTTTTTCAAACTGGCACCCTGTCACAAGTGGGGGCCCTCAGGGAACAATACTGGACCCAATGCTGTTTAGTATCTTCATAAATGATCTGGATGATGGGATCAGGTGTACCCTGATGAAGTTTGCTGACAATACCAAACTGAGTGGGGAAGTGGACACTAAGTAAAGGAGAGGCACCCTGCAGGGAGACCCGAATAGGTTGGAAGAGTGGGCTAACAAGAACCTTATGATGTTCAACAAGGACAAGTGGTAGGTCTTGCACCTGGGAAAACATAATTCAGGAGTGCAGCAAAGACTAGGATCTGCCTGGCTGGGGAGCAGCTCTGTGGAAAGGGACCTGGGGTTCCTGGTGGACAACAAGCTCAATATAAGCAGTGTGCTGCTGTGGCAGCAAAGAAAGCCAACAGGATGCTGCATTGTATCAACAAGGGCATCACCAGCAGAGATAAAGAAGTCATCATCCCACCCTACTTGGTGCTTGTCAGGCCACATCTGGAATACTGTGCTCAGTTTTGGTCCCTGCCATACAGAAAAGATGTGGGACAGGCTGGAAAGGGTCCAGAGAAGGGACACGAAGATGATCAAAGGGCTCAGAAGCATGCCACATGAGGAAAGACTGAGAGAATTGGGTTTGTTCAGCCTTGGGAAAAGAAAGTTTAGGGGAGACCTTATCACCATGTTCCAGTATTTAAAGGATTGGCTACAAAGAAGATGGAGACTCAGCTTTTATAAGAAGTCACATGGACAAGACAAGAGTTAATGGGTTCTAGTTACTCCTAGGGATATACTGACTTGACACAAGAGGAAGATTCTTCACTATTATAACAATCAGCCATTAGAATAATATCCGCAGGCAAGTGGTAAGATTCCCTAACATTAGACAGTTTTAAGATTCATCTGGACAGGGTTCTGGGCCATTTTGTCTAGACCATGCTTCTGCCAAGAGAAGTTGGACCAGATTGCCCTTGAGGTCCCTTCCAACCTGGTATTCTATGAAACCAGCTTGAGCAAGGAGATGGCTTTTCTTCTCCCTCATTCTCCATTATTACATTTCAGTTTTGAGAATCAATAGTATTTCTGTAGATATGAACGAAGAAAAAAAAATCTCTTTATATTATGTTAAATGGTTTATTATGTATGATTTACAAATGTTCCTGTTAGTACTTCACTGTGAAGTACGCCAGTAAAAAATTATATCACAATTGTTTTCAGTGACATTTGTTAACAGTAAACATGGATCTGGCAAGCTTCTCAAGATCCCAAAGATCTGCATCTGTTAAGCAATGTTTACACACAGATCTTTACCTGAAATCTCACATATGAGCAGCGTAATGTAAATTATTCCCTTCTGGGTAGCAGTGATTTACACAAACAGATACTGCTGAACAGAAAACAAGCTTAATGCACTTGTGTTTACTTGAATTTGTGCCCTCAAGAGCATTTCAATATTTATTTTCATAAATATATTTTTGTAAATAATTTAGCACTTTTTAGTTATCTGTTTACCAATGCAATCAATTTAAATTAATGAAACATATCACTTAAAGAACTGCTCATCATGTAAAGAATCCATAACAGTAATAAATTTTAGTACAAAGGGTAGACAGTATTAAGATTACATTTAACATTTATGAGGGTACTGTTTGTTATTTAGAGCCTATATAGAAAGACACCTCCCTTTTTATGGTAATATCACCATCATACACTTCTTAATGTATAACAAGAACATTCGGTCTCTTGCTTTCCAGGCTTAAATAACTTTATTAGCATAATCCCTCCCTTGTTCATGGGGGATTATGTATGATCATACTATGTTCATGAATCTATGTTCCTGCAATGAACTCTAGGTACAAATATCTCCTCTACGTACTTTTCCAGAAAACAGAAACTTGGAAAGTCTCTACAAGTTCATACAATCTGTCCTCCTGCCTAAATAAGGATCAGTTATGATCTATGTCATTGACTTTAAAACCCTCCAGGAATGATGCAACAACGTAAGATTTTTTGGAAACATTTTCATGCCTCAGTATGCCTACTTCCTAAGTTGTTTCTAAATGAATTAGTTCAAATCTTGTTGAAATTTTAATTTCAGAGATGAATGTCTGGAAGTGTTTCCATTCAATTGCCTCATTTTAAGTTTGCTCAGTCAGTTACCTGAGGAAAATATTTCAGGAAAACAAAGGGAGCAACATCTACTAGATAATAAACTCTAAAATGTTAGCTTCCTCCTCTTCCTCTCCCCAGCCTCTCAGGAGAAATAGAGAAACTAGGTAAGATAAGTGCCACCTAAGGTAAGCATACTGATCAACTCTTAACAGATTTCAGGTAAGATCCTCAATATTTGCACACTGTGCAAGGAATAAAGATCATGACAGATGGTTAGCTTGCCTAACTACAAACACCAGTGGAATTGTCTAAATGTCCTACAAAGACCTAGATCCTAGTCTCAAACTAAAATTATACGTGATAGTGTCATATCCCAGGGATTCTGGAACTTCTCAAACTATTACTACATCCGAGGAGACAGAAAATAAATCTCTGCCAAAACGTCATGGAGGGTGAGCTCAGTAGCACTTATTTAGGTCAAGTGTTTCAAAATGTATATAAGAGAGCAAGAACTTCTTTGACACAAGTTTGCAGAGCTGGATACTCCACAGTTTCTCGGGGTAATCCGTTCTGGTACCTCAACATTTTTCTTCTATACCTGCCTGCTATTGTTTGCTGCTGTTGAACTGTGCTGAAATCTAGCATAGATCAGGACTGGGACCAGTTTTGACATTTTGTATTTATGTACTTCATCCATTAACTGGAAGCTATGCTGTAGCTGGAACTATAAATAACTAGTATAACTAGAAATGTGAAGAAATCTAGTTGTAAAAGGGCATAGAAAGAGAGCCAAAATAAAGAAAGTTGGCAGAAAATAATTTAGCAAATCTCATTAACACATTGTGCTACAATCTTGTAAATTAACAAAGGCAGATATTTAAAGCATGTTTAATTGACATACAATTTTTCAGCATTTACCAAAGAAAAGTTTTATATTATAAAAGTACTGACAACTGGAAGTTATCTACAGAATTTTATAAGTACTTGCAGATGGAAATGTAAATTACTTTTCAGACAGAACAGCCAATGCAATGAAAGTGGCTTTTAATAAAACATGAGTGCAGTTGGGTTTTGCCAGTTAGTTTCAGAAAAACCATAATTATTCTTTTTTCTAGCTAATATGTATCACTGAACAACCGCACTTTGCTATTGTACATTCTTATTATTTTGATTAGTTATATTTTTTGTTTTAAAAATGTTTTATTAATTAGATTCTTTTGAAATTAAGATATATGTTTCTTTCAGCTACACATTATGACTAAAAGTATAAAAACTGTTTTTGCAGAATTACTCTTACATATCTTTGGAGAGAAGATTAAAAAAATTATAGACTCACTCCTTAAAATATCCTAAATAGCACTTATCACCACACAACAGCAACACTTTGCAAAAGCTTTAGTTGTCAAATAATATTTAATCAAGTTTATTTTGCAAAACAAGGATCACTTGAATCTTGACAGGAAGGGGCATCAACGACGATACCCATTTTCAGATAAAACAAGCCATTCTAACTTTTGCAGACAAATCCTAAACAGATATCATGTTTTCATCCTGTCTCTGGAGATATGAATAAGATATATGAATGTTGTGGTTTGGGCCTGGTCGGCAGCCAACCACCACGCAGCAGCTCTCTCTCCCTTCTTTTCCAGCAATAAGAAGGGACAGAGAGCCAGGCTTGGGGTTCAAGATAGGACTGGGATGGGGAAAAATCCCCCTTTATGGTCACGAGCAAGAATCAGACTCGTTAGGGGAAGGAAAAAAAGACCATACATTTATTACAGACACTAACAACACGTAACAGAGTAGGACAGCGAGAAACACTGCCACATCTTGAGAACACCTTCCCCCCACCCCTCCCTTCTTCCTGGGCTCAGTTCTGCTCCTGATATCTCTACCTCCTCCCCCAGTGGCGCAGGGGCAGGGAATGGGGGGGGGCACTCAGTGCTGCCACTTCCTCCACCTTCAGTCGGGGGAGCTTCTGGAACTTCTTCCCCCTGCTCCATCGTGGTCCCCCTCTCACAGGAGACAGTCCTCCACAAACTTTCTCCAACATGAGTTCCTCCCATAGGCTGCAGCATTCCCCACACTGCTCCGTTGTGGGTCACCAACTTTCTCCAGCTGGATTCCCTCCCACGGCTGCAGCCCTTCCCAAGCTGCTCCGGCGTGGGACACCCCCGCATGCTGCAATCCTCCCAGCACTGAATTACAGCAGTGGGGCTACCTTTTCCCACAAGACCCCGGCCTTCTTTGGGCACAGCACCTTGATGACCCGAGCAGGAGCAACAGGACATAAATCAATGTCTGCTCCACCGTAGATCTTCATGGGTGGCGGGGGGGGCCACCCTGCCGTCTCACCACAGGATACAGGGGGTCGCTGCTCCGGCACACCTCCCCCCTCCTTTCTTCCTTCGTTCCTCCACTGACCTTGGTGTTCATGCAGCTGCCGTAACTCCTCCTCACAAGTCCGACTGCTCGTCACCACGTCCCTTCTTAAATACGTTATTGCAGAGGCACAGCCGATTGGCTCAGTTTCCAAACAGAAGTGGAGCTGACTTGGAGCTGGGGGAGCTTCGAGAAGCTTCTCACGGGGGGATGCCCCTGTAGCCCCCTCCCCTGCCACCAAAAACACTCTACCACTCACTCAACCCAGGACAATGAAAAAAATATGGAGGGCATACAGTACACTCTTACTACTACATCGCAGGGAAAAACATGTATTCACATGCTTCAAGTCAGTAAATAACATGAAGTCATTGGAATTATTTGAGCAGTCAAGGTAGATGCATTCTTAGCAGTAAGATTACAAAGGTCAATTGTTCTCTGTCATGCTTAACAATGTAATATCAACCCTCAGAGGAAACAGTTTCTCAGCCTACAAGTCAGCTTGAAGAAATAAATGTGATACTGAATCTGAGAAAGACTAAAAACCTGCAAATAAATTGCTAATGGATAAGATATGTCTAATAATTGACTGTTTCAGTTCAAAGGTAGTTTAGGATGGCATATGAGAAGCAGTCTAGGCTACAAAGGTTACTTTTGTGCAACAAAATAAACAAGATCATCATCATTCAAATATTTCAATGAAACGTGTCACTTCTTTTTTGTAAAAAAATAAAATAAATTATATATCAGATCAATTTAGGAATTCTGAATAGTGGTTTTTTTTGATACACTGACAAAGAACAATGAAGACAAAGTGAAGTACAGTTCTGGAAAGAAGAATACTAGATATTAGCAGCCAAGGAGATCAAATGTCCGAATTATTTTTTAAGGGGACAAGATGATACAAAAAGTCCCCTCAACCTCTACATCTAACTGCCTGTGTTCAAGCAAAAAATGGATTGCATCAAAACTTGCTTTGAGTTGACTGAAGGTGTCATTGGAAATGACAAGTAAAGGTAAAGTAGGATCAAGGTGAAAAGAAAAGCCCACCTATGATAAAAGCCTTTTGCAGATTTGTCTACTATAGCAAGAAATAAAGATTATGCACTGAACCCTTCTCCTAATGATTACAATAATATCAAGGTAAATGACAGTACAACTAGAAGAAGCAGCTGCCACTAAACTTTGAAGGCAATAATGTATGTTTTTATTCAATATAAAAAATGCAAACTATTGGTTCCTAATCATCGTAATATTGATCCACTGATGAAGAGTATAGACCTTGCCATGAATTTCCAACATATAAGTGCGTTTTAAAGAAATGTGCAATATTATATATCAAATACAAAGGATATGCTTATGTCCTCAGGAACACTGTTGAAGAAGAAAGGACTCTGATAAAAGTAATGGTGAAACTTAGAAAATTTTAATGAGTCTCTCTTTTTCATCTACTGTTTTGAATGCCTTTCTTGCCTAATGTGTTCACCTCATTTTGAAGTAGAATCTCAACCAAAAGAACTGTCATTTTGAAATTATATATGTTTTTAATATAAGCACCGTCAGTTTTGATTTCTGGTAGACTTTAAATTTGAAGCATTAGAGCTGTTTCTACTGTGCTTGAAAAGTAATATTCTAGTGCTCATCAATCTAGTACTTCTATAATCATTAAAAAGTCACTGAAAGATAAGGAGAAATGACTAGTTCAAAAGCCACAGAAGCTGGACAGCAGAAAAATGCAATAAATAGTTTAGTTTTGCAACTTTCGGCAGGAGAATATGACAGGGAGTTTAGCCGTTCAAAAAAACCTGTATTTAAAAAAAAATAGAATGCAGTGGTTTACTCTTTTTTTTTTTTTTTTTTTTTTTCCCCCAAACATTCCTTATCCTTAAATAGAAAAACCAAACAAACAAAACCCCAAAAACCAGAAAACAAAAAACAACAACTTGAAACTGTATTTGTATTTAAACTAAATGTACTGCAGCATTTCAAAAAGCAAAGTGGTTAACAGTGCAAAATAAAAGCAAACTAACAACTCAAAGCAGACAATATTCTTCTATCAACTCTTACAGAAAATAAAGCCTTCCAGATATACTACAAAAAAACCATTTGTTTTCACTGTAGCAATAGTAACTCAGAACTAACTCAAATTGTCTTTAAGCAATATAGCTTAAACATGAGCTAAAACCCATCCTGGAAAGCATCCAGAAAAGTTGAAGCTGGTTGGGGTAATTACAACTTGCACTCAGAGGTTTCTCATGGAGCCCCCAATTCCACACACTACCCCTTCCCCTACCTCAGTCTTCTGTTTGTCAAAAAAAATATTTCCAAATAAGTATTTGTGAAGTCCTCTTGCTCCACACTTTTCTCAGATATATTACTCATCCTGAGACCATTCCTCCTGCTCAGAAAAATCTAAACTGGCCCAAACCTGCTACTGATTTTTTATGAGGTTTACTATAAATTCCTCAGCTTTTTAATGTCAATAGATTATTTCCTTCAGAAGTATACTTGAAACAAACAATAAGAACATTTGCTTTAGTCAATGTGCTGTCCTAGCTTTTACATGCTTTGAAACATACTCTAGCTGTGCCTCCAAAACGTGAGCATCCCATTGTGTGCAGTTGTGACCAGATGCCACCGATATGCACAAACCCAGCCAACACAAATGAAAATATCTCTTGGGCCTAGAACTGGCATGTCTCAAACTGTTGTCTAATTTAGTAAATAAACACATGTAATCCTAACTGAAGAATTTCCAATACCCCAGTTCAAAACAAACTTCTGGAAAATCTGAACTTTTATATACAGTTGGTATGTAACATAGAAAAGTCTCCAAACCCTTCTGTATAAAAGATTCCTTTATGATATGTTTCAACACAAAATAAAAAGGGGATAAATTTCATATTTATTCACAGCCTGCTGCTTCTCTTATTGAACCAGAAAGCTACATCTTTGTTTAAACAGGAATTTTGTTTATGTGCTATGGAAAAGGCATACTACAGTCAACTGAAAAGATAATAATTAATCAGACCTCCAAAATAATGAAATCTGTTATAAACTGTTTTATTAGGATTTTTTCCCTATATTTGAATATTCAGGGTACATTCAGGTCCTAACTTTCTCTTCCTAATCATATGGCTCAACCAGACTGGTTTTTGTTTCTCCTCTAAAGAAAGCTTGTAAGATTCCATGATCATTTGCCTCATTAAACTGGAATTTAGAAGGCACATCAGCTAACATGGGATACAGTAAAACTGCAAAATAGGCTTCAGTCAGATTGCACTTATGCAAATAAAGTACAATGTATTTACCTAGGCCTCAATATAGATAGAAACCTACGCATTGCTTTTACCACAGGACCTTTTCTAATGAGTTACATAGATGTAACTAGAGTTTGTTACTCCCACACTTGCTCTCCTGTACGTTCATTTAGAAATTCTTTCATCCTTCCATTTTGATATTTTCACTCTGTTGAATGCATAAATAGTGACTTTATCTGGTATACTGATGATTTAGTCTAACTTGGTATCAATGAAAAAAAAAAATATATATACTGAAAATCTGCACCCTTTAAAAATCTATCACTATGGTCTCTGTAACGTTAGAGAATAATTTCTCTTAAAGCATCAAGACTTGTAGACCAGTACAATGATTTTGAGATGCCGTGAGTCTTGACAAAGCACAGTTGTGAACACTCATCTGAAATGGACTTAGATTCATCTCTCTTGAGATTCAATGTCAGCATCAATGATGAAAGTTTCATCTATATTCATTAAACTGACAGTGATAAAAGGAATTCACAATGATCACACTTGCTCATCTTCTCAGGGGTCAGTCAACTTAAAAATGTATTGCCTTGAGGCACTGAGCACCAAATGTTCTTAAGAACCAACTTGCAGCCAACAAGTAAATCTGAAATTTACTGTATGCACCTATAAACTACAATGAGCAACAATATATCGTGCTGCCAAACAATAAGCTAATGGCTCAAAACCTATTTTATGACAACATGAACAACATTTACTGTCTGCTAGATGTTCTAGAATTGTAGTGGAATTTAAAGGAATGTAAATGAAATAATAGAGGAATAGCAGAGATCATGCAATAAAATGGTTCAATGAAAATAGAATTAAACAATATTTTAAAGGAAATAATTACACCCTCTTATTAAAAGCCTAGTATGGTGGCAATGAGAGGGGTCATAAATATCTCTCTCATGCTTCCTCCTACAATCATCTAAGGATCATTGCTACTCTGTTTCTAATAGCAGTTGAATCCCTAGTGCATTCTTTATATTAAAGTATGTGTAATAATAGAGATACCAAAGCTACTGGCCACAAAAGCCAGCAAAGTTCACACAGCGTAGTTCTTTAAGGATGTACCAGTACAGAACCACAGCATGACAACACACAACCTTAAATTACTGTTTTTGAGCCAGAAAGAACATTCTCTGCCAGGCTGCACTGTGCAATACAAGAAATATGCCACTAGTTGCAAAAGCAGATGTTAACAGAAGTCCTGATTTCTCAAACAGCACTGTCAGGTGAGTTCCAGTAAGCTGTGCCGGGTGCTTTTGAATTTACCAACCCAGTTAAACATCTTATCTCTGGCCTGTGGTACAAGCAATAGAAACAAATGTATGTTTCCTAGTATGCAAACTGCATTGGTGAAAACCAAAACTGGTGGTTTACATCACTACATATTTGCTTCCTGCCTTCACACTTTTAATTTCCTTCACACCTTGAGGTTTGAGTAATCTCAAGCAGAATACTGGAGTAGGTGATTGGAGGCAGCATTTTCTAAAGCCATCAAAATGTAAACAGCCAGCTGAGATTGGCTTTGCTCAGATATTGAAAAACAGTGAATCAAGGCTCTGAGCCTCACCACCACCTTCAATTGCACACTGATATATTATATGTTGTAGTGCTTTCCTCTGACCAGCAACTTCTTGTCTAGCCCAAGAGTTGGTGGTTTGATTCAAGACCACGTTACAGTAATTTAAGGAGACCATGTACTGCTTTTGATGACCCTAGTGCTTATGGAGACAAAGTCACATGAAAAAAAATATCACTATGCTCTTCTGGGTGAGAAATTGAAAAATTCTCCAAACCAGGTTGTCAGTGATATTAAGAAACCATTTTTACTACCATATTTATTCTACAGCCCAAATACTAATATCCTTGTTGTAACTGGGTCCCAAAATTTATACCTCTCTCACCCTAATCAGCAAAGATCACAATCAAATCTCTTTTTCCTTGGCCTTACTGGTTTACATCCTGACCACAAAAGTCTGTCTCATTGTTGCCATTTCACAGAAATAGATTATCTCAGCCTCCAAAACTAAAGAGGATCTTCCACAATCTTCTTCCAAGGAAATCAAGGGTTTTTTTTTTTTTAATTTTTTATTTTTATTTTTTTGGACACTTGGAAGCAATATAAAATAAGGTTTAAAGGTTTCCAAATGACACCCTTTCTAGCTAGCACAATACAGAGAACCTGAATAAGTGTTTCAAGCCAAAATCAATACCCTGCATCAGTTTTTCACCAGCAGTCTTCAGCATCCCCTGAGTTTCCCTCAGAAGCACTAAGGGACCCTTGTCCCTTCTCTGTACCCTCCGTCTCCAGAAGAAAGAGACTTCAGCTTTCTGTTTTCACTCTCACCATTTATTCTTTCCTTTTTCTTAGTCAACAGGCTAGTGAGAGATCTGTTTACTTGTTTTTTATGAATCTCCCAACGTTTTTATCAGGTGATTATGGTAGTATTGCCTAGCAATGTGTTATTTAGTCATTGTTTTGCACTGAGCAGCAGCATCCCTTTGTCCAATTGTGCCACATATACATAGATTATTGTCAATAGCTCATTATGTCAGGTGTAAAAGTTTCTTCTGTAAGCTCCTCAAGGCATTATTTCAAACAGAAAACAAAAGACAGAGGAGGTGGTAAACAATGCTCTATCTGAAAAAGAGTTTACAATCTGACAGATGTAAAGAAAATAATCCTATCAAACATAATTCATAAACTAATAAAAAAAATACTCTTCAAATTTCCACAACACACTTCTGTGAAGAAAAAGAAATTAAATTTCCAGCTGTTGATCTGCCATTCATAAACATTAATTAGTCAGAAATTAATATGCAGATGAAATATATTTTTGTTGCATTTCAGAAGCAACAAAACAGATTTTAAATATATCAGTGAAAGATAATTCTTTTTAATGTCTGAATTTCTAGAATGTGAGCAAATGCAGTGGTTGCAAATGTCTACTGGGGATACTCTCTGCATAAATCTAATCCTCAGCACCCCAATCTTCTAAGCACAGAAGCATCAATAGCCTTTTGAGATCTATACAATAAATCTCATCATTACATTGCAGTTGGAATTATGAAGAAAGATAAAAAAGAATTATATTGGTTTAATTATTAAAATACTTAAATGGGTCAAAAAATGAGAAACATGAGCAATCAGGTTACAACAAACTACTATATTCACCAACAAAATATCATTATTTGGAAGTTTCCTATTAAATGCAGTAAGGTGGATTGCATCTGCCCATGAAAAAAAAGCATTTTTTGTATATCCTTAATGGTTTCTGTACATCCTTAATGGTTTCTGTACAGGAAGGTGAGAGACTTTGCAGTGAATACTGATTACTTGCATGGAGAAATTATGAGTTTTGTCAATATCAACAGGACGGGATCCTTAGTGTTAAAATTAACTATTTCAACTAAGGAACAGAAGATGAAATACCTTTGTTTCCTCTACTTGAGCTCCTCAGAAAGATAAATGGGCTTTTCAGATATGCACTTCAGAAGAACTATAGCACTTGAGGTGACTGAAATTTTTTCCTCCACCTTTTCTTCTTTTCTTGCAAACCTGGGCAGGAACAACTGTAAATGGCACATTTATCAGGAGGGGTACGATTATTGTCCCATTGAAAGCATTACATGGTAACTCTTTGCCTGTGCTGTCTGTTTATGCCAGTTTGTATTCTGGAGCTTTTTAAAAAACCCTGGAATTTAGACATATAGGGTTGAAACGGGAAGGACTGATGAATCATCTAAATAAATCTCTATTTTGAAAATTTCAATAACACACAGAGTACTGAAACTCGAATTGGTTAATTACAGGTGTTTCAGAGCAAACTTCAGTTCATGGTGCATGTGTGTACCTCTACTCAGTATGTTAACGATATACTCAGAAGGCGGCACAGACAGTAGTCTGAACACGAAAATGTTTTATGAAGAGACACCAATTTATGTAAATTGAAATCATAATTAAAAAGCAATGAACACTTTATCTTAGGGTGTAATTTTAATTCATAGTGAAGGCTTATTAAACACTCATGGGCTCTTTTCAGCACCATCTAACTTTCCTAATAGAACAAAATATGCCTTCCAATGAAGTGCTGTAGTAACAAAGTGCAGAGAATAATAACTTTTATATATAACATATATATGAAGGTTTTTGGACAATTTAATTTCACACTAGGTTTCCTTTTCATATATCTGTGATTCCAAAAAAATATCCATCTTAACAAAAAAACATCAGATCCATCTCTGTCCACACCCATATTTATAAAACCTAAACACTTCTTTTCATAGTCTTCATCATCCTACAGGAAGGAAGCAGGCACATAAAAGGTTAATTATGTCGAACTGTAAAGGTTCTAGTAGCATGAAAGAAATACTCTGATAGTGTGTTCTACTCTCGGACACTCTTTTCAATATTATATTGAATTATCCTGAAAAATTATTTTACTTCATTTATATATTAATTCATTATTAATTTATATTTATATAGCAGATGTTCAACCAAATTACTAAGCTACAGTGTCCTATGCCTTCAATACCCTTTTCTCTGCAGACATACTTAAAAGAACAGGAACTCATCTCTGTTCAATGACCACCAGAACTCCCCAAAAGAACTGATGCATTTTAAGAAATGCACCTTTAAAGAAACATGACATTTGCCTCCTCTGAAAAAAAGCAGCATTGATGACTCAACAAACTGATATGTGCCATGAATATATACCTGCCCATTGCCTTTCTGTGCAGCATAATTCCGTAAGTAATGCAGCTTTCTGTAGATACGATTCTAAGGTGATGTCTTTCAGAAAATTTCAAAATAGAGGCATACAAATTCATCTCGTAGAATGTGCCTCAAAATATATAATTTGGGTCTGAATTTTGCTGAGTCTAGGATAGTAAAAGACATTTCATGTAGATTACTGTATTGGGTTTGCACGGCAAAGTTTTGGCAGTGGTGAGGCTATGGGGGTGGCTTCTGGGGGAAGCTGCTAGAAGTTTCCCCCATGTCTGACAGATCAATGTCAGGTGGTAGACCCACTGCTGGCCAAGGCCAAGCCCATCATTGATGGCAGTAGTGCCTCAGGGATGATGTGTGTAAGAAGGGGGAAAAAACCTTCGCAACAGCAACTTCAGCCGGAGAAGAAAGGAGTGAGAAAAACAGCTCTGCAGACACCAAGGTCAGTGAAGAAGGAGGGGGAGGAGGTGTTCCAGGTGCTGGAGCAGAGATTCCCCTGCAGCCTGTGGTGAAGACCATGGTGAGGCAGACTGTGCCCCTGCAGCCCACAGAGGTCCACAGTAGAACAGATATTCATCTGTATCCTGGGGAGGTTAGCAGTGGAGCAGATTTCCACCTGCAGCCTGTGGAGAACCCCATGCCAGAGCAGGTGGATGCCTGAAGGAAGTTGGGACCCCATGGGAAGCCCACACTGGATCAGGCTCCTGGCAGGACCTGTGGCCTTGTGGAGAGAGGAGCTCACGGTGGAGCAGTTTTGCTGGCAGGAACTGAGATGCCATGGGGGACCCATGCTGGAGCAGTCTGTTCCTGAAGAACTACAGCCCATGGGAGGTACCCACTCTGGAGCAGTTGGTGAAGAACAGTAGCCCATGGGAAGGACTCATGCTGGAGAAGTTGGTGGAGGACCCTCTTCCATGGGAGGGGCCCCACACTGGATCAGGGGAAGAGTTTGAGGAGTCCTCACTCCCTGAGACCATGTATGGTGAACTAACCGCAACACCCACTTCCCTTCCCTCTGTGTCACTGTGGGGGAGGACATAGAGAAAAATGGTACTAAAGTTAAGCCTGGGAAGACAGGAGGGGGGAAGATGTTTTAAGATTTAGTTTTATTTCTTATTATCCTTCTCTGATTTGATTGGTAATAATGTAGACTAATTTCCCCAAGTTGATTTGCCCATGACAGTAATTGGTGAGTGATCTCTCCCTGCCCTTATCTTGACCCATAAGCCTTTCACTATAATTTCTCTCCCCTGTCCAGCTGAGGAGGGGTGTTAGAGCAGCTTTGGTAGGCACGTGGCATCTAGCCAGGGTCAACTCATCACAATCACCTAGATTATCCAGCATAAAGGAAATACAGTACAGAGCTAAATGTTATGTTGGAAAATTACTGCTTCATAGAACAAAACAGTGATGGAAAAAATCTATGCACATCAAATATAATTTTCATGCTAGTAACTAAAAGTCTGCCACAAATATGTACCCAGATTGGTAGGTATCTGTTGCAACTCCCATGAGCCTCTGAGTCCACATAATTTTAGAACACATCCATATTCTAGTGAAGCAAACTGAATCATGACCTACTACCCTCATTTGAAAGTTCATAATACACAAAAAGAATGAAGGTGAAGGAAAAAAATCAAAGTGGAAGAAAGAGAAGTCACACACAAAAATTAAATTCAAGACAGAGTGTAATTCCTAACATTTTTTTGCAATTCTCCACTTTCTAAATTTACAGTTCTAAGGTAGGTTGGGGAACATCTATCAGGAGTGAATATAGGAAAGAATAAGGTTAGAATTAGAAAAACACTTAAAGATACTGTGATTTTCTCCTCTATATATGATATGTTCAGAAAAATCCAAGAAAAAGCAGGAGATGCTTGCAAGTTGAGCTACAGTCATTGCTGCACTATTAGTTTTTCAGTGCTAAGAATAATTTTCCTTTCTCAACCTCAAATTTGATGACAGTCACTGCAAAATAATCATACACAGATATGCTCTAAATAAAGAGCAGAAAGAAGCCAGACAGCCTGTGTTCAGCAGTCCTGGAACTTTACCATAGACAGTGATACCATAATGAAAGATCCCCCTTGGTTATGTTGGTAGTAAATTTGGCAACAGTGAAAAAAGTAGAATAAAATTATGCTTTGAAATTATTTTTCCCTTCCTTTTCCATGAAGAACAATGAGAAGAATTTCACCTTCTTATCTGAATTCTGATTTATCAACTTTGCAAAACAGTTTGTTTATTTTGAAATAAATCCTAGTGACTGTCAACAGTTCTTCAATCCCTCTGATTATAAACTACCAAATATTTAGAGGAGCTCTATGTTTCCTTGGAATGGTTATGTTTATTGACTACAAGACAGTACTGAGCAGAGATACTTGAGGTAGCCTGGGTACGAAAAGCAGTATAAACCACAATGCATGTACTTTTATCCCCAAGAAAAAGATACTGCTACAGTATATTGCAAGTGGTCTCCAGACCTAAGTTTGCTTATTCAGAACTCCACGTTACATCCATATTTTACATTATTTCCTTCCCACTAATGCAGAGGCTGCTAAAACAAATCCTATGGATATACTGACAAAGAGCAATGTTTCACTCTTGCTATTCCTCTTTCACTATTGCTAGAGGAATCTACTATGACATTGGCATTAGAAATATAACTATACTATTCCGGAATTCCCTTCACTGAAAAACTTTGATGGATGAATACAAATCTGTTACTGCATCTGCTGCTTCACACTTTGCTTTACTTTGTTGTATATCAGTACACTTAAATGACAGTGAGAGAAGCCGCTTGTTTATCTGAAAAATATTCCAAACTTCCATTATTAATAGTAATACTGTAATGACAGAAACTTCCACAAGTCCAAATGCTCATAGGATCCCAAAGTCTTTAGGCTGACAATGCTTCACTGCAGTGAATTAAACAATGAAAACCACGAAGCAAATAAAAAGGTTACAACCAGTACACTACATTATGAAATAATATTCTGATGCAATTTTGTAGATTTTGTTTTGCAGACCGAAATACACAAAAGAGAAAAAATGGTCATGGGGACAAGTTTTTCATGGTCTTTATCAAGGAGTCAGCTGAATTACAGTTATTCAGGACTGTCAGAAGACAATCTAAAGATGAACTAAATTAATGCACAATAGTTCTGAAGCATTACTGCTGAGCAAAATCCAGGGGAAGCACAAAAAATTAAGTCAAAAGAATGCTTTTTTTTTTTCCCCACCCAGCTCCAAAAGATGATGTGGATTTTAGCTTTGATAATATTGTGAGAGAGAGAGAAAAAAAAATCCAAGATGATTCTATATAAAATTAAAGACTTTGTTTCATCTAAATCTGTCCATCACTTCCCAGGCCCACTCAGTACACAAGGAAAAGTTAAAACATGGCTCAACGAGAAAGGAAAAAAAAAATGCACAAAAGTTCCTATTGTTCACTACTTTGTCCACAAATTTGGGCTAGTTCCCAGTGTGCATTAGCAAAGCCATCAATCACAGTATCATTACAGCAGCCTACCATGACTGAGATGCAGGGAGGATCTTGTCACACCATTTCCTCAGTAGTTGTTCTGTCTGTGCCACTACCGTGTGCATTAAGCACAGGAGTGCTCCTCACTGGGTACACGGGGAGGTAAATTGTTTTAATAATTCAGTTACAGCAACAATAGGAAGTAAAGCTGTGCAAAGTAGCTTTGACTTAGAGGGGAATTAAGACATTCGTGTAAATCTGTTCCTATTATTTACGTCTATATGTAAATGTATGTTTTTCTTTAAGCTATGTAATGAAGAGTTGTTTATACACACAACAAAATCCTTACAGCTTATTCTTAGAAAATGTCTCTGTTCTTTTTTTCTGCCAAGACTACTTTTGTATGTGCACACACAGAGAATGAGTATGCACACATATGCTAGAAGCAAGTAAAGAACATTCAGTGAAACAGAAATCTTGCAAGATTAGTCAAGTCTAATCTCTCAGAATCTGACATTTTTTTTTTATGAAAGCAGATGTGCAAGTATAGCTCTTTATTAAAAACCTAGTTTTTACCTGTAATATAGTGATGTCCTTAGTTATATGGCCACAACCAGGTTCTTAGCTCTAAAATACAAATGGAAGCACTAATATCAATGTTATAAACTAATACAAGTTAGTACAAACATATTATGCATCTGTCTGGAAAAAAACAACCAACCAAAAAAAAAAAAAAACCAAACAAAAAACCCCAAGCAACAAACCCTAAGCATACGTTAAAACATGGTCTGGTTTCTTATATAGGAATGTTTGATTAGCCTTTTCACCTAGCTGAATTTTTAATCCTAATACTTATGGAGGTTTATGGCATTAATAGAACAATTTGTTATTGTTATTTCTGTTTTGCTTCTTTAACAGAGCATAATACCTGTATTAATAGAAATTCAAGCAACATGAGATGCATAGGAAGTTTTTACCAATAAAGTAATTTCCATCAATAGGCTATGCTGGTATAATACTACGAGAATTAAAAAGAAGCAGAAGTTTGTGTACAAGTCCAATATTAGTAACTAACTTTAAACTAGACTTAATTAAGACACAATTATTTACTTAGCATTAAAAAAAAAAAGTAATTTTTTTTTTTTTTCTGTCAAAATAGACCGAATTTCTTGATTTTTACAGTATATTTACGTAAACAAAACTGGAGCCAAAATAACATTTTCCTTTCTATTGGTATCGCTGATGCATACCATATCTTCAAGAAGCCATCACTTTTCAAAGAAGGAAAAATCGTAACTATTTAGTACTATTTCATGGAAATACAGGCTGCTTTTTTAAAGGGAACAAAATTATTGACATAAAAGCATAAAAAATGACAATTCAAACTCATTGTGATTAAAACCAAAGCTAACTACTTGAATATTTTGATCCAAGACACATGCTATTTAAAGAGCTGTGCTTACTTCCAGCTGACTGTGATTCTGTGTGAAAATAGCTCCTACAGCAATCCAAGTTGAAATAAAGAAGTTCTACAATTAAGAGTTCTAAAATACAATGTATGCTGTGTATAATTCGGTCTATAAAATTATGTTAATCTTAAGAATACAGTTTGCTTTTAAGTGAAAGTCTTATCACAAAATCTTATTTCCCTGCGTGACTACCGACTTTTTTTAACTTACAATATAAACTGTTTTAAGTTAGGGTATGCTTGTAGTCACTAAAAAAACCACCATATTCCTCCCTCTCCTCTTTTTTTCTATGTAACAGACTCATCTCACTCTGTATATATCTTCTCCAGTGAACCTAAGCAGCTTTTAAAAATTACAGAAAATTCACTATATCAAAAGTAAATTAATTTCAAAATTTTAAATTTATTCAAATGTCATTTGTAGAAAATATATGTCTTAAATAGCTTAAAAAAGAGAGAGATTATTAAATAAAGCAATAAAAGTGGTAATTTCTTCTGCAGGTTTCTCAGTTTACCAGCAAGAATCCAAACTTTTTAATTTTTCTAAATTCCTCATCAACAGGTCATGTTATGAATCTGTCCCCTGGCAAAAGGGAAAATAATTCTGAGGCCCATCCAGGTTATTCCCTCCAATTTTCTCTCCTCTCTGGTAGGTTACTGTCTAGCACTGTTAAACTTCAGCATCCCTTCTATATGTTTTCAAACTGCACACAAATCAGTCTGTCTCAAAGACTGCTTATCCTCATGAAAAAAAGAGAAGTTAAAGTACATGCTGAATGCTTCACCTTTAGAGTTTTTTACCACTGACTAAACACTTCAGTCTACCTTTTCTGTATGTCCATATCCCACCTTCGCTTTTACTGGTACAGTTTTGCTGCATTGCTTTCTGCTTAGGCAAACTGTAGTCATCAGGTTCTGCAGTTGCAAAATTGAAGAATAGATCTATTTGCACTCACACTTCAAGAAGATATCAAAAACTCAAAGAAAATTTGCCAGAGGCAGTTTTGGGGATTAATCTTCAAAATCACCTGTCTACAGCAAAGTCTAATTACAATGCTCAGTGCAGCATGTTAATTCTTTGAAGACCAACTTGCTTTAAGTTCTTAAAATGGTTTCTCACATTGAAGAACCAGAAAGGCAGGTGTAGAGTAAAAAGTTACTATTAATCCATTTGCATGAATATTAGATTTTATATAGGTCAATATGCCTGCCAAATCTGTGCCTGAGAAACTCTAATACCTTACCTGTCATACCAGGACAGAGAGTTTTCCAAAGATTATATTTGGCAAACACCTCAGTCTATCCCTTTACCTGAATTTCCGTCTGTCTGAATAAAGACAGAAAGTAACAACTCCTCTGTCTCCAAGGTTTGTTCTGTGCATGCAGCTCTCACACAGAAGGCTTCTGGGAAGAAAACACGATCCAAAAAAATCCCCCCATAATGCAAAGCTTTAGGTCATGTAATCAGTTTTCAGGTGATTTAGAATATTATACTAAAAAAAAAAGTGAGCCCAGGTATGGTTTCTAATTTAAGAGGTGAATGCATTGTAAACTACTGGTTCAGCATTCCTGCACTGATAAATTTTCATCAGGAAAGGAGGCGTTCTTCAATTAGTCAAATGGAAGAGGATTGATGACTACTTGGGAATTCTAACATCCATTCTTTTTTCTGCCTTATTCTAATAACAGAACATTTCACAAGCATTACAGTGCCTAGCTAGAGTCCTTAGTTGTGTCCCAGCATCACAAATGCAAACTTCAAACATTTTTATTAAAAGTATACCAGCTCTTTTTTTGCTGTACAGTTTCAATTTTACTGTTAGCAAGGCAAAGACTGCAAAGCATTACAATTTTGTCTATGTGCACATTGCATGTAAAAACGTAAGATGTAGTATCTTCTTATCATACAAAGCTATAAAATCAATTATGTGTAATACTCTGCTTATAAAGAGAAAATAAACTGATTATAAAATATTGATTCATACAAAAATTTAAAAGCTGCATCTGTTTAACAGAAACTCTGCATTCAATACTTGTTAAAATCAATGGGAACTTCAGATATTCAGCCCATCTGAACCTTTGGCTCTGAGAACATTGGAAGAGGCAAATTCATTATTTATTCTACTTTTATAGCACATACCATCATTTACAGGGACACAGAATCTTACAGAATTATTTTTATCTACTATACTCTTCTCAAGTGTATAGCAGAGTACCTATCCAATTCTTCTGTATTCCCCAAATCAATGAAGGAATAATTAATTTTTCAAGGGAAAATAAACTCAAATTTAGAAGTAAAAAAGGAGAGGTGAGTGAAAAGTAGGAAAGCACCTGGATTTCTGCTTTGTTAGATGTTTGCTGTGGAAACAATCTGCTCGATTTTAACGAGAGCTGACATCATCAAGAACATTCCCTGCCATCATTTCACAACTAGCTGTTCTTCACTGATTTTTCTCAAAGTACTGAGTTAAAAATTTTTATTCAAAGAAAATTTTTTTTAAAAACAAGCTTCTATAATTATAAAGGAAGTAGAAAAATTCTCAAAATGGAATTATTGAGAAGCTGTAACTGGGATACAGAGATACCTTATTATCTATGCTGCCTTTTTTTTTTTTTTAAATTTCTGAATGGCAAGTTTTAGTTATGTTGAGTGCCAGCCAAAAATCCAAGGTGGTATAAAACATTTAAAAAACATTACTTTTTAACAATGTTGAGAAACAGAATGGTACCATTTTAATAGCCATATGTCATAAAGACTATTTTTATTTAGGAAAATCTATTTTAATTTAAACATCATAAGCTCATGAGCTATAACAAACATATTTTTTTACCATATGCTCTGAATTATTGCAAAGAAAACTGTTAGTTCTCCTCCCCCTCCTTAGAAGCCTGAATATACATGTGTGTTTATGCGTGTGCGTCTGTTTACGGTGAAGGAAGGAAACCACTAAACTCCATTAGTTAATGTAATGGCAAAATACCAGAATGGAGGTCTTCCCTTGGGGTTGCTTTTTATCCCATATCTTTCACTAGTCCATTTTCCATATAATCTCCTTATTCCAACAGTTCTCCACAGCAAGCTGCTAGCGCTAACAGCCGTCAACCCAGACGATGTGGAAAGTTGCTATAATTTCTTTCATCTGGTCTTTTCCTGAATTCATACACTGTATGGTTTGAAGGAAAGTTCCCTTTACCAGGTGCTAAGAAATGGAAATGTGTGCATGCATTTGTGAGCACTTACCTGCTTGGTACTGGAAGGAGAATTACAGACTCCTGTCATCTAAGTCTTTGAGCAGCATCACTAAGAATGAATTTTCAACACCAAATTTTCTTCTGTATCTTTTCAAGTGCAGAACATCAATGAAACAAATCTCTGCATGGAGCTCTGTTAGGTTTTTTATTTTTTTAATTTAAATATTTATCAAAATCCATGAATAGCTATCTACAATGAAACTGGGTTTTAAAAAACATTTTTTTTTTAATATAACATTTAGAAGTTTGGGGGCTGATTTTATGGTTACTTCAGGTGCTCATAACCATGGCTATACACATCTGATGCTTTACAGGACTTCAATATTAAATTGTAGATGTCAAACATTGCTCACATTGGACTGCCCTGTGAGCTGTAAAGGACCACAGGGAAAAAAAGGATTTAAAAAAATTAAGGCTTTTCCATAACTGCTAAACATAAAACAAACCTGTCACCTTCTCACCAACACTTAAAGCAAACAGAAATCCGTTCTATGCTTAAGATAGAATTTCCTTATATAAAGAGGTTTTACAAATAAATTAGCCTAAGCCTTGAAATAGTAAAACTTATATACACAACTAAACTCATTATGCAATTTAGAGAAGTTTAAGAGGAAACAGCATAATTTACCTTAAAGTTAGCAAAATGTTTAATAAACCAGTAACAAAAAGCAATATAATTATTAATCTGCTGTTTTATAGAATTCAACTAAAAATCACATATATTTCTATGTTCAGAATTGAGATATAGACTAAACCAAGAGTATTATACAAGTAAAATTACCTCTTCTGTGAAGAAAAACAAAAAAAACCACACACACACACAAAAAAACAAACACAAAACTAAAACAAACTAACAAAATCCTCAAGTTTTATATTCCTAATTAACTTTGCTTCACAGCAGTACACTAAAAAAGATAGGAAACAATGCAGAATTCATAGGTAAGAACCCATTTATTTGTCCTTCAAATTCTCTTAGACCCCTACTTAAATTAGGAAGCTTTTAGAAAGAAGAGAAAAAGCATGAAGGCCTCCTCACCCTTACCACAAATTCAGTCCATGGCTTGGAACAGTTCACTAAAGCCTGTTTACTACAAAATGTAGATACGTATGTGGCTCATTGGTGGCTCCTATGAGCTAGAGCTATGCACCTGCAGTGCAAATACCTCTTCTGCAATACAGCTCCTAGTACAATTGTCGTGAGCAGGGGACAAGCCCGTGGTGTGACACAGCATTGGGATGTACCAGCTGTACGGCCATAGGATCAGGGGAACCCCAAGTTTCCATCAGCAGCTGAGCCTCACAGCCCTTCCCCAAACAGGCATTGTACTTGCTACAAGCAGACCACTATCATCTAACCCACCAAATCTGGCATAATTTGGTATAACCCTTGTCTGGTAAAAGAATTGTTACTGTAGAAGAAAGTTGTGAAGTTCACCAAGTATTATATGAGTTACTGTGACTGACTTCTTTATCTTCTGGTTACATGCTGGCTTTTAATTCCTAATTTCTTAAACCCACTGTTCCTTTCAAAATTTTCTGTACTTTATTTTCTGAAAACACTTTGGTCCCTAAATCTTTGTAGGTACTGAACATTTGAAGATGTTATTTGCAGGATTCATATAGTTAAATATTCATGGTATTTAAAAGACCAACAAAAGTGCAATGTGTACTTTTTATATAGGTAGAAACAAACAAACAAACAACACTGTTAGGATCATCTAATTAGGATTTTTAACGCATAACATCTAAATATGGCAGATTCAAACAAAAGCTGTCCATGAAATGTTCAATTTTGCTATCATGTGTATTGATGGTTTCTACTGAAATACACATTTAGATCCATACCAATCAAAATAAGTAACACCAAAACTGAGTCAAATCCTAACCACATTCCTAAGTAAAATGGACCAAACTGTAAATCTTTCCTCTCTGTTCAGCTCTTAATAGAACACCTGGTCAGGGACCATGGACCATGTACAGAACTCCAGAAAGATTGAAGTCTGTTCCTTTCTGAGGTAAGTAGTAGCACTCTTGTGAAGCTCTGCAAGCACAATTGCAACAGCTCTGGGTTCTGCCCATATAGATCCGTATGTTAGTCTATTCAGAGGGATACCTATTTTGGAGTAAATAAAAGTTCAAAGGTCAAATTGTTTTTCTTACTATTAGTTTCTGCCTCATGCCAAAACATTAAGCATATTAGCAAGTATATCTTCCCTAACCTCTCTCTCTCTGTATCCTGTTTGGTACTGCTTACATAAAACTCTTCAGAATTATTATTAAACATAAACTAAACCTGCTCCTCTAAACCAAACATCTTTGAACTTCAGTCAATCCCCCTCAAACAAATAAGCTGTTTTGAAAATTATTTCCAGGGCGATGCCTGTTGCCATAGAGATGACATTAAGTGAAAAGGACAAAAAATATAGAGGGTGATAAACTGCATGGTTGGATGACACACTTGACTTCCAAGTCTGTGTTCAAATGAGGCATACATGCCAAGATTTTTTATGAAAGACAAAATTAAAATGTATCACTATCAAGCTGTAACTGACAAGGTATTGTGTGGTGGCTGTTAACATAATGCTCCATATATTTATTGTTTGTCATTTTTCTGGCCCTGATAAAGGTCTTTTAGAGCTGTAAATCATACCATTAAATCTGCCACTAGAAACAGAGGCTGTTTGGAGAATGAAAAGAAAACACGGAACTGAATCACTACTTACAGGTTTCTGCTTCATGACAGACCTTAACTATCACATCAGGGATGACATTTATTCTTTGAATTTGGCATATTATCAAAAGTCAGACTGTTGGCTTATGACCTAACTTAAGAAAAAATTCTCTTGAAGACTAGGCTGTTTACCATGGCAATGTATTGTACAGACACAATATACAATTAAGTACATATTGCTTAAGACAATATGAAGTTATTCACTGCTTTAAAAATATTGATTCACTCACAAGAAACATTCCTATTTACAAAATAAGCCTTCTCTTCACATGTTGTTCATGAAGGGCATACAACATTATTGTGAAGATCTTGATTGGTATTAGTTGTAGTACAATGCAGTAAAGCATTTGCTTAGGTTCCTGCGTTAGTAGTTTGATCAACAGTTTACAAACACAGGCTTAGAGACACCTAAAACTGACAACTGACTGGAACAATACAAATTGATACAAAACTTGATAGAGATCTGATGGAAAAAAATATGATGTATGGCACACTGAGAACATCTTTTTAATACTGGCAATATGGAAACTGTTTTACTAATCCAGATCACACCACAGATCACAATCCTTAACACCTAGGCACAACATCCTGTCTCAACACTGGCCTGTAGCAAATGACAGAAGTAAACAAAATTACAACAACAACAAAACCTGTATAAAACAATACAAGTACAAAGTGATCTTTCATCTTCAAGGAAGATGAACAGTATACAGACTCTTAGAACCTGTCAGAGTAACTTTTAAAGACATGTGTCAGAGCTTGGGAATAAGAAAAGAGACTACCTACAGCATCAGCACACTAAACAGCAATTTCGTCTACACAGGACTTCAGTTAAATTAACAACTGAAATACCACCTGACTTCACGCAACTGTATTTTATAGAAGGGATATCAGAAGAAAGGTAGACTTGGAGAATGGTCTCTGGCTACTCAAGTCCCTGGTATAAGCAATAGCATTGAAGTGATGGCTACGTTTAGAACCAGCTAACGAAAGCAGACAATTCTGCAGACAGGACACAGTTGAGTCATCTTACACATTAGAAAGATGTTACACATCTTGTACCCACCCAAAACCACACCTTTTAAAAACACGTATCTTAAAATTCTTGCTAAGATTACACTTGTTTCCACTCTATTCCATTAAAATTTCACTATGTATTTCATCTGATCTGACAGAAAAACACATGATATAAACGCAATGCATAGAGCAAGACCACAGAGAAGCACAAGTCAAAGATGAAGCATAGTGTCTGGGTATAATACATGCTTCATATTAAGTAGAAACAAAACACACAATCAATTGATGTCATTCTGCCTGTAGCTCATTCTGAGAGCTCCACAGAAAGTTACTACTAAAATACCAGTTTTACTCTTGCTGAAAACAAAATCGGTAGTTAACACAATGTCATTTATGCATAATTTAACTAAAATGATGCCTTTGATATTGTACATACTGACAAAATGCTGCACGGGCAATAACAAGAAGTGCTGCAGGCACAGTAGGATAGAAAGCTGTGTGCTTAGTAATCAGAAACTTTTTGAACATCTGACTATAACTAGGTACCTTTTATGGCCTACTCTTATTAATGAAACTTTATAAATTTTTTACTGGATTTGTCAGTTAAAATTAAACAAATAAACAGCCTATTCCAGCATGAAACCACCTGATTTTATTCCCCATGTGAATCAATGACCTTCAATGAATAAACAGAAAGGTATGAAGGTGTAGATTACATAATTGAAAGTATCTCAGGTTCACTTGTTTGCACACAAAATTGAAGGCTCATATTTCATTCAAAATTTGCTTTAGAGAAAACAGTTTTCCTCATAGTATAATATTCAATAGTTTTCAATTAATTGGTGAAATATGATCACTCAATCACCTGCATTTCCTTTACTTTCCCAGGCTATTAGAAAGGATCTTTTTTGCTGTTAGTCCTTAAAATTCTTGTGGAATATAATACCAGAGTCATGTTAAGTGTAATTAATACTAAGTTTTTATTTTAAATGCAAGCAACAAGGGAAAAAAAGCGGCTTTTAAACTACTTCTGCTCATGTTTGTGTGTATCAAATATTTTCCCCAGAATTATTTTCCTATTTTAGTGAAGAAAAAGCATACAATTTATTGCAAAATTAAGATATACATGTGAGCTGTGCATAGCAAAGTGTGGAGGTAAATATATTACTAAGAATATACCTTAAGTCTCTAAGGAGATCTAATTTATATGGAATACTGGACGATATAACAATAAATGTATCTAAGGAATGATACACTGCAACAAAATATCTTCCTACCATGTAGCTATAGAGAGAATCTACATATTTACATACTGTTTTAAGACAAATGCTAATGTGAATGAAAATAAGCTCTGAAAAAGTATAGGCAAAGTATCTATGTGCATCTTGAGCCCCACTTAAACCCTCATCTTGAAATAAGTTACTGCAAATGAAATTAATTTTAACCAAACTTTTAAACAACATATAAAAGTAATAATAATTAAAATTGTAAATACACTTCCTTTGCTGTAGATCTGAAAGGGGCCAGTAATTCTCAAACAGCTTCTGAAATCTCACCTCTTTTGTAGTCTAATTGGTTACATCAGTAAATTGCTGGGTGAATGCTTTAAAAGGATGCAGAACAGGAATAGAAATACAGCTTTATGGGAAGTGAGGTGTGAGGCCATTAAATGCATTCACTACATCAGAATGTTTTTAATCCTACTGACCAATTAAGTAAAAGGAATATTGGAGCAAGTAAATGTAACAGTCCTGTTGCTGACTGTAATAACAGATATGACCAATGCGATAAAATGTGAACATTAGCTGTTAATTAACTTGATGAAAATATTTCTTTTGTGACAAATTCTTGAATTCTTCTCCAAATCACATTAGAGGAAAGAAGAAGAATGATCAGACCAGTCCAAAACAGAGCAATTTGAACATTAAGTTTTAAAATTCCAGTCAAACCAAATTAGTAGATTAGTTCCAAGAAAAACTACATTGGTGACTTTACTGACTATTCCTGAACAAAACTCTCTACTTTGGATACTATCTGACCTTATCTCCTACTAAAACTATAAGTTACACTAACTTAGACTCTTTTATTTAAATCCTAGAAATTTCAGAACTTGCCTAAAAATGATGCCATGTCTATCAAAATCACTGTAAGCATATTTACCTTGGTTGAAATATCTATCTTGTTTAGATCTACTTTAAAGAGCATTTCTTGCCACTAATTAAACTTCCTACAGTATTTCTAAGTTCCTAATTTAACTGTGTGAATTAATTAGATCTCAGCTCTACTCACAAATACCTTTAATACCACTTCCTCTCCCTTCAGTTGCTCCACATGGAGGAAGAAAGAATATGTACTTTCCTTTATAGAGCAGTCTGAGATCTATTAAGAGAAAACACTACATTAGAGCTCCTTATATTCAGAAATAAAAATCAGACTTAGTGATTAAACAAAATTCTTGGTAAGTAGGTTGGTAAGTAGGGTTATGACATTTGTGGTAGCTTTAAAAACCAGAAACAGTGAAATAGCACATTTGGGATATGTAAACATCAAATTCAGGGTATAAATGAAGTATAACAAGCTTCCAAGGATGCTTATGGAATAGAGACTAATCATAGTTTACATAATATCAACTGTCTAGCTAGTTTGTTTTTAAGATGAGAATTAACTCAGGAATTGGACTGAACAAACAACAAGGGATTCCCTTCAGAGATGAACTATGAAATAATTTGGTTTCCATTGTTCAATAATCTAAATGTGGTTACCGTGTTATTGATCTACATGAGACATGTTTGGGTAAACCCGAGATGGATCAGTCAAACACCAAGTCCAACAATGCCAAACTTTGTGATGCTAATCTGCTATGGTCACAAAATTTAACATTAAACTTTTAACCTCACCACACCAGTAGTCATTGTGTTCTGGCTCTGCTATTTAATAGCTATTTGTATAAATGAATAAATATTTATTGTCCTATGTATACATGGAACATATACTGGTGATTTACATCCTTAAAGTAGAAATTGATCATATAAGCTCTTAACTGAGCTTGTAGCTGTTATTAATATAGGTCATTTTAATAACAAAAACATTAATTTGAATTTATACATGAACAGTAACGGTACTGCTTTTAGGGTTTTAGGCACTCAAAAAAAATATTTCTCCAAAACTGATTGACACAATAGTCCCTCATTAACTCATGTTAAACTATCATTAATGCTGCCTAGGTATAAGGAACACCTTTTTAAACTCTTGATCTAAAAGTCATAAAGTAACAGAGAGATGTACAAAAACATGAGAGAAAACATAACAAAAGGAAAGTAAATTCATTGCTTTCTATTATCATATTTGTGCTTTCTTTACTGACATTACAGTATTTTAAAGGTTTATTGCTTTTTGAGCTACTCCAATAACAAGAATTTTTTTTTTTTTTTTTTTTTTTTTACTTTTCTTCATAGAAAGATTACCAGAACTACTAGCTTGTGGTTTGACAAATAATATGACAATTGGTCCAAGTAGCCCAACAGACTAGCCTAAAGCAGTAGAAAAGCAGACTGCTTAGAGTAGCCTACCTCTTTTTAATATTTTAAACACTGATGATTGTAGAATATTGAACAGATACCACCTCTAGTCTCAATCAGTATAAACTGAACTTGAAATAGGACATTCAATAGGCCAAAATAAGTAACTTGTTTTTATAGTTTAAACAACACGTGGCTGTCCTAATTCTTATAAGTGAATTTTAACAACAAAATAATCATTTGCATTCATGATTAGGTATGACACAAGTATAATGAAGTACTGTGTCTTCACTTTATACAGTATTTCACACAAGATCTGGTATACATTTATAAATATGAAAAACTTTAACTTATGGAAAATCTTCCCATGGAAGTTTAATAGAGTTATGTAGAGTTTTGTAAAAACTTTTCAGAATTTTCTGCATAGATGGAACTACAGACAAGGTACCTGTGTAAACTAAGTTTAACACTTGTAAAAAAACAGATTAATGCAAATTTCAAAATTATAATGATGAAAGAAGTGGTTATTAAATAACTGTTCAGTTTCTTTAATTATCACATTTCATAAAAAAGACCAGTTTTGTCTGAAAATTATAAGTATCTGTAGTACAGAAAATTACATTCTGGCAGATCCTTAGCAATGGTCCTGTAGATGGTCCACATTAATTTCCCAAATAACAGTCAAGGAATCTGAATTTGAAAGCAAGGGAGCATGTTTCTCAATTTTATCAAAAATTTAAAATTTTATGATACCTTGGAAAGTAACAGTTAATATATCTGTAGCCAAATAGTATGCAAACCACTATAAATAGCTCTCTTATTGTAATTCAAGAGCTAGATAATACAGAGACAAAAAAAAAAGATAGTTATAGAAAGGAAAAATTCAAGGCTGTCGAGAATATTTTCTCTCTACATCACAGCATTACATCAACTCTCACAGGGATTCACAGCAGGAGTGAAAGTTCATAAACATATATTAGTCTAAGTAGTCTAGGTATTTAAAAGAATATACTTATTCACAAAGCATGTATCTTGAGGTACAAAGAAAGAAAATAAGGAGGATGCCTAGAAACCAAAATTGAAAAAAAATCTATGTATGAGAGGCTTTGAAAGTAACAACCTCTTGGCTTATGATACCTTTGACTCTTTAAAACTAGGAGAATGGAAAACATTTTCCATGATTTACAGAATTATAGGTAGAAACATACATGTGTTATCCCTAAAAACTGGCTGCTTTGCAATAGCTATTACATGTACGCATACAAGAACACACGTATAGAGCTATATATGAATATGGATGTGTTCTCTTGATCAAGAATAATATATATTAATATATGTATATATGAATTAGTTCACAAAGTTTGATTGGAAGATGTCAAATAAAATGTTATTGTCAGAACTTTTTTTTTAATTATTATTTTGTATTTTATTTATTATTTGGATAGATTTCACCATACTTCAGTCCTACATGAGAAAGTCTTATAGTCACATCTAAAGACTACAAATTTAGGAACCTCTCAAGCTAATAAAAGAACAATTGTAATTCTGTTTTTTTTATAACAAGTTATAATACTCAGCAACATTTTGTGGGACTAAATAACAAAACATATCATAAATATTACAGAAATGTTTTTAAGCTGATATTACAAGCTATATTCACTGCCTGCTCAGTTATGCTTAAATTCAGCCACACGTCTCTTGCCACTGATAGGAACAATACACATGTAGTTTTCTTCAGTAAAAACGAAAAGTTACACATTTGAAGGAAATGTACTGGACCACCACTAGCTTTTGAACTGGAGAGGTCTTTGGCCATCAAAACCATTAAAGAGTAATGTTAATGCCTGCTGGAGACTGGAACTTTCAGGTCTACTTTCTGTCTCATATCAAACACAGATAAGTGGTCCCCTATAATTTTTATGACTATGGTGTCAAAAGTCTTCCATCCAAATTGCAATAAATATTGTAATGAAGTCTGGAAGCAAGGCCATTTGTAGTTGCTCGGGGCTGAGAATTAAGATAGCCTGTTTCTAGTTAGACAGTCATTAGAAAGATCTAACATCCGTGGTAAATGGTTTCCTGTTCTGAGTACTTGAAACTAGTTTTAGTAAAATTGACTTCCTGAACATTTTCTTATAACTTCTCCAACATATGAATTTGGATTTTACACCTTTTTTTTTTTTTTTTTGTTTAAATGGTGGGTTCTTCACAGATCATCCCCCTAAGTAAGTACACTTAATTCAAATGAATTAAGAGCCCTGTCCTGCAGGTAGCTCTCTACACTCACATATTTTTGTGTTGATCCAAAGCCTGTTATATCAGTATAAAGCAGAATGCAGAAACATGTTACCAAATACTTCAGAGAAATAAAATGTGATGTATCATCCTATACTTTGTCTAAACCAGAACTGGTGCAGATTTATCTTTTTTCCTCCTTTCAATTTCACTCATTATTTCAATTCACAGAGCTCAATTAACATTACATTAGTTTTAAAAGGCTCAAAGGGATTTACAGTTGAATTTTCATTAAGATTTCAAACCTAGGCCCTCTGTCTATAACTTAGATTTAAACTTCTAGCTTCAATATTGATAAAAAATGTGAAAATCGGGTAATTCTAATATAATTAATTCAGAATTCAAACATATGCAGTTCCCATAATACTGTGTATTGACTCTTCTGAAAGATGAAGTGTGGCAACTTTTTTTTTCAATGAACTAAGCTTATTACTACTTTATACAAAAACATAAGATTAGTTGAGAATGCAGTTAGAGAATAAAACTCTCTATATGAAAATGTATATTATAATCATATGAAGACAAATTGAGAGTCTTTGCTATTCAGGTTGGTCAGATTGTCCAAAGTAAATTAGTGTCTTTGGGGAACACTTCTCCATCATCCTGTTTGAGATCCTGTTAAAGATTATAAGACTTTGCGTAGATGGCATACAAGTATTCTGATACCTCACTCCCACTAAGTGCCTACAAACTCCCATTAAGATGGATTCTGAGATACTATTCTGTGTAGGTATGCACAGAACTATTTAAGAAAACAGAAGCAGGCACATTTGATTGTAAGCAACTCCCATAGGCAGGAGTTAGGTATCTAAATACATTTGTGGATCTGCACCTAGGTGTGTTAATCAAAATAAGAAATCAGAGTATTATAAGGAATTTTATATTAAAAAATTCTTATTTTAGGTAAAAGTACCTTGACTTGGAGAAATAATAGTGAAAAGTGGACACTTTAATATTCAAGCTATTAGTCTGAGCATAACTTTTTTCCTGTTCTACAATGCACAGTTTGCCCATAACCTCTCATAAATTGCATATTTAGACTGTGATTTTCTGTTTTGTGGGTGCCTCCCAATCTTTCAAAATTTGACCTTTTATGGTTTGCAGTACAGTAATGGTTTCTCTCACCTATTTATTTGCCTATGAAAAAATATCAAACAAGTTAGATCTCAGTAAACTAGATACAAATTTAAGACACCTACAAGGGTACACTTGGAGGGTTGTTCCAACAACTCCCCCGGTCATCCAAAAATTCCTAAAATAATCTGTACCACCTTTCTGCAAAATAAATATTAACAGAATATTTCATGCATGTTAAATCAGAAAATGTGAACATGAACTTTTCATTCACATGCTCTGAACATATTAGTGGACAATGTACTCAGGTCTGGACTTTGCATTCATCTGATATATTAAAAAAAAGGATGAAACAGACCTTATTACTTATACTTCTACACTAGTTCAACTAAAAATGGTGCATTTAAATCTGTATTTGATAGAATAAATATCCCTTTTTGTATTTCTTGACAAAACCCATAAATTGTTAATTTCTGCCATTGTGTTCACTGAACAACTGTAATTGCAAGTAAATGCTGAAGTTAATGAAAAAATTAAGGAAACTGGTTTCTTTATAAGAATTAATGAAACATTTCCACAAAATCTTTTAATATACCAATAATGCCTCATAATTCTTTAAGAAGCTGTAACTCCATCGTCAAAGCTGAATAATTATAAAAAATGAGCACTCACCTATGAAAGGCCTTGGGTTCTATTTAAAACCCAGACACTGGTTGAGATAAGCATTTGGAAACATTCTTTAAACCTTAACAATTCACTGATGTCACTTTCACCTTAATCTCAATCTTCAATTTTTTATCAACAGATTGTCATATACTAAGGCTTAGGTAATTTATTGTTTCTTTTTAGGTTCTGGGTGCAGTGAGGGCTTTTTGTTTGTTCTGGTTTCTTTTTTTGGGGGGTGGGAGGTGCTGTTTTTTGTTTGGTTTTGGGTTGGTTTGGTCTTTTTTTAATTTTAACTGCTGAAACTATTGCTAAGATTTTACTCTAGACTGTAAGATGGATGGAGTCCCTTCTCCATCATAGTTGGCAATGTACACAAAAGTTCTATAGACACATATGCAGCAGCTCATCCTTGACAGCTGTCTGACCTCAGGGGCTGTAATGGTGGCCAACATGAAAAATTGAAATACTTGAATACCTGAAAATTTTTGCCAAGATAACCAACAGATTTGAACTTCGCGTCATACTCCACTACTAGGAAGAATTACTTTCCCTCTTTTCAATGTTTTTGTCTCTGTAGAGTAGCTGAAGCATTCTGACCAGCTGATCTGCTCTGCCAAGGCACCTTTGTGAAATGCAGTAACATAATATTACTTCAAATAAAACTGACATGTTATTTGGGAAGTTTTTATTCAATGCAGACATCATTAGATTTACAGTATGTGAAGAATTATTGTATCCCTTCATATCTATTGCTAGTGGTACCTTTTAGAACATTCTTTGATTTGTGTTACTCTCTTCCCCCCTCCCCTACCCTATGTATGTCTTTAAAATACGGTAAGTCTATCATCCAGGACAGTACTACGGAAGTTTCTTCTTCAAAACATTCTAATAAAGCTGTTTGATCTTAGTTTGTGGTCTTTCCATACAAAGTGGAAAAATACATCAACTGTGATATCAGTACTCTCCGATTCTGTATTTTTTTAAGTGTACAACATAATTATTAAAAAGTAATAGCTGTGAATGTGCACAGGATCACTGCTAAATTATTTTGTTTGTGGGGTATTAAAATACTGTGTTATACCTACTTATTTTGAGAAATACCAATATTTTATATAGATATGGCTATCTATATTTATAGACATATTTTGTGTACTTACATATTAATAAAGCCTAATAAATTATTAATAGTGACAGTAAGAAACTTGAATATTAGTCTGCTTGGAAGTACATAAATTGCTCAGGCAATCATCTTCTACTAGAACTATGAAAAATATAACAACCTCCCCTCAAAATTATTTGCCGTTATGCAACTGAAAGGAGACTGGTTTAATCTGCATAAAGGTAATATATGCCTTTATTTGACCATGAGTGAATTCATAGGGACTTCATATACTTTTATTTCAGAGAAATACAGCTGATGTGGTATACTTCATATAGTTATGCCAGTTATCTGTGATGAAGATTAGACATAATTATGTTGGTAGGATATGCTGTAAATTACAATCAATGAGCATGACAGTTTTCTTCATTTCTGACTAATAATCATCTAGAAGAAAGACACAGAACTCTAAACAGTACCAGTTTGTGTTTCAGAATCTTTTCCATGTATGCATCATATAATCACATCAACTCCCATTACCAAATAGGGACATGCATTGACAAATGTGCAAAGAACTGTCTCCTGCTCAGGATGAATACTATGCAAAATATGATTAAATTGCTTAAAGAAATGTGTGTTGTAAAACAATAAATAAATAGGCAAGATTTAGGAAAGTCCTGTGTCTAAACGAAGTTTAATCCATCCCTAACAAATCAAACAGCTTTATTCAAGAATACTTAGCCACTACACGCAAAGTTATCACAAATCCTTCTAAAATACATGTCAACAATTTGTTGGTACTTGAATCATGTGGAAGACATCACACATTAAATCACTAGCAATAAAAATTATGCTTTTTGCTAAGTGTTTAATAAAAAAAAAAAAAAAAAAAAAACAACAAAACAACAAACCACCAAGCTACACAGAAAACTTTCCACTCCATTCTAGACTATCATTTTATCTTAGTACACTCTAATTAAAATAAGGAAAACAGAACATAGCTTCTGTATTAGTAAGAGATGTGTAGTTTCTCACATTAACACAGGTGTATATATAACTTCAGCTGTCTGTAGATCTGAACTTACATTTTAGACCACTACATATATAGAATCATGGAATCATTTAGGTTGGAAAAGACCTTTAAGATCAAGTCCAGCTGTAAATATAAAACCATTTGGCTGTAAATTCAAACTCCAAGTGTACAATGAAAATTAATTTTAATAGTGTATCTGTTTGAATCTGAAAGGCTGGTGTAGAAGATACACAGGATGAAAATGTTCTTTGAGGTTTTGTTTCCAAGTCAGGTTTGATTTTTGTTCTAGTTTGTGCAGAAGACTAGTTTACATTGATTCTAGCTAATGCTGGTTTAACGCCAGGAGTCTCTCTCCAGACACGTGTCCCTGAGCAGCAGTTCATGAAGGCTACATTTCATTAGGCCAGCAAAGAGCAGACACAAATTGTTTCATGTGAAAGAAAGCATTCTATACACTTTCAATGCACTACATTTTATTCTTTGTTGTAGAAGGGAGGCTTCCTGGCTCTTGAATAGGTAAGATATTGAGAGCATACACAGAATTCCACCTAAGAAGGGATGTAAGACTGTGACAACAGCAACAAATTTTATATGCAGAAATCTAACTTAGCAAGGTAACTGCTATCACAGTTTTCCTACATGCCTGTCTCTTTGTAAGAGGAAAAAATCTCTTTTCAAGTAGAGCTATTAGAGCAATGAGGTATCTCATTAGATGTTATATTTACTATTAGCCCTTGACAGAGGCAGAAACAGTACAACTTCTAGTAACACTGACAGAATTGACCTCACCCTTGATTACTACATCTCAAAGTTTGAACACTTTTCACTTCAGAAAGAAAGCACTTCAAAAATTTTAATTAAAAGTCAGATTTAATGTGTTCCTCTTCCAGCTTCCCATTTACCTGATCATGGGGTTTACATTTAACTAATGATAACTGTAACCATGCAAAGTGTCTTAATCCATTCTGGCATTAACTAAGCAACTGCACATTGACAGGGAAAATCCCTAACTGTTAAATATTAACAAAACCTCCTTATTGTCCCTGTCCCACCACTCTTGTCTTCCTTACAGGTTTAGATAGAAAGTCTGAATAATTTTTAAGCATTTTTCTGATGTCAAAATTTATAAGGAACCAACATGGAATGGTGGTAGCAAACACAAGGACCAGTTCTTCATGATTCCAATGAAGCACTTGGCCAGGAAGCTTTGATACCCATGAGACTAACAGGAATAAATTAACTGTCTCAGAGGTGAGCCCATTCTGTGGCTTCAATTTATAGGGTCTAAGGATGACAAAGTTTTAAACTACCAAGGACTCCATTGCGTATGAGAACGCTTCTTTCATGTTATGTAATGTTTGAAGCTTTTTAGGGTTTCACTGGATATTTTCATGCCTAACTGCAACAAGTAAAATTAAAGGTATTTCCATGAGAACACTTGCGCTGAGTCAGATCAGACATCCATCACTTGATATGCTGCCTCTAACAGTGATCATAGGGAAAAGTATACAAACAAGGCAAGCACATGTGATAACTCCCCTTCTATTCTTGCAACACACATTCTCAAAGAATGAATGGCTTAATCTTCCCCAGACATATTGGAGGTAAAACTGAATCCTAAAACTAAAATACAGACCTCAGAAAATGTAAATGGAAAAGCACAAAAGAAACTAGATAGAAACTGGATTCTTGGAAAACTTGATTTGAAGCTCTTCCAGGGACAGAAGAATACCATGAGATCAATGAACTACATTATCTAGCCAAAAGCTTTAAAAAACAGAGCAGACTAATTTGGGTAGCCATGGAGAAGTTAAGTTTATGGGCATATCCCACCTCACAGGTTAATTATTCCTTTCAAGACAGATACTGGATAGCCTTGGCTACAGGGAGATTTTTCTCCTTGTTTTGAAACTTAAAAATGCGCCAAACAACCATTGCAACTTACCACAAAATACAGTCTGTATTTTGAGGATTTCCAATCAACACACAAATTTGTCAACACCACCTCTTCTCTTGGATTTGTAAATACTTGACAAGTAACATGTGTTTGTTCATCCAAATTTGGATAAGATTTAATAGCAGAGTAGCTTCAAGAAGAGATCAAATTTATCCTACACAGAAATTTAAAACACTGTTGCCATTCTATGACATCTGACCATCTATGGCCAAAGATGCCATATTTAATTATAACATAATTTCTTCTCATACATTAGCAACGTGATGACTGGGTTCTTTTATATCTTAATATCATGCTCCAAGTTTCTCAGAACTTCTGCTTTCAACTACTTTTCTCCCTTGTTGTCAATACCCTTATGTCTTCTGATCTTCACTAGTTCCATTGATTCTTTTTATATAAAAGGAATACAGCTTTATTAAGACAGATATCTTATCTAAACGTAGTTGTGCTGATTTTAGTTTGCTATGCATATCTTCAGTTAGGCTACCAATAGTACATGTCTCTCCCTTATTCCTGTTGTAGGATACCTAACATTATAGTATGTAATGGTTCCACCCACCCTCCAAGGTCATTTCCATTGTTAAAGAAATAATAAATATTTCCTTTCACATTTGTCATTTGCCTTTGACATATAAAGAGGCATTTGGTTTTCCTACATAAATAAAATAGATAATAAAAGGAGGCTTTTGTTCATCTGGAACATTTTTAAAGCTAACTTCCTGTGACTTCACTCAATACTGCATGAAAAGTTTGATAATAATCAACTAGATTGCTCCAAAACAGAAGTTTTTGTTAAGATATTCAGATCACTAAATGACTAAGGTCTAAATTACATAAACATGATGAAATAGAATTTAAGCAGAAGTATTCAAATGCAGTATAGCATATATGACATGTATAGCTTAAAATAAAAAGATACATATTTTTTTATATTTTAAAAGGACATCACTGAGGAATTCTTGAGGCCTTTTAAGATATCTTTAATATATTTTCTGACAAGACAAACAAACTGCTAATAAGGATTTTTTTTTCTAAAAGTGATTCTTTGATTTTAAGTGTGAAAGAACGCAGAAAAATTTTTCCCTGCTAAACTAAACCTGCTCATGCAATCCGCCAAATCTAAGGAAACTAACAAGTGTTAACTGGGTCCAGTCTAATCTCAGTTTAATCAGATATCCATCCTAACAAAATTCATCACAAAACATTCTTGTAACTCAATGAAGATTAATTACATAGGTCGTAAAACCCCAAATATGTACTACTTCAAAATTTTTAAATTTCATTAGGATTAGTTCAAAGAAATGGAAAATTCCCGTGTATTGCTTTTTCCCTTACTCATCCCTCTTGACTCCTGACAGTTACTGAACTGGACTTTTCAAAATATTCTCAAAAGGGTGCAGTCTTCATATCTGCATTCTGTCTACAAACAAAAGCTATTATGAATGCTAGAATTTAAAAGTCTTTAGCAAGACAAATAAGCTTGTTTGGAAGTCTATGAAAAAACAAAAGCTGAATGGGTCTGATCATGAAAGTAGAATTAAGAACAAAATTTGGACCTAATTTAAGTAAATGGGCACTAATACACAAAGGTATTTGCCGGCTTAGAAAGGCTACATTTCTGTTTAGAAAGTCTCCCTTGAAAGTTAATTTAAGCATCCATTATAAAACTCAAGCACCTAATAAACAAGAATTTCTTCATCTAAGAGCAGCTTCCAACTGAACTAAATATATGCTTAAAAACTTCAAAAGCTTTTATAATACTGGTCGCATGAATATAAATTCTTAAATAATCAAGTAGAAAGTTTATGTTGTATTTACATGCTATCAACAGGCATAATTTCTTGCTATTATAATTCAGGAAAAATCAATGCTATACTACTGTCATTAATAAAACAATGAGTCAATAGGCACAAACTTTTAATATAAGCCTAATTATGAGTGTCTCTTTGCATGAAACTAAAGATATTGAAAATGTTGACATTGGAGATGTGCCCTTGAACCAAAAGCCAAGTATAAGTCAATAATCTATTATGATTTTCATTTTGCAGTAGTGCCATTATTTCAGAAGGTCTCAAAAATCAATTTAGCATTTAGTATATCTGTGTAATAATGACATCCTAATTAAAAATCCCAATCTGAATAGCAGAAAGGATAATGTTTAATCTCTAATCAATGAGCACTGAGAGAAGAACTTATAGGTGCAATAACCTTTCTTAATGAGGTTTACTTTTTTTTTTTTTCACAGATTACATATTCCTTCATATTTCTGATAGACACTCTTAAAAAGAGATGCATGCAGACATTCTGAAACTAAAATCAGTACATACATTTACAAGTTATCTAGAGAAAAATAATGAAGAAAAAGGTATCTTTGGTTCTTTATGGATTAAGCTGCTATTAGTACATAGGGAACTTGACTGGTAATTTTTTTAACACACAAGACCTCTAAATTAACAAGCCACCTCAAAGGTAACATCATTACTTATACATCCCTACACCCCTGTGAATCTATTCATAGGATGAAATGTATATGAGATTCTTTTCTATTTACCAGTAAGGGTGGCATTATATTTGAGAATTACGTCTCAATTTTTAAAAAATAATCCTTCATTTTCCAAATTATCCTTATTAATTTTAGACTATGGATTCTGAAGATTTACTAAGAAATAAATTCTGTATAAAATATCTCTTATGGCAATAACTACATTTCCTTACAAGTGTTCATCAGTGCACAGGATAGCTGCTCAATTACCTGTGTGTCAAATGATTATCTGAGAGCTCAATTTCATCTCTACTACCCTTCCCCCGCTTCATATTTCAGTTATATATGCTGCTGAAGTGTTACACATCTTTGAACCTGCTATTTCTTCTGTTAATTTCCCACTAAGAGGTGCTGGAGTAACAGATGTCATAATTATTCAGTTATGCTCCTTCCACATTCATTCTTTGAAGGCTTTGTATAAGATGGACCCACTGGACATTAATTTCAGAAGCAGTGTAATCTTATAGTGCTACAGCCAGATGTAGTCATCCTCATGTGAGTAAACGAAGTCTAATATATTAGACTATTGCAGAGGTCTGTTAACTTTGTCTTATAAATGCTCAGATTGCTTCAAACACATAAAATTTAAGTATATGGCCACACTTTCTATTCTGTGGCTGTTACTTTGTAAGAGTGTGCCAATCACTGTATTGAGCATTATATATATTTTTAAAATAATTAAAAAAAAAAAACCACCAACAACAAAAAGCAGGAGTTGCAATGTAGTCTGTTTTGAATGTCATTAACAAACTCTATTAAGAGGTTGCTTAGGGGCTCATAGTATTATCCATACAAGCTGAAAGATCATTCACAGTAACCTCTCCACACAACTGAAATGGCAAGAAATTGTTCCTAACAGTTTAAAATTACTTTAAAAACAGATCTGTGCTACTGAACACACTAGTAAAATGGTAACATGGAGGGCTCACAGAACCCTACAACTGAAAAGAAAGACTTCCATGCTATATCCCCATAAGTGCTACAGCACTTCTCACTAGGATTGCATGGAGATACTTACAGACATCGGGGGGGGGGGGGGGGGGGGCAGGAAACGTAACCAGTTGGCATAAGACTTTCCCTATATTAAATACCAAGAAAGATGTAATGTTTATGGACCTCTGAGAACTCTGGGAGAAAAAATCCTGATGCTTAATGCAACTTGCAAAATATATCTATATAGTAATCCTTTCAATCAAAACAAGCAAAAACTCACTTTGCAACAATGTATATGTTTTAAAGTCAGTGTAGCACTGATCTCCACATTTAATTTTCTACTTCAAATGTATACAGATCCCTGACCCTACCCTCACGGTCACTGAAAATATTAGGCATTTTAGGATTTTCGTTAACATTCTGAAACATGGGAAGTCATATGTAGTAAACAGGAATAAGGGATTTGTTACAGAAAAGGAAAGCAACATAGTCCCCAGACTGCAAATACAAAAGGATGCCAAATAGACCAAAAGCTACGAGTTGAGGTTTGGAATAGATCTCCCTCTCCTTCCTTCCCCTCTACCAATCTGTGACACTAGAACTATTCTCAATATGTGCATACATACAAATTGTGTCTTGTTCTTATTTTCTAAAATACTGATTAACTTCTATATGCAAGAAGCTTTTATGCATCAGAAATGACTATTTTTATATGCTATACCCTCAGGGTATAGTACAGTATAATCTATACTTATGTGCTTTTCCATGTCATGTGCTTGTAGCCAAAATGTGAGAGCAGCTATGAGAAAATTAAATAGAACAAGAGCTGCCATGTGCTCCACAATTAAAGGAAACACTAAGTAGCAGCAATGGGAATTAAACAGGACACTGTGTTATGCCAAATACCAAATGTGAAACCAAAATATCTGCCAAGCCTCCCCTATTTGTTACAATTTTTCCATATTTAGGTAAATTCATATAATTATGTACCCTGCAGTGGTAATGGGACTGTGCTTTAGTCCTTTTGCAGCATATGTTGTTGGAACAAATATCCTCTTTGAGGGGGAAAAAAACCAACTTGGCCAAGATTACATATGTTGATTTTACATTGGCATCCTGACTGTGCCCAACAGCTGGTCTTAAATGTAATGAAACTGTGTTGGATTTATTCAGTTAAACAACTTTGCAAACTCTTTAAGCATATGTATTTCTTACAGCTCCTTATGTTTTTTAACCTGCTTTGATCAGAGCACCAGCAGTTGCACTATTTTTCTTAAAACTGAAATATATCTGTGAGCCAAATAAGTATATTTAAGATTTATTTTCTTCTTATACTCTGCGACCCCAGTTTTAAACAAGTGATCACATCCACAAACCTCTCATGACTTTTTCAGGTATGTGCTTAACAGAAGGTGTGAAATGAGCATGTTCCTGCCTAGTGGTTTTTTTTTTTTTTTTTTTTTCCCCACAATCACTACAGTGTTCAGCAGTTTTACAATCACAAGGATGTTCAAAACATTTTCCTTTTGTTGTGTGAAAGACACGGTGGAAAAGGCATCACATTGGGGATTTTTATAGCTGCACACTGGATGATTTTATCAGAAGTACTGCAACATGTATGTGAAATATTTTCTATGACAGAGGGAATACAGTATACCAGCCATATTCCAAAGGTAAGTCAGGCCACTTTCAGTCAGAGAAACCTGCCATTACAATGTGTCTCCCAATCCAAGGCAGTTGATGATATGCTCAAATGCTGAAGTAAGTTCAATATTTCTGAGCACTTTTAGAAGTCTCTTGAAGGCAGGAGCAACTGTTGAAACTGAAGACATACTCTAAACTGCTGTCTCGATCATAAGCAACTACGCCCTGCGAACACATGAACCTATCCAGGAAGCAGAACAGTCATAAGGCAGAGTTTAAATATACTAAGATCACACAAATTGTAGCATCATCATTGTGAATAATTTGTAAAATAACAATTTATTGACTTAGTATACATTGTCATTTATAAACAAAAAATTTCAAATTACAAGTTTTAAATGCATAAAAATGATACTCAAGAACACAGCAGTATCTGTATCAATCTAAAATAGTACTTACTGAAACATCAGAAGAAGATAGTGCCTGATCCCATTTTAAGGATAAAATCTCACTTTTCAAAAGGTTATAATGCTCCAGTTATCTATCAACACTGTCTTATTTGTACACTCAGCATAAGATTTCAGGTCCTTTAAAAGGATGGGGATAGACTGAGGATTATCACTGCGCAAGTAAAATGGACTGAGAAGTCTGCCAACACTTCTCAAGGGTATTGCCATCGTCATGGTGAGCCTTCATTACATACATGGCAAACTCTCACATTTCTAAGAAAACCTCTGGGTAAGGTTTAATCTCTAGCATAATGCAGAGCAGCTAACCATGCCGTTTAACATTCTTAGTAGGAGAATCTTTTACTATTTTTATTTTTTGAAAGACTAATCTTCATGGTAGGGTCTGACAAAAGTTTGTTATACGTTTTTGACTTCCTTTAATACATTCAGACAACATTGTTATTCAATCTCACATTCTAGTCTCCTGAACAAATTAAGGGAAGAAATCAGTTTAACAATACTATATAACTATTTATTTTCCTCAAAACAGTAGTATTAAAGTGTATTAACCATCTCCCCCCATCACCATTCCATGAAAGGGAAACTGAGCTGGTCCAAAGACTGAAATAGCCTAGATTAACCTCTGCACCATGCAGAACTTTACATGACTTGGGAGTTTAAGACAGAAGTCAGCTTTTATTTCATGTAAGGCAAGCCCACACTTCCAAACACCTGATGTTCTTCAAAGGACAATGACATTCATAGAAATCCTATCCTCTAAAATGATTTTATGTTACAGGTTCATCTTTATAAACACTCAAGCTATAACTGGCTGAGCAGTTTTAGAGCATTTTACACTAGTTACAATTAGCAGTGGATGATCACTGGTAGGGAACGCACAGCATTTACCAGTAGTCTGCTACAAAACTTTTAGATTTAATAGATGACTGAAGTCTTTAAATCCCTCCATTAAATTCAACAACTTCCAGATTAGAGATTATAGAGTGTATAAAATGACAGTTTCGGTAACTCAAGATACCAATCTGAGCAACACCAGTTGATTTAGACTACGCACATTCTCCTTAAATGTCTGTAATAGTAAAAATAAAACAAAAAACATAGGTAAATAAATCAAATATTTGCTTTCCCAAACAGATATAGAAATTGGTTTGAATTTAAATTTTTATTTATTTATTTATTTATTTAAATCTAGGAAACACTCAAGGATGTAATATTAGCTAGTATAGCTTATTTTATTTGATAAGTAAGGAAAAGTAAGTACAGGAGTACTTCGTCTTGCTTCAAAGCAGAATAAACTTGTTTAGAAGTCTTTCATCAATGCTTTCAAAGACATGAAATTTGGTGTGAACTTCAATTAAGAGTACCAGAATGAGAAAATAAGACTTGGAAGAAATGAGAAAACACCAGAAGTTTTGAAAGTTTTATCAGAAGTAACTACAATAGGTCTTTGACTACCTCTTTCAGTGGCAAATGACATTAATGCAATGTTTATTTTAGGAGAAATATGAAACAGTATATGTTCATAAAGATTTTAATATATATTTATATATTTCTTAAAAAATAAATGCCTTGCCTATTTTAAAATATGCAGGCTACATTGTAAATGAGCAAGGTCTGTACCTTCCTAACCAGAAATGCTCACACTCCCGATCTTTATGACTGTACCGTGAAAGTGCTATTATAACTTATATAACTACTGTATTATAGCTGTGCCTGGTAATACAGTATAAAATTTATTTTTTCTGTATCTAATAGTATATTGACTCAGAGACAAATGTTGTATATTTTTAAGATAAAATTATGAATTTTTATACATCTAGACAGTTTAGGTTTGAACATTCTTTTTTTTCTTTCCTCACCATTTTTACAAAAGCTACTTATTTTATTCATGTTCAGTGGAAATTTAATCTGAGTTCTGGTAGGAGCAACTATTCATTTAAATTAATATAGCATATCTACCTATACACTGCATTCAATGAATTTATCTAACAAAATCTTTTTATTATACCAAAAATTTTGGGGGGTTGGAAGGTGGGTGAAGGACGCAGGTGAGAGAATTTTCACAAAACGTGTCAGCAAAACTATGAATCATTTAAGGAAGAGGAATGACTTTGTGAGTTGTAACACAATCCTATAGTAATTAAGCACACCAAGACACTAATCATTTTTGTACAAGAAATTCAAATCAGGACTACTATTTCACCATTATCTTTTCCACATAGGTAAGATAGAAATTGGATTCCTTTTCTTAATTTAGTTCAAAAGTCTTCTATGTGTGGCCAGAAAAAAAAAAAAAATCCAGGTATTACCAGTGGACTTAAAATTTGAATCAACTTTTTAGTTACTACTCCCATGACATCTAACCAAGTTTAACAATTCATAGTAGCAAGCAAGCTACAGATGTTTCTTGCCATGAGAATATTAAAAAAAAAATCATGGAATTTATTCATTAACAAAATAGGTTGACAACTAATTGAAGTGATTCAAAACTGGCTTTGGAGTTTTGGTTTAAACATGAACACATGGCAATCATCCACCTATTCAAGTAACTTGCTCTTCCATACCTGTTCATAATAGCAATGCTGTAGAAAGAGAACTTCTAAAACCCTTAGCTTGTGTCCTTAACTTGAGTAACAAAAATATCACATATTTTCACTGGTGAACATTTAGCTGTCTGAAAAAGGACTACTCAAGGTCAAAGGTAACAGCATATCACAACCTAGTCCCATCTAGTATACTGATGCCTATAACCGTATTTAGATGAATTTTTTAAAAGTATACAAATACCAACCCTGACTCCATCACCATATTTTGTAGAGTACTTTGAAAATAATGCAAGAAAAATGAGACTTTGAAAGATCATGTGGCTTAAACAATCAGTACGAAGTCTTCTTCTGTTCCCAATTCATTATGAAAATTGAAAGTTAATAGTAGTTCAGCTCAAATCTGTAACTTTACTCCACTGTTTTGATTCAGAAATTCAGAGTTGCTACTATTGTACAATTTCTGTTAAATATAATCAGCATATCTGAAGATTTCACTTCTACTAGTCAGAGTCCTGAAAACACTAAAATACCCTAATTGTTCACATGACAGGGAAAAAGCATCGGTTTTCAGGTGTGTCCTGATCAGTAGCCAACTTTTATACATGAAGAGGGGGAGAAGAAAATCAGATCTCGACCTTCAGTTAAGTCTTTTAACCTAGCAAATCCTCATAGTGACGTTTTAAATAGATTAAGTGCATGCTGACCAAAATTTAGGCCAATATAACTCCATTTACAATACAAACATAACCAAAGTGACTGATAAGTTTTGAAAATCTTAACCAACAACCTCATTTCGGCAAGTTTACAATTATTTTTTCAGTTTTCACCTGTATCTATATTTAAATCCACTTATTCTTTGACAGCTTGTCTAATACATTTTTAGGTGTTCACAAAACTGATGCAAGAAATTTCAAACAAACAATATGTAGTTCTGTGTATTAAGAATTTTGTAGAAACCAGAAAACATAAAGGTATATTTTGAAGTGACTGTAACATCCTTAACATCATATTTTCTTTCTTTATTATAAGCAGTGCAAAACAGTTGAATGTAGTCTTGTCATATATACTAGCAATGCTTAGTGTGACTGCACCAGAAGCACACCACAGTCAAATCTTGTGGGTCTGTTAAATACCCATGCTTGAATAACAAGGTAGCACCCTATTCCACCACTCTCACTAATGAGGTAAATTCTTTTGTGTATTGATTTTAATTAGTTCACTTGTGGAAAAAAAAGTCCTACATAGCATGATTAAGGGCAACAATATAGCCCTGGGTAAGGACCAGACCTTCTTTAAAGTCTAACGTAATACACAAATTGTCAGTATCATAAAATCTAATTTTACATACATATATGAATGCATGTTTTATTACGGATTTTTTTTGTTTTAATTTCAATGGTCTGCTTGAAAGTTTAAAGGACTACTCAATGTGTTACACTGGATCCTAGTGAAAAAAAAAAGCTAAATATTAACATAGGAGAGACCACTGAAATACTAATTGGAGACTGGAACACGGTGACAAAGAAATTCATAGAAGTATTTACAACTGAAAAGTTTATAAGATTGCCCATAGCTGGGAGGAATTCAATAATACATACAACAGGAATTATCTGCATTGAATATAAAATTAGACCTTCATTTCATTGATGCACTTACATGAATGCCTAATATGGCAATTCTTCTTATTGTGTAGCTATTACACATATATATATATTATTCTAAGCTGTACTTAATAGGGTATGATGGTTGTATCCACATAAATTACTGAAAGGACATATCACCAGAGATTAGTTCTGCACATTAATGACTAGAGCATTTCTAGAGTACATATCACCCAAAATAGATTTACACTTATGTAGTAACAGTTATTTTGTTTGATAAATAACAAGTACTTTTTTTTTTTTTTTTATTATTATTACTAAAGTCATTCCAACATTTTAGTTCTCAAATGAATTATTTCTTCATTCTGTTCTACAAGGCTCTAATCATTCAACCTTGTAGGTGCACTTCAAAAGCTTTAAGAATCTTACATTTGATTTCTGGGAAGTATTTTCTCGTTAACGTCTAACATATGTACCCTGTAGGCATGATTCACACAAGTCTCTGGAATTCTAAGGAAATGATGATCAGTCACGGAAATGTGTAAAGATTCAAGAAGTCTGGCAATTTTCACTTCAAATGTTGTCAGCAAGTTACTATTATAAAAGTACTTTTCTCACCGTATCACTGAAAAAATGCTATGTACTGTGCAGCTATGAGAAAAGTTACACATTTAATGAACTCTGCCACCTGAAGGTATATTTCCTTTAAGTTGATAACTGAATCTGCTACATTCAGAGAAATGTTAATTATAGGTATAAGATGCTCAGTATCCTGAATAAAGTTTATACTTCAATGGAGGAACGGGGTAGAGAAGGGAACAGCTAGCCAATCAGCAGATAAAACATGTGCCTAAATGTCCCTGGTCACAGTTAATCACAGAAACCATACTCCAGCAATAGTCTACATGTCAACAGTATATTTTTGTTTACTACCATCCTTGGAAAGGGCAACTCACATGTCTAATAATAATGCGTATATTTAAGCAACTGATTGGTTGTTTTTCAAAAACTGAAAACTATCCCTTGAATCACTAAAGAGCTGGTAAAAATTAAAAGTAATGAGCTCATTTCAATAAAAATTTATGAGACTGGTTTCATGCTGACAAAGTGGGTTCTGCAGGCAGTGCCCCTCCACCTGCCTGCCAGAAAAAGAAAAATACTCAATTTCAAAATATTTTAAAACCATTTAATGAGGTATTAGAATATAGCTACAACTGTATAGGTAAAATGAAAGGATTCTGTGCGTCTTTGAGATCACCAGTAAGTCCTTCACAGTACAAAAGAGTTTTCTGAAGAAACCAAAAATAGTATTTGTCAGCAGAAATTACTGCTGATGGAATATTCTCTTGAGGATGTATTAATAATATGTATGAGTGATGTCACAATATCAACTGAATCCTCCAAAATAATTTTTATTAAACTATCATGTACGTACATTATAAGATGCAAAAATAAAGCACAAAGAAACTAAGACAAAGTATCCAAGTCACAAAGCAAAGCAAGAATACTTGCTCATTTTCCTCACAATTGGAGAAAGGCAGTCTTAAAATAGAGAACTACAGGAGCCTGAGCTCTGATAAAGGAGTATGAAATTCATAAACATTATGCACTGTTATGCAAAATATTTGATTCACACAGACAATTATATAAGATTCTATGAAATAAAGCAATAAACCAGACAAAAACAGAGGAGTCACTTCAAATATGTGCTCCTGGAAATGTCCACCAGTAGAAATCCAATTATTAATTCTAACTATTTTCCAAATAGCCCAAATGTCCATTTACATATTTTAATGGTAATTAGATGCTTGTAACAGATTTTCATTAGCCTGAAATCGTCAATGAGACATTCGAAATTAAAAAAATAAACTACTTTGACTCAGCTTTAGGTTTAACTTTCATTTAAAATATGATACATTGTGCAAATTACTGCACAAAAAGTGACCTGAACTCAGCAAACCTGATTTCTGAATTCATTTACACATGAAAGTTACAGAAAAAGAAAAATCTATGTTTTGACAATATATGATGAACAGCCAGTATATAGTAGAAATTAGATATCCTTAATAACTAAACTCTCTGTGTGTGTGTGTGTGTGTGTGTGTGTGTGAAGATACCATTAAACAGTTATTAATCAGTTCAAGTAAGCAGAAATAGAGAAAAGTCAGGGGTGCACTTCCCCATAATGATGGTCCAGAAGGAGACAAGACACTGTCCCCTGGATAAACTCTAGACAGAAGAGATGGGCAGAGAGGAGGAAATGTCTGCAAAGTTGAAAGGTGATATAACCCTTAGAGGAGGAATTTGGAGATGGCTTTAGGTAGCCAGTTGTTTTGAAGAGGCTGTTTTTAGTGGGGTACTGACTTATATTACCACTTTGCACAACTTTTATATGTCAGAACTAGAAACCCTAAGGAATTTCCTCCAGTAATCATGAGCAAAAGTTTGCAACTAAAATGTCTGCAGAAGGTGTTAGAACTGTTCAGACACTTGAACACAAGTATTTTATTACAGTGGTGCATCTTTTTCAAATTGGCTTTGTATTTCCACTGTGATTGATGCAGATACTAATGCTAAACTGGCAAAATGTTGTTTCACTACTGTAGGTATTGCGTGAGAAAGTGAAAATTTTTATAGAGCTTTCAAAAAATAGTAAAGCATTTCAGCCATTCTCTAAAATGGTTCCCCCTCCACACACACTCCTTACATATGAAAATATGTTTATGTCCAATACATAGAAAATATTTTTACGATAACAACAGATTAGTCAAAAGTTACTCACTTCAAAAATGGGCAATATAAGAATAATTGTGAATGTGAAGGAATCCATTCAGAGTTGCGGTATTCCTGACTTCACTGTTACTAAGTAAAGTGATTAAAAAAAGCAGGGATTAAGGCACCTGATAAATAACCATCTCCATTTCCAAGAATCACTTTAGATATGAATATAAGAGGAAAACATGCTAACGTTTAGAAACCTGATGGATATCGAATGTCCTTTAAAACTCATACTGTAAGTCTCAGAAGGACATGGAAAAATAAATGCTACTTTAAAAGTTACTTAAAAAAAATCAGAAGCATAATGTGAAACTGTAGAAGGGTAGATATAATTTATATTCATGTCCTTGCACAAGTAACATATTAAAAATGCGCCTGCTGTAAAACCTTGGAGTTTTAGAGATCATTACAACCATCCTACCAATATAAACAGAAGCTATTCTCAAACCAACTTGCACGTTAAGAATGTCACTTTCTTCATCATTATTTTTTTTTCTATAGAGATTTGATTTCTTCTAAACACAGAATCAGGCTTTTAAAGTACAGAATGTTGCCAACTGATTAATGGAACTCATGTTCACTTGTATGTTCACAGTAGGAACTGCAGTAAAAGATGGATTAAACCAACTGAGAGGTAATACGGAGTTGAGTTTTTTTGGTCTCTGAAAATCTGGCTAGAGGTTAAGCTGCTCATTCGCCCACAAGATGGAGTAAGTATTTGAACAGATTTAAACACAATATATAGGAAGATACTTAGAAAAAGTAAAGAAATATTGTCATCTCAAGTAAAATAAAACTTGATCCACCCCGCTACTAAATCCATTTTATTTAGTAATGTGGGACTTTTAGTATTACACTGTTTTTCTTTGTACTGTTGTTGACACTCTCAGAACCATCTTCAAAGCACCGTACTCTTTTGTGTGGTGTAAAACCAGTATGCTTCCAATTTTGCCATCAATCATCTTTAATAGCATATGCTATTAATGTAATTTTGTTATTGAAGATTCCTAAATCTATTCAGTGGTTTGCACAAGACAATTACGTTTTTTGTTATATGCATGCAGGCACTCAGATAGTGCCTTTTTAAATTAGAGCAATTAAACATGGTCATTATAAATGGTAGATTATTTTAAAAAAATCATGAAGTGTCAATATGACATTCTTTGATTTAAAATAAAATAGTAACAGAATAGAGAGATGCATTTTAATTATTTAATTTCAAAAGTGTACTTGAAAAGTCTGCTTTATGAAAGCTTGCTGATGTTGAGAAATATTTTCCATAGCTTTTAGAGAGCTATGGATGGTTTTACAGATATTTCCCAACATCTTGAAAATCCACTGGAAACTTTTTCCAACACAAAATGTCCTCTATATTATACAGAAAAATAAATAGGGAACAGTCACTTTCCCAGTACAAGTGAGATTTTTTTTTGCTATTCACACTAAAATGCAAAAAAATGAGCACTGGTACAGTAAGAACTGTTTAGTCAACATTACAAAAATTTCTACATCTTTGTATACCAATGAAAACTCAACAAAATATCTTATTATCACAAAAATATGCATAAACAACTATACTATTTTGACAGACCACTTCTTTGTCTGTCTTCTTTCTTCTTGCTGTAACTGATTACTCCCTGTCTACTTTTGCAATAGTAAAACCACTCATTCAGGGAGGAACTTAAGTGTACGCGTAATGCATACACAGTCCTACTGCTACTAAAATAAATCAAAGTTAATAAATTAATATGCATTAGTGGATAGCATACCATGCTTTCAGTCTTACTTTAACTGTAGTTGATGAGTGTCAGAAAGAACTCTAAATTTCCTGAGTGTTCCTCCTTCTATGTCTTACCTGACAGAACTATGGGAAATCTGAATGGGCATATCTGGATCATCTCCATGTCTGAGGAGTTCGAAATATGAACTATGAAGTTTGATAGGTTTTTATGCCCAGATGTTAAAGAAATACAATGAAACATACAAATTTTGACATTGCACAAATATCTTCCACAGTATGAAAGACCTATTAATACTGCTTAAAACATGGTCCAGAATGTCAAGTACAGCATTTCACTTTCCCAGTCCAAAACTTATGGCTGTATCCTGTAGACACTCGGATAGAATTTAAGGGAAGTTATTTGTAAACATAGTGCTTTCTTATTGGCTTTTGTTCCTTAGAATCTTCTAGAGTGCAATGAGTGGAATAAAAACCAGCTGGTTTTAACTTACAGCTAAATTCAACGTGCAAACATTAGACTGGTATTAACTGGAGTCTGAAATCCTTTTATTTACATATCTGGTTTTAGGGAGGAAAATTTCCTGCAGGAAGTCTACCTTTCATACTTGAATAAAATAGTGCTAACAGATTTATTTTAAAACCATTGGACATACCTCAAGAGGTTTCCTACCAAATGAAGATTTATACCTAGAAATATTCAAAGAAAACCATAAGACAATGAAAGATGATAAAATGTTTGTGTGACATTATTTACCATGCTACTGAATATGAATAAGAGAAAACTTAACTCAAAAAGTGCTAGCTCTGATCACTAAGAACAGTAGCTAAGAGTAATAAAGATTGTCCTACACATTATTTTTTTGAACCTTACTATGGCTGATAAGCACAACCTGCCTGGGGTTGCTATAAGCATCTTCTTTCTTCCACCTCGATTTCCATGTCTCCCCTCCAACCCAGACGGTAGTCATTAGCCTCCAAAGAATTCCTCTTACAGTATCTCTCTGTGTTCTACCACTGACACTTGAAACATAACACTATAATCAAGACACACAGGGCTAAAGGTATCATTATAAAAACACCCTTATTGGCAAATATTGCCCTCGCTTCCTTTTCACTGTACTCATTTTTTTTTCTTCAGATATTGACAGAGCTAGTACAGAATTCTTCCCAGAGTGATAGTTAAAAAAATCTATTTTTCTCAGTTTTCAAGTCTGCTTTATGTTCAACAAAAAAGGAAGTCACCTACAGAACTGAACCTAGAGCAGACAAGTTACGTATAAAAGTAGACTCTGAAAAGGAGTTGTTCAAAGAATTCCTCTTTAGGAATGTGTACCTTAAATACAGGCATGCTGGAGAGCATATAGACATAGTTGTATATAATACTCTAATACCATACATTTTACAGAACTCACTATGATTTACTGCCTCATTTTTCTGTTCCATTTCATTGAGAGAACTTCTTGTGGGGAGTAAAATAAATGACTAATAGAGCTTTAACAATAGCTTAAAAATAAAAAGATGAAAAAAACATTTTGTAAAGAACAAGATGAAGCATATGAATTGTTATTGCATCCTTTTGTGAAAGAGCTAAGCATGTCTTGTATCTCAGGCCAGCATGATTGCTTTGAATTGTTTCTTTGAGGAAAGCAGGTAAGGAGCAGAACAGGAGTTCAGTGAAAGGACAGAGAATGAAACCTGCTCTGTGAAAATGGTGAACTTCAGAACTGCCTTCAACAGTAAAAATGAGAATATTTTAATATTCTCAACCATGTGGAATACACAAAATAGTTTTAGCTGGTATAAATTATATGGATAAGTAACATTATAAGAAATAAATCTATGTAGGATATCAAAAAGTGTGAGAAGAAATATCTCCTTCCATCCAAGCACCTCTCTGCACTTTGAGGTCATTAATTCTCTAGAAGTAGTTGTGAATATATTCTGGTACATTTTGTAAGTAATGTTTAATCCATTTTATAGATGGATGATGTCAACTATACCAGACCCTATTAGCAGCAAGTCTAATACAGACTTGTATTTACCTGTCACTGTAGATCTCCAGTCGTATTTTTAGAACAAAATTTATCAGAGAAAAATATTCAGTACAATTAGCTTTTCCTTCATTGCTTAATTTGAGATATCAAGGAAGTGAAACAGAAAAAAAAAATAAAAAAGGAATCTATCACCTATATTAATGGATGTTTCAGATCAATTTAACCTGAACTAATATATTTTCTTAATGACAAATCAATGTCAAAAATAATGAAAGAACTTAAGATTCTGTGTGCTTTCCTAAAGTCTTTGCTGTTAAACAGGGTTGTACGGCCTGCCACTCTTGCCTTATTTATTGGCTGTGAATATTATTAGACTCTGTTGTGGTTTACAGTATGGAATAGATAGAAGCCAATTATTTATTCTGCATTCTTTCAACAGTTTCACATTTGAAAATTAAAAGGAAATAGTCTTTACATTAACTAAATAAAATTAAGAACTCCAAACAACTGCAAGGAATATACTACCGATGTAATTTTCTGCTACTGGAATAATTTTACAGGTATGTCTACATTTTCTTCAAATGATTTTTCTCTTGAGCCTATGATTAGATACTAAGTTCATGAATCCATTCAAATAATACACATTTATTATAGCTTATTTTACAGCCATTTCATAGTAAAGAAAATTTCCAATTAATAAAAACAGCATGAAGTATTACAGCAGAGTCCATGGGCAAGAACTCACATGCATATAGCACTGTACAAACAAGCAAAAAGAAGTTCCCTTCCTATGAAGGTTTTTAAACTTCAGGATGACAGGTGGGAACTGTGGATAAGACTGTAAAAGGTAACAGTATGATCATTAAAATTTATCTCAAAATGTCATTTTCAGAGGTGGTTCCATAGTTTTATATAGCGGTCCAAGGACAGAAACATTTACTTAATTTCCAGTGCAGCTAGCTGAAATGAGGGGGCTGGAGCAGCTCCCCTGGGAGGCCGGGCTGAGAGAGTTGGGGGGGTTCAGCCTGGAGAAGAGAAGGCTCCGGGGAGACCTTTGAGCGGCCTCCCAGGGCTTAAAGAGTGCTACAGGGAAGGAGGGGCTTTTTATCAGGGGGTGTAGGGATAGGACAAGGAGTAATGGCTTTAAACTGAAAGAGGGTAGATTTAGATTGGATATATGGAAGAAATTCTTCCCTGTGCGGGTGGTGAGACACTGGCCCAGGGTGCCCAGAGCAGCTGTGGCTGCCCCCTCCCTGGAAGGGTTCAAGGCCAGGTTGGACGGGGCTGGGAGCACCCTGGGCTGGGGGAAGGGGGCCCTGCCCGGGGCAGGGGGGTTGGGACTAGATGATTTGTAAGGTCCCCTCCAACCCAAACCGTTCTATAAGTCTTCTCTACTGTTTATACCTACCATTTAATTTTCAACTGAGGAATGCACTTTTGACTGTCCCTCAATCTCGTAACACAAGAAAGCTTCAATACTTTTTTTTTTCTATGGGTAGAAGGAAAGTCAGACAACCTATCAGCTCACATCTGGAGATTTTTGTGAAAAAAACAGAAAGTATGAGAAGAATTAAAAGAAAGGACAGAAGAGCTTATTGCCATAAAGTTTGCAGCAAAGCTCAGCATCATCCTTCCCTTGAAGTCAGGGATGACAACTCTACAAAAAAAATACTGGTAGAGCAGAAAAACTTAAGGAGTCCCTCAAAGGAAAACCAAGCAATTTCTGTTGAACACAACAGTTACTGGTGTATGAGTACAGTTAAACAGAAGTGCAGGCAAACACATTGTTAAGATTACAAGCCAGAAAAATTATGTTTATAGTAGTACTTCAAGAGACTTGAAGTAGGGCAAATTGTAATTTATCAAGCACAGATAGGAAGAGGTTGGCTAGTCAACTTTTGTTATTATTAGAAATCATATGAAGGATTTACATGGCTGTGGGCTTAGGCACTTGTGTGTATGTATATGTATTTATAAAAAGGTATTTTGGGGGAAAACACCCCAACACCCACAACAACAAAAAAAAAAAAAAAACAAATGAACTTAGATTATACCAACATATACTCAATATGCAAAAAAAAAAAAAAGTTACCCCTGAAAATAATCACATGGAAAATGACAAATTTTATCGGAGGGTTTAAACAGCAGTAAGGCAGAAAGTATAAAAACTGAAAAATTAAAATAAACCAAAAGAGTGCATTTAGGGTAACTGCTAATATGGGAAAAAACCTCACTGAAGTTTTCAAAAACATATGAACGACTAAAGTTAGTTTTCCATATAGGTGAGTTTTGACCATTTAAAAATATACTCGTATTAATGTTAAAAGAAAAAAATCAACATGATATTATATCTTTCTGCATATTCAGCATATTATTTTTAATTAGATTTAAATAACTGAATCTATGTACCCAGAAGTATATGAAAATTTGAAAGATTAAAAACAAATAGAAATTGACTGCAATGATACTCTACCCTATGCTATCATCAGACTGAACAGATTTGCAGTCTGCTATAAAGAATGAGAATTCTATCAGAATAAATAAGGCTATGAGCAGAACATGGATGGCTATTTACAGGAATTTCTGAAACTTTCAATTCTGTTTTTGTTTTTAAAAAACCTGTATAAAAAGTAGATCAATAAGAACTTACAATTACAGAATTATCTTTAATGCCAAAACATGCCTGTACCTTGCAAACCAAACATATTTTTAGGTGCTGGGTAAAGATGAAAGCAGTGACTTTTTTTTCTATTGGGGTTGGGGAGTAGAATTGCAAGGAGCAGTTTGTCCATCCACAAGGGGCTGTGCTAGGGTTACCAAGCTCATTTACCTTGTGACCTGAGTTAGATCTTTTGAACCCATTCCTTCAAAGGGGAAGAACTAGAGTACTAAGCTTGATTAATTTAAAAATGCCCTACTGACATAATGAATGTTTTTAATAAGATCTACAAGTCTACCGGGAAAACAGTATAAGAAAAGCCCAAGTGCTCCTTTAATGTTTAAAACTTGATTAAATATTTACAATAGCATAAGACTGAAAAATTAGAAATCCCACTTCTTCCATGATCCAAGGCACTCCTCAAGGAAAAGGCAGAGGAGCTGATGCTTCCTTCACCCTTTAAATTAGCTACTGGAAAACCACAAAGGTTTTCCTGTAGCCAGCCAAAAGCACATGGACGCCAGTACGCTTCCATAAAACACAAAGCATTCAAACCAGTTCTTCCAGCCAGTGGTACTCATTAATTAGAATAGGAGACACAAAAATATAATTTATTTCTCAATTGTATGCTTTACAAAACCAGAAGCAAGCAATGTGATTGACTAACCAGAGCAAACCACCAAGACTATGAAATCAAGACTCCTAAATTTAAGTCAAGCTGTCATTTCATGCAAGTTGCTAACTTCCTTGTGCCTCAAGCTTCCCACACGTACAGTTTGGCAATAATACTTTTTAATGAAAACCAGATGCTTTTTCAAACACGTGATCTCTTGAGGATAAATAAATATTTTATATTTTACTATGCAAAAAATTTCTACATCTCCCTAAAAGAAATAATTACACTATTTTTGTTTAGCTTTAGAATTTGAGTATGAGTAGGAATTCCTATAAAGAAGCCTGTCATTCCTATCCACCTTTCATTCATTCATATAAATACAAAAATCATATATATGGCAGTGCAAATCAAGCAAACTGATTTTCATGGATTACACTATGCAGTAGTTTTCAGCTTTATGTACTTGCTTACAAATTACCATCTGTAGCATATATGTTAATAGCTAGATGATAGTATTCATACATAGAGGCAACCACATTCCATCTGCCATGCAGTTAGGCCACACATAACTCAATCCCACCTTTAGACAAAACAACTGCTGTTTACTCAGACTGACAATGAAATTAAATGATTGATGTCCCAGGCAGCTACTATCTAACATTCAACCAAATGTGCACTTAGCATTTAGGCATCACCTGTTCCAGGCATAAAACAAAATGGGCTTTTTTAACAGTAATTATTTGTAGAGGAAAAGTCTGATGCTTCACCCAAAGCTCAGCACAGAAGCGACTTCAAGTAACCATTAGAGAAAAGTTGCCCTCCAATCCTCACCCATTTATTTGATACACTACTTTTAGTTATGTGTTTAGTAAGTATATTACATTTTCAGAAAAACTTGCCTCTCATATACTAGCAATATTAAAATATTCAGAGTATTACCTGAAAAAGATTTAAATTTATCAGAGTATGATAAACTCCCATTTGTAAAACAACGCAGATTCCAATATTCAAATAAGAATTTATTTTTTAATAATTATGAGAAATCTGATATTGATACACACCAACAAGCACTCAACTCCTGGAATCAAATAAAGTCCCTCTAAGGTTTCAATGCATTCTTGGAAAGCAATCAAAGGCCTCTTTTTCCATAAGTTTGTTATTTATAGAAAAGCATTTGATTGTTGCATTGAAGTGTGCACTCTATGTGTAAAAAGGTGTTTACGGGTTTTAGTACAGTATAGTTAATACCCAAGCAATACCTAGCCCTTTTATAATAAAGAACCCTTACTGAGAGGATATATATTGTACTTTCCATCAAGTGTACAGCATACAATTACATTTGCTGGTGGTCTATAACGTAAACCCCAGTTGATTCAGCTTATAGCTTATAGATTTGTTGTTCCGCATACAGCAATTAAGAAGTTACATTTTTGTACTCAAGTAAAGAGTAAGGTTTGAAAAAAATATTCTTACTTTATTTCAAAGCCAACTATTAAATCTTGCAGAATAATTTAAAATTAAAGCTACACTGGTTCGCAATTAGTATATTCTTTCTGCCAGTTATGGATTGATACACACTTTCCTACAGACAAAGAAAATGCAAGGTGTGAAAAACACACAAAGTAGACCTTCATGCATGTAAAAGATATGGTCACATTAAGTATAAATGTGGTAAATGCAGACCTATGAAAGCTTCTTCCCATAGCATAACTTTAAACATCCATTGGACTGTGCAGTTGACAGTATTTCAACACACAAGAGAAAAAAAGCCACACAAGAAAATTAAAACCCCTCCCATCACAATGAAATCCTAAGAAAGTATTACCTGTTCCCAAACATCCGGAATCCAAAATTCAATATCAATTTATAGTCTCTCATACAGGAATACAAATAGGTAACCAGTCACGTAGCATTTAAAGATTAATGCTACATTTAAGGTTAGAAGGCAATGTAAAATTCAAGCTTTCAGAGCCTGACCTATTTCAACCCCAATTCACGATCTGAATACGTGCACTTTTGTTGGTTTAGGGGGTTTTCTTTGTTCATTTGTTTGGCTTTTGTTTGTTGTTGGTTTTATTTTTTTAAGAGTAAAACAGAAGAGAGAAAAAGTTATTTACAGTCACAAAACTTGCAGTCCTGGAAAGCTTTCATTTGTTACTTAATGGAATTTTGCATGGATACAGTCTGAGGGACAAGTTCTTAGAAGTGACAAGTCTTAAAACACACATGAGCATAACTAGGTAACAGAGTTGTGCACCAATGTAATGACAAAAATTAAATTCCAATATGAACTAAATTTCGCATAATTTATGCCAAAGTTTACTTTCAAAAATTTGGCATGTTTCACTTCACGGATTTCAGTTCTGTCCATTATACTATAGCTACAATAGAGCAAAATATTTCAGAACATTAAATGTGTCTGACGGCAAGTCCCTCTCCAACCTCCCAGAGTCAGAAACTGTGGCACAAAATATGTCAGTGCTGAAGTCAAACTCTCAAACACGCCCAGCAGGTTTGGTAAACTACACAAGCTGCCTACTGTGCGGTTGAACAATATTGATGCAATTTTGGTCCAAAAAAAAGCCATCTATATACCCAGAAAACACAGTTCCTTTGGAATTGTTCTACAGTTAGGATTTAGTAACACTTCCCTTAAATCAGGCCTTCCATAGAAGCTTTAAATAAAAACAAACCAGTTCAGAAAAAGTTACAAGTACAATCCTGAGTATTCTCCTGAAAGGCATTTTGATGCATTCTAAATTAATTCAATGAACCAGCCTGAGATCAGGAATAGAAGTTAAATAAACTGTGATTCTTTAGGTTATATAGGCAATATTCTTACTTAACGTTATTTAATAATCATCTAAATAACAAAATTAGATCTGTACTTAGAGATTTTTAAGAATACTGGAAGAAGGTCGACATTTATATATATACATATATATAAAAGTTTCTTACTGTAAAATAAACTGAAGTAAGCAAGTGTAATGTACAGTAAGTGAATATCTAGGTGGACAGAGCGGTAGATTAAATGTAAATACAAGTATAAACAGCCTCACACAATCCAATAATTAAGTCAAAGTGAAATGCAGATTTAACATCTAATTACAAGAAAGAACTGTGAAGTATGTTATAAAGTCAAGTGTTTGCACAGAAATATATTTTGCTAGAAAGCAAAGTGGTAGCTCATTTGCATATTTCTTTTTGTTAGCACACAAAAGAGTCAAACTGCTAAAATTAAGATAGCAAATTGTTTGAAAACCTCACTTTTAAGCAAAATAAATCAGGCTGAAAACAGCCATTTTACATAGTCCCAATTTTTGCAAAGTTGATCCAGAATACATCTTACTGAAAAACTGTTAATTTTTAGATTAATTGTTGTTTTAGATTACACAAACCTTCTGATACACAACCTGCTCTGATCACAAACTTCTTCAGTACTACATTAACATTAAACATACAAGTACTTAAGCAGGTGGTTTAAGTGTCTTGCTGGATCAGAGCCAGAATTTTCAGCACCATAGGAGTGCCCCCCTTCACCCCCAACTAGGAAAATTTCTTCCATATTTACAGAATTTAAAAGATTACCTTCTGGAAAGTAGCAGTCATTTAAAACGTTCTACCATACTAAAACTGAAAAATGGGATAAATTAAAGATTCATTGATTTTTTTTTTTTTTTAATATGCAAAAATAAAAAGCTACAGTATGACTCTACACACTGATATTTTGAAATTAGGAGAGCATCTACCCCACGTTTTAACAAGAAGTGCAGTAGGGAGGCAAAGACACTTTTTCTTGTGTTCCACTGCTGATCTCAAACTTGCTTAGAAACATTAAATATCTTAATAGCTCTCCAACATTATAAGCAACATTATTATGTGGGTGGAACTTTTCATAAAAATATATGTGAACATTGTTATCTTAATGACTGGACAGATAATTTGTTTGAATTTGATTTCATAACATCTTCCGTTTTCCCTTTATCTCTGACAGCAGCCTTCACACTCAGACTAACAAACTACGGTTCTCCTCATTGTAACATTTTGTGAGCCGTTAGAAAAACTATTCATTCAATGAGTCGAAGTTGAGGAGAACAGTACAGCACACAGGCACATATGGAATTTGCATCAAATTAGTTTTGTGAACTAACTACGTCCTTTAACATACTCCTAACTCCCCAATGATGGGCATGGCTTGATACACTATTGTTTATTTCAAGACAAATTTCAGCTAAGCATTTAATTAAATCAGGCAATGTCAGGTTTAAGGAGAAGTTCCTACGATCCAGTTAATACAAAATATGGTCAAATATTTATTTGCAACTTGACCAAAGTTATTTTCCAGTCTTAATTCAATCATAAAACAATCTGTTTTTCCCAGATGATTAATGATTATGCTATACTACGTGCAAATTCATCTTTGTTTATGACTGTTAACAGATTACCTTTACAAAAAAGGCTTGCTAGTAGTTAAACATTGTTCTTGTAGAGAAACTCAGAATAAACGGATGAAGTGAAATCTGATAGAGTATGCATAATCTAACACGCTGATACTGTACACAACTTAAGCCATGTGTTTGTACAGGAGAATATATTAAACTCCATCTGCTTTAACAGTTTTTAATGTTATAAATTAGGAAAACATCAAAAATGTCAGGAGATGGCAAACACTTATTTGTTGTCTTTCAGCTCTGTATTTATTAGACAAGTTTGTTATCAAACTATTCCTCCAAACATGAAAAGAACAGCAGGCCTTCTGGAAAACCAGATGGCTGCTGTGGTTTCGAAACATGTTCTGGAAGGGTTATATAGTTTACATTTTTTCTTTTTTCATAAAGGACTGTGTGGGATGTGGCATAGTTCTCAGACACAAAACTCCTGCAAAAAACAATCCAAGGGGTATGTGGGTGGGAGAGTGAGGGACTGCTCGAGGATACAAAAAGAAAGCAAAATTATCCATGTCACTAAATCTAGGAGACCTTATTGTAAGAAGAGAGAAACATTTTGGCTACAAAGAAAAAAAGTCACCACTATAAAAAAAAGCAGCTTTCAGATTGCACAGTCTTAAGCATTTCACTGCCTTTCTCTGAAACAGAAGGGGGCCCTAGACACTGAAATTAAATAGGGGAACAGAAAGAATAGTGAAACATCAGAAGAAATATGTTTGATGGGATGAATTACATGGATATCAAGAAGAAAAAAAGAAAAAGGTCAGTCTATCAAACTGAGAACATAATCATATTCCAAAAGGAAAAAAGTTTAATAACATTTGGCTAGTCATTACATCAATACACAGTAGGAGGAAACCCCAAATATAAAAAGGACTCAAAGGCCAATTACAGGAACAATTAGAAAATGCAGGAAAAAGAATCCATGACTACCCCTGGTATTTCATACTTTTGCTGTTTGCCATGCCATTTTTTATCACAACCTTTTGTTTTGGAGCAGAATAAGTAAGTAAATAAAGGTTAGAAGTATTTCATTCCTAGGGCACTGTTTTCACAGAGTAAAAGAGGCAGCTGACAACTTGGATAGCCTCTGGGATTGGGATGTCCAATCTTCCTGACCTAGCAAAGGGGGATATGGAAGCCAGGTGCCAGCATTTTTTTTTGTAACCAGCACACCACCCTGGCTCTCCCTCACCTGGGGATTCTGGTTCTAGACCTCCCCCCAAAACACCCTGTTTCCAGTCCCACAATATACCCCTGCTTACACAGTCTGCTTCTAAACTGCAAATAACCTACCTGACGCTGACATGAATTTATACCAAGTGTGACATTGGAGGTTGCTGAGATTACAGACCAGGCACTTAACCAGCCCATGTGGTGGAAGAGCACAAGACAGTGAACATGCACTGAAACTGGGGTGGTTCTCACTGAATTTAAGGAAAACATTGAACTCATGAGGATGTTGCCTTAGAGAGGTTGTGCAGTCTCCATCCTTGGAAGTTTGACTCACGGGACAAAGCCCAGAGTAACCTCGCCTGATCTTGTAGCTGATCCTCCTTCGAGCAGGAGGTTGGAACAGAGTGCCTGAAGATCTCAGAACCCTCTGTTCTGGTCTGTGATTAGTCAGACATCATGAGAGCTCCCAAGAATGCTAATTTCTTAAGCCCTTTGTGGCTGATCATTATAAAATACTGTCAGAGGATGGCTTCCTGAACAGCTAACAAACATGTGGATGAAATAATTTAGTTAAAATAAGCTGAAACTAAGTAATTTTTGTTTGCTTGTTTTTTTTTTTTTTTTTTTTTTTTGTTCTGTTGTGTTGTTTTGTTTTCTGTTTGTTTGGGGTTTTTTTTGTTTGTTTGTTTGTTTTTTCTTCTCAAATCAGAGCATGAATATTTGGCAGATATTTTGGTAATATGATTAGCTAACGAGATTCATGGGAGAGACAGACTGACACACCAAGAAATAGGTCAGAGGTGAGCAACGTTTAAATCCTTTTCAATCCAATTCTGTAACAGGAACTTTTGCTCTAGAAAAGCAAACTTTGAGCTTGGCTTCCACCATCTCTAAAGCCTTTACTTTCTCAAATGGTGAGTTTTTATTTCAGTGTATATAAACCCAATTAAAATAAATGTTTTGACTTTTTTTTTTCCAATCACATAACATGGATAAATCTCAACACTCCAAACCTGCCCCTTAAATTTTCTGAACAACTTTTATTTTAAAAGAAATTTTGGAACTAGAGTTAATTTTTATATTGATATGACATGAAACAAAAAGCATCCCATCAGGGTTTTTTTAGCAAATTTTAGCTAATTACATTAATGTTTAGATGATGATGTTTTATTCCAGTGTCAAAGATAAAAATTCTAAAAGCCATTTAAAAAAATCCTTCCTAAAAAAAATTTAAAACGCTTTCACATTTTTTTCCTGGCAAAATCTATCTTTGTTCACTTCTTCATTAAAATTAACCATTTCACTAAGCTTATAAATGCTTTATTTCACTGAAAAAAACCCATTACTATTCTTTTGTCTAGTCTGTACTAGAAAGAAATATGTAATTCCAGTAAGGTGGTTGCAGACCATACATCTTAGTTATAGCACATTATGATAGAGACATGCTCCACACAAGTAAACCACAAACGCATAGCAAAGTCAAGGGCATCCCTGGATGTGCACAATGGAGAGCTAAGCGCACACGTGCCAGGATTTGCAGACAGAGGCCATCCAACCGAACATAGTGAGAAGTATTACTTCAGCTCTGGTTTTTGATCGTTCCAGATTTGATCACAGATGATCAAATTTAACACCTTAAATCCTGCTCAGACAAAAGTTCTGAGTGGAGACAAAAAGAACATGTTTGGGAGACAACGGTGCTTTACCACTGCCAGAGCAACATCTGGTTAGATACGCTTTTCACCAAGACCTAAGCAGGAAGACACGAGCTCAGTTTTCATACATGAGGTATTACAGTTGATTGGGAAGGATACAGTAAACGTGAAGCTATTCTTATACTCATGAGTTCTGATGTTTAAGTTCACGAACAATAATTTTATTGTGCTGACTAGATTCACCTATCTGATACTCTGTACAGAACAACATGTCACATGTAAGCTTAATTCACATTACTCAAAAGTAAGAATCAAAGTAACCAAACTAATTACACCTTTGCTACATACACACAGAAGGTGTGAAACTTAAGTGGTTTCCCTTCCTTCAAGTGAATTACAGTTTTTAGAAAGTGTAAGAAAATCTAATAGCCATAGGAATATTTTATGCAAAAGTATTTCTTGCAGAAACTGTTGGAGAAAATAAACAAACAACAAAGCACAATTAATACTATATTAACTAGCTGAATTATATATTATTTGAGAATCCCACTTAAAGATTTAGCAAAAAGGACAAGTTTGTTATTCTTTGTTCCAAAAATCCTTTTTCAAGGAACACTGTACAAAATTTTACATTTTGGATGAATGCTGTACACATCTCAGTATTTTAACTAAACCAAAATTAACATGCACGGAGAATAGCCCCAGCTACAGTACATGAATAGGACTGATTCAAACACTTGCATTGTGAACTGTATGTTTTCACTAATATCTTTTAATCAAACTCATTTAAATCCCAAACAGGCAAACAAAATGTTTTAAATTTGCCTTTTTTCTTATCTCTTCTCCTCACTTTATAAAGCTGTTCTAAAAAAGTATTATTTTTGTCCAAGATATTATTAAGTAACTCTTGAATTACAGTGTTGTATTTTAGTTTTCATTACTCATCACATTTAACCACAAATACTAGTACATTTTCTTCGCTCAAAACATATCTTTTATTGATACTGTGTCTGTGATAATGATGCAGGTGAATTTTATCATTCCTTTCACCCTACTTGTAATGAACAAATTCACTGCTTATTACTTTGGACTTGATCTCTAGCAAAACACTACTGGAACAAACAATTTGATTTGTCAACACCTTTACAAGGACTCCTCAATCAATGTCACAAGTCCAAATTTAAACAGCAAAATACATTTGACTGCAAGACCCCAGACTGATTAGAGCTCCGAGTTCAGTGAATTGCACCAGACAGGACAGCAATCAGATTATTAACTCCACTTGAAAATACTCTCTGCTGCCTGGGATTAGCATGCATATTTTGATATAGATCGATAAGCAATCTCCTTTCTATAAGAAATGCCTGCAACATTCATTTGGCTGATCAAAGGTATATATCAGCTTGTTGTGACAGCTAGCTATTGTTTCCCCTCTTTCTTTACAGGAGAGTCTCTATTAAAAAAAAAAAATCCCTGGCTCCCTTTCACCTAATAGTGGAAGTCAACAGAGAGTCACAAAATTCTATCTCCTCAATACCCAAACACAGAAAGGACTTTTGCCTTTTTTGAGGTAACTTCACTTACTTTCACTTCTTCATTCTTTCCACTACCCCTCCCTCTGAAACTGTGAATAGTCTTTTCTGGCCTTCCAACCATTTCCATGGTATTATTCTCTACTTCATCCACAGTTTAATTAGAAATAAACTGAAATTTTGGTGTCTGTGTTTTTCAATTTGGATGACATTTTCCATATCAACAACATAGTCCTGGTTTCTGATTAAAAATCAAGCAATCCTTTGAATGCTAAGGTGTTCACACAACAAAATCTATTTCCAGTTAACTCAAAGAAAGAGGGGAAAATATTTTCTCCTTAAGGTAACATGAGCTCTTAACTGACCTCTGGATTTGATTGCATCTGCAGAAGAGCTGAAAAACCAAAATTTGTCTGCCAATTTTTTTCAAGATAAAAGCACAAGCATTTCATCCCACCTATAATTACATATGAAATAACCACTATCTCATCTGAGCTTTTTATCTTGTTTATTAAGAAGACATACTTTAAAAGAGACAAGCACAGCTAGTGAAGCAAATAGTCAAAAGTGAGATTCGCACTAGATGCCATGCCTCAAGAATGAGGCCATCAGTAAGTCACTGTGCATTTTGATGTTCTGAGAAGGAGATACCCTCTCAGATCAACAGGAGAAGAGCATTCTAAAATGAAACTCTTTTCCAACAGCACTTGCAATAGGTTCTTGGAGGAAAACAATCCAACCCAGGTTCAGTTGTGGTACTGAAGTCCTTGAAGCATTGGAGGGAAGATTCTCATTCCATACCCATGTTTCAAGCACAGATAAAAGAACCAAGCAGATTTCACTGCTGGTTTTATAACATCTTTCAGTTGTTTACAATTTTAATTGAAGAGTTCCCTAGCCAAATATTTTTTTATTATAATTCAGTAACAGTGTACTGAATTCCCACACCAGTGAACCTTTCCCCCTGGCAATGGCTTTGCTCCTATGCCTTGTCTCAGAACAGCTTACTCTGAGTACAGCCTGTGCTCTAGGACTTGTGGAGAGAGTAACACTTCTATTCTCAACCTGCCCTTACCTCCGTGATGATGCTGCCGCTTCACACTTGAGAGCAGCACATGAGAACTGGACACACAGTCTGAATTTTGTCCAGTACATATAATTTCTCCACACTTATAAATTTTAGTCTTCTACAATTTTCCTAATACTTTGTCTCACAATACTGCTTTCGTTGTATAACCAGGCCTCTTCCTAGCAAAAGTGGGACGTCATTTTCTAACATTGTAAATAAAATAGCTCCTTCACCACTGAATCCTTATGGAAAATCCTGAGTTAATCATGTTGACTCTTACATTTAACAAGCAATAAAACAGGATTAGGAACCTCAACATCTTTTTAACCCTGTAACTACATACTGTTTGATGTGCAAAATGAGCCTAGTTTTCCTAACACAAAAGAGACATAAATTCATGTAATTTCACCAACATATGTATACTCAATGTACACAATATTAACCAAGTCAAGAGAATTTATCATATTCTAATCCTTGTTAGACTTTTTTCTCCCCAGCAATTTTCAAACACTTATAATTCCTGGTATCATAGAACTGCAATGGAAACTTCTATGAATAATATATCATCTCTTTTATTATTTTTTCTAATTAATTTACTCAAACTGGATAATCAGTAGGCTAGAAGATATGGTAGGAGCATTACCAGTATTTCTTTCAGATACAAACAAAAAAGCATATCTTAGATGGAAGTAATTTAATTCAGTAAATAAAAATTTTGTATTTTTAAAAAGTATTTCCTAATTGAACCTTTTTAAAAAAATCATATAACAATAACTAAGTATTTAGGGAAAGATAAGCAGTTTTTAATTTCAGCTCCATGACTAAACTTGCATATGGTAATGTATAGCATAGCACAGGTTTTTGATTTTCTTGACTGTTTTCTTTGTATTTTAACAGTATGTAGGGGGATGAGGTGAAAGGAAAAGTATCCTACAAACACCCAATAGCAAGTCCCAATTATTTTCCAAGGTGAATTCTCTTTTTTTTTTGTAAAATAATTTTTTGGTTATGCATTATCAACATCCATCTACCTTTGCATTTTTCATCACTATATCAAAGAAAAACTTGTATACTGATATTACCTGGAAAGCCTAGACATCTCTATGACATGAAAGATTAAAATTTAAATGATTATCCAGATTATTGAATTGCTAAGAGGATCAATGAAATTAATAATATTCTTAATGTAGAACAGGGTAATGGCTTATTCTTGCTGAAACTAGCAGGAAGAACAGGTACTGCTTCATCACCTTTCACAAATCCAGGAAGTTAAAATTAATACCAAAGTTGTTTTCCTTTAATGGCTCTTCAGCAACTAGCAATCTAAATGTAGTTAGCTGCAGATAGAAGCTTCATATTTGATTAAGAAATCTTAGATGGGAAACAAAGGATCTCAAGATACAGGTTCTAAATCTTTAAGCTTCTTAACATGCTCATGATTTCTTCAATGTAGTAAATCAAACTAATAAATTGATTTTTGTTGTGAAATTCTATAGAGTACTGCTGTGCCAGAACGGGAAGTGGGTCACTGAGACATAACCTTCCTTTTTGCAGCTATTAATAGTGATAAAAGATAAATACAAAAGGTATCATTTACGTACCAACTTAAGTAGTGTGATTCCCTGTTCAAAAAAGCAATCTCAAAATCTTTCTGAAAGAGATTATAAATATATATATGATAAATATTTAGTATTTTCTACTTAATCTAATAATCTGTTGGGTTTTCTTAATTAAAAGTTAATATCCCTGACTCTAAAAGCTTGTAATGCCCTTACAGAAGAATTTTGTTACTATATGATTATATGATAAATTACAGTGAGAAATTAAAAATAAAAGATTAAATGTTTGTAAAGTTCTTTTTATAAACTTCTGCTGCTTTTTACTTGGCACAAATATGTATTTAATTGGAACATTTGCTCACATACCTTCATAGCACAATACACTGATGCAAATAATTCATGTCCATCTCCTATCATTTGTGTTAAATGTAAGACATAAATCAGTCTTATTACTCCTTTCTCAACTTCATCTCAGTCTAACTGATAATACACTTCGAAATCAGGCCACGGTGGTAGAATAGCTCTTTTTACCAAAGGAACTCACTGTTGGCTGCCTTCCCAAGAGCAAGCAGAGTTTTCTGACAAGGAGCATACATTTGTGTCACAAACAGGAAAAGATGAAGCCAACATCCCTCCCACTTCATCAGTCATTTTCATCAGTCATTTCCCTCAATTACAATGGAATAATTTGAGTAGTAGCTTAATTCAGTCTTGCATATCTAGAACCACAGTTACATCAGCTTATGCAGAAGGGCATTTAAAAGGTACAACCTAACCCAAGTAGCAAAAATACAAGTAACAAATGATAATTTGCACTTTCAAGTACCTTACTAAGACAGTATATTACTCTACTAAATCTGAATTCATTGATATTTTTCATCTTTGACAGGAGCAGGCCATTACATAGAATATTCATTCTGAAGGAAATTAATCTTCATTAATCACGATGGCTGTATCATTGACATGGTGCTTATATTAATTCAATTAGACATTTTATTTTTCCATTCCAGGGTAGTAATGTACCTGTTTTAAAATGGGAAATTGAGACAACTAAGATTTTGGATGAAATCTGTTGTTTAACTACATCATGGGAAATTATTAAAAGACACACGATCTTAGCTAGGGGAAGAAAGGAAAAAAGGGAGGCATTTGAAAATAGAGTTACACACAGCAGAATTGTTATGGGCTTCTCTTTAAAATAGGCCCTGTCTAATGTCCTGTTTTAAAATATGAGACTATATTACTTCTAGTCTGGAATGAGATTTTTCTTGACAGTCTAGGTTCCATGTTATTAAAACTGAAGAAAAACGGTTTCATGCATCCAGCTGAGCATCTTCAAATGGGGCTATTTTTGATCTCTTACCTGTAACATCTCTAAACATGCAATTTCATCTTTAAAAATCAGTGTCTTCATCTGTGATATTTTCCTCCTACTTTCAGTAGGAGAAACTAATTCAATTGGATTGACGATTGACTGCAGTACTGCCTTTTAGGTGCTTCGTCATGACACTGAACATCACTTTCCACCCCCAGTGCACAGACACAATAAAGCTATACTCTAAACAGCTGTGTACCTATATACAGCAGCTTATAGAGGTATACTCTAGCTCCATCTAACTAACTTTCAGGGTAAATGACAGAATCATGGAATGGCTGAGTCTGGAATGGACCTCTGGAGGTCGTCTGGTCCAATCCCCCTGGCTCAAGCAGGACCATGCAGAGCTGATTGCCCAGGACCATGTCTAGGCTGCTTTTGAGTATCTCCAGGGAGGGAAACTCTGCAATCCCTGGTATTTTTCCCATCCTGGGAAAGCTATAGAAACAACATGGGAAAATGACAATTTTGATACCAAAAAACTCCAATACAAACGTAAGTAGAATTTAATTAATCATAGGTATGGCCATTGGCAATATAATGACGACAACACATGAAGGTCTAAAAGAAGCATGACCTTTAACATAAATTAAAGCCTTTTCTGCTCTTTTAGTCTTGTTGAGAGCTAACCTCAAACAGTTAGGAATAATGACAGATGTTATGTTACTTGTATCACATAACAGTTTTAACATTTATTCATTTGACAGAAATAACAAAAAGGCTTGAAACTCTTGTGAGCAAGGTTATGCATCTTCATAAAAAGCATATTACATTTTGCAACGCTTCCCCCATCCCCCAAATTTAGACAGTACTCCACCTGGAGTCCACCTTGAAAAGAAGCAATCTCAGGTGCAATTGGTAGGTTACTTTACACCACTTAAAAGGGTAAACAGTCCCCCACTTTCAGCTGTTCGTTAATTTGACATTTCAGCTTGCAGATTAAGTGAAGGCTTGTGCTAAAACTTTGCCATTTACCATTTATTTGTAACGACTGACAAATGAACACATGTAAGAATATTCAAACACCAATGCTTCCAGCAACCATCTCACAACCTTTAAAAAAAGGAATGGAATTTACCTATTGACTATTTCTCCATACAGATGTCGATGATGTTAAAAGTCAGATTTCTTTTAGCAATACAGAACTGCTGCCTTTCAGTGTTCCTTGACCTGTTTAATGAAGGATGTAGACAGCAAGGAACACTGAGTCGAACACAAGTGTGTATGTGCAATCAGATGCAGAGATTTGTCCTCAAGCACCTCTTAAAAATGGAAGCAACTACTTTTTCAGGCAGAGTAGAAGTAGCCATTACACAGAAGTAGGAAAAAATAAATAAGAAAAAAAGCCAAAACCCCACAGCTAACTCCTCATCTCACACAGTCAATGCAACAAGAATTCTCCAGAGGCTGCTTGGTTCAACTGAAAGTCTGTCCTGTAATAAATGCATGAACACAGCTAGATGCAAAACGTCAGAGCTGAACTGACACTGATATGGGCTTGATCTTTTGACTTATACAAGAGTAAACCAAAATGAATTAGATGGAATGAAACAGAACTTCCTGAGTTTTACACTAGTCTCAGTACTCTTTTAAATACCAATATTGATGGAATTATTCCACTGGTGAGACAGAGACATTCAACAGTTTCAGTGATAATTTCTCTGAATGAAAGATTTTGGATATAAGGCACAGGATACTATTGTTTTAAATAAAGGTATATTGAGACTGTCATTCTGAAGAAGCTGGTTATACTGAAAGGAAAACAAGATAACAAGATTAAATCATGGTGATAATGTGGAATGCAAATAATGGGAGGTGCTAAATTTGTATTTAAGAGACACTGTAAGTGTTCAAGCAATGCCTAGTGGTCTTAAAAGAAAAAAGCAGCAGAGAGGGAAAGGAGAGACTGGCTTTCAAATGATCACTGCTGAACTGTAGTATGTGAGTGGAAAGCAAAAATTTAATCTGCTCAGGATATTTACTTCTTATCATACTGTGTCTTCAAAAAAAGATTTAATTACTTAAGCTTGGATATATTTGTCAATATATGACATGTTACTATATTGGGATTAATGATCTGAAGCATCATCCTTTGTCACCTGAGATTTTTCCTGAATGTGTCTCATATAGCTAAAGATGGTATTTAGTTATACGAGTGTTACGTAAGAGTTTTGCTTCTGTTTCCACAGATCTTATGCTAAAAGTAAGTGACTTAAGTGACATTGGTAGGCTCTTTGAGTGTAATTCTCCTTATTATCTTATCAGTGGTCAAGTCATGGAAGTGTGAATCTTATCTAAGGATTAAATCCAGAAAGGACCATGATTAAAAAGACAGTATGTCACAATCTATCTTAAATTGTTTATTGCATTCATGCTATTTATTTCCTAACATACTGAAAAGCCACACCCCTGACATACAAGTGTGTAGTTTTGACTGCGTGCTTATATAAGCAGCATTACAGAATTCTGATCAAACTCCCCTCAAGAATATAACAAAAAGTGAAGCTGTGAACCCAAAGGCAAAAAGACAAAAAAATACTTGTCTGAGCACACACAAAAAAGAAGTCAAAATAATCCAGAATATAATGGAGCACAGTATCTGTATACAGGGACAGAGACAAACAGGAATGCACTCTTCCTGATAGCAAAGAATTTCATCAAGGAAGAAAAGATAATAGTTGGTCATACACAGCTCTCCTGTTGCTCCAAGAAGTTCTCAGTTCTGAGTGGCATTGAAGAAGTGTCCCAGGAATGCAAACATAAACGTTTGTACTTCAATAACACTTGAAAATCTGTATTATCTATGAACTATTTCAACTTCATCAAGCAACTGTTTTCTTCAGTCTGTTTGGAATCTATTTATCAATCTAGATATCTACTGATAGCACACTGCATCCTGCAGAGCCCTAGCAATTCCTTCAGGGACTCTGCCTGGATGCAGGGGACCAACAATGCAAATCACACGTGCAGCTGCTGAGGAGTTAATTTAATATATAAACTAGATCGCTTATTTATAGCATGTTCTGAACTCCAGACCAATACAAATTACCTCCAAACTACACTGAGGTAAACTCCATTTCTTAAACACTTGCAAAATTACAAGCAGTACAGTCACAATCTCAGGGCTCTGTGGACTGCCTTGGTGGCACACATACCCACCAATTCTCTGGCATTTCCATAACAAAAACTGACATTACGCATAAAGAGAAAACATCCAGTTACAAGGAACCAAGAGCTGAACTCATTAAATACTCCACGTCTTTGCTGTGTTTAATCATATGATCAATCACGGTACCCACTGGAACCAATGTTTAGATTACGTGCTCCTGTTTGTCTTTTATCCAGTCAAGGAACATCTCGTAAGCCAAAACGTACTGCATTCTTCAGCTACCAACTACTTTTTAGTAGAATTACTTTCCCCTATTTCAGTGGCAAAGGTACTGTTGTCTTATCACAGGACATCTACATGCATTACATAGAGACACTAGTGTACACGGTTCACATACTTCTCCAAATTGTTGACATTCAGTTTGCACTCAGATATATGTGAAAAAAAGATACAGTGGTAGTGTAGACATGGCTACGTACTGTATGCACCAGACTAAAGGAGGACAACCCACAGTTCTGAAGGAATCCACATCTGCTTGCTTCAGAGTCATCTTCCCAGTCTATGCTGAGCTCCCAGGTAAAAAGCTCATTTTCTTTGCTTTGGAAGGGCAAGCAGATTTGGATTTTGTTTACAGCAAGAGCAAATGGCACATTAATTCTGAAGTGCCCTTTGGCCATCTAACTGCCACTTCATCTAGTTATGTGGTACTAAAACTTTTCCTGGTATGCAAACCTCGTTTATCCTTCCTTTACCACAGAAATAAAGTATTCACAAACTAAAGACAAAATGCCTTCCAACACCATCCAGCTTGTAAAATAACTCCCTGTAAAGAACAAATCTAACAGTAAACTGGGCAGTGGCTTTCCAACTTTAAACAGCTAATAGACAGCCAGCTGTTTGCCATGCCATTAAAGCACTCTGATAAACTCCTTATGGCAGGTGGGAGTTAGAATGCGATTTAATAACTGCCAAATGAATCATTTAAGAGCAAATCTTATTTTAACTGCAATGTTTCACTTTATAATGCAAATCTTCCAACTGCACTGCAGACTAGAGCTACAAATTATAAATAAATATTTTAGAATAAATGATTAACAACAGTAATTTTTATTGAAAAAGTTAAGCACTATTCCCTTAATGACAGTATGTTTCTATATCATACAGCTGACAGCTCATTTCAAGATGGCATAGTACAACCCACAATTTACAGAAAACACTCTTCCAATACAGAACAGAAACTGTACTAGGTGGGCTAGAGGAAGTATTTTAAAAGCAAAACAAGAAACAACAACCCACGCTCTCAAGAATCATCTGTCTCCAGAAAGATTTAATACAGGATTACATTTTTGCATTCAATATTTACCTATGTTTTCTCTCCATAAGATTGTTAGCTCACAAGCCACTGAAGCTGGTTTACTACTAAAATATCTCACCAATGAGCACACATCAGCTTTCTATAATCAGTTCACTTTAACCCAAGCATATTAAAGAATCAATATTAAGAGTGGTAAAGAAGAGTCATCCTGCAACACTGTCGCAGGCTACAAGGGTCAGCTGAATTCAGTGTCTTACTCTACTAGCTTATAACGGGGGAAAAAAGAGTTTACTAGCAGAAAGAAAGGGCAAAAGAGCATCTTCTATGTATATATTAAGGTCTTAGAGGTGGGAGTACTCAGAATAATTAAAGCAGTACTCCAGTGAATTAGCATACTTTTAAATATAATCCTGATTCACAGGTACCACCCACTTAATTTCTTCTTTCATAAATTCTTCACAGTCCATGCATCATAAGAAAACATCAAAAAAGGTTCTGCATAACAGCATTAAAATGGAATGTTATGTTGTAATGACTCACCTGCTAAAGGTAAAGCCTCCCACTGCTTGTAACTAGAGCCAGACATCATCTATTTTGTAAGCAGATTATACTCATGAAAGCACAAGAAAAACATGAATGCATGGAAAGTTATGTGGTGCTATCTTCTATTCCTGATGCTAGATAAAAATTTTCTTGCTGAATGTTAGGAATGGGGAAAATAATTTCTCAAGATCTGAATCTAAAGACTTATTTCCCTTCTTCTAATTTGTCTAGCAAATTGCAAGTCACAGAAGGTAACTAATGTATGGAGACTATCTCTTCCTTACTTTTGCAATGCGAAAATTAGGTGCAAGTTAAACTGAACCCAAGCACAAGAGAAAAGAAAAAACCTTTTCAAGAAACATAAGTGTCACAGAGGGCAACAACAATGTTATCCTGAAGGACAGATACTAAACAAACACCAGATTTGCCTCTGTGACATAGCAGGCTAGGGAGATCACTGTGATGGAATTTACTAAAGCTCTAGTTAGTTATTAAACTACAGCTTTGAGGTCAGGCCTCAGAGTTGAGTTGCACTTCAAACACAAAGGGAATGCTAATGCTAAGAAACACTTTTCTAGTTTTATGTACATACTTTTGTTTCGCTGCAAGATAAGCAGGTAACTCACAAGTGCTGATCCTATACAAGCTGAAGAGCCATAGTTTGTTTGTTTTGTTGTTTCCATGCAAACAAATCAGCTACTGCATACAAACTGCCACCCACAAAATGACTGATTCTTTCTGCAACAGTTACCAGCAGAAAACATTAAATGAGGACTGTCTCTTGCAAAGCATAAAATGATACATTTTCTTAAACTCCAGTAATCTTAAAAATCAATACTGCACTCCTCTTTCTGAAAATTTATCTATTTGCTTTTTGCATTTTTGTAGTTTTAGCATTCACAGCTATCCTGCAGTAACTAAGCCCACAGTTACACTTCACATTCTCTAAAAGGCTGAGACTCTTGCTTATTTAATAATGTAGAGAATTAGCAGTGCTTCATTTGTCCAAGACATCAAGTAGTTAATAACTCCTAAGATCCAGAACACTTCTCCACCATGTCCTTCAGATCACCTCTACAACACTTATAGCTATAATGAATCCTATTTTAAAGGAATATTAATAATATATAATGAAAAGTAAAACATTTTAGACCATTTAGAAAGTTAACAAAATCTCACTACTGCCTGACAATTCCAGAAGCCAACTTGATATCTACTTCTGGTTACAGTATAGACCATGACAATACCATATGCTTTCACAGGAACAATATTCAAGATTAAGGCTCTTGGCTATTATGAGAATTGGGGATGTCTGTGTATCCTAAAAAAATGGAATATTGCTTTGAAATGCTGTAAAGTTTTTTAATATGGCAGAGATTTAACAGACTTTTGCATGGACATCACAATCTTTTGAAACAAGATGCAAAACAGGAGTAAAGCTGAAAGTCTCATTTTTCCATAACTAAGGAACATAAAAATTTCTTTTTGAGTTCACATGCATATTTTATAAAAAAGTAGTTATAACAATTTCCTAAAACTATTATACAATCTAATCAATGTTACTTAAAAATATATGAACTAATCATGCTAACTAATACTATTTAGGCACCTGAGTTTAAAGCTAACATTTAGACAGTTCCATTTCACATGTATAATTCATATAAGTAGGCTAGAAAAAGCGTTACTATTCAGCAAAAGCACGACTTCATTTAGCCATAAAGAAGTGCTCCATTTAAACCTAGTGCTTATGTGTGACAGAATTGAATAGCATATCTTCGAAGAAAAACAGCAACTGAATTTGCAGACATGGCACTATCTAATCCTGGTTTTGCAGAGCTGCTGACCTAATACTCCACCTGAATTAATGAGGACTATACCTATGTAAATCAAAGCTGTGTTGTCCTCTCTGGTCCAGTGCAACCATTTCAGTTTCAAGGAACAAAACCAACTAGACATTCCTAAGAGGCAGGTCTTGATCACACTTCTGGAAATGTGATCTTGCTGTGATCCTTGAATAGGAATTAAGTTGCTAAGAGACCTTTTAAACATTGCTTTCACACTTTATTTTATTTGAATAAAACCACATTTTATATCAACAGTGTCTAGGCAGTCTTGTTGCTTTCCACTAGACCTCTTAACTGAAATTATGCTCCCAAATACAACCTTTAAAATCAACAGCATTCAGGCTAATATAGCTATAGAAAGCTCCCTTACTTAATCTTATAAGAAATGGATAGGGATGAGGAGAGGAAGAGACAAAAGAAACATTCCGTAGTATATCTTAATAACGGTGAAGTTTACTATAAGCTTTCCAAAGCATGTACTTCAGAATAATGCTAATTCTTTTCAAGACCGAATTGGGGAAAGATTGTCTTGAAATGCAGGTTGAGAGGAAATCTCAGAAAATATGTAGAAAGCATCATAAGGTAAATTTTTACTTTGTCACCATTTCATGCTTTGTAGGCAACTAATCAAGATTATTTAATATGTTCTCTGCTATATGAAAAGTACCAGAGAATTCAACTTTGTTGCATTTCATGGACTTCTGGAAAATATTTTAAGATATTCAGAAGTATAATCCTTGCAGCTCTCTAGCATCATATCTCATTTGCAATGTTACCTCCCTACATTGCCTTAAAGGGCTGCAGCATCCAATATCTTGCCTATAAATAGACAGTCATGCTCAGTGCACACATCTGTAATCCTGTACATAAGCAAGCAACAAAGGAAACTTTTAAAATGGACAGACATTTTTTTAATTATTATTTTATTATTTTTCTTACACAAGTTACTGGCTGGGATGGGACCAACCTGATCAGTTTTTATTATTACATTTGCCAGTATTCCTCCATTATTTTAGAATCTCAATTTAGTTTATTTCTTACCAATTACAGTGCAGGAATTTATTTTGCATGAGTGCAAGAATCCACACAATATATACAGAAATATCAATATACCTCTAAGGGAATAACTAGAATTTTAAAAAGCTTTCTAAAAAATAAGCAATAAGAATTTAAACAGCAAAAATTCTAAATACACCCTATAGAACTGCATAGATTTGGAGCGGGGGGGGGGGGAAGGTTAATGCTCAAATGCTGTAGTGCACTATACACACAAGCAGTAATAAAAATCTATCACTTAATCATTTACATGTTGTGTAAAACAGCAGTCTCCTTTTAGTTAAGAGCTGCTTTATGTCGTTTTCATCGATACAAATGTTGCCCAAGTGATTGTGTGGGAGAATACAAGAACAGACTGTCATAAAATTAAAAATAACTTTCCAAGGAAATAGTATTTGGAAGGATTAATTACAGAAGTTCAAACAGGAGGCCATATGCTTTCCCCTCTCTTTACTATTGAGCATACAGTATGCCTGTAATAAAACAGGGAGGGGAAAAAAGCTAGTCAAAGCAAACTGATTCAAGGTATCTTTACAATTTTGTGTGCCTCAATAATGTTTATCTAGTCATTTGACCTCTATGCTAAGATTTTAATCAGCTGTGGTGATTTGTGGAATAAAAAAGCCCTGTGCCACTATTCCCATATAACAGGTATTTCTCAAGAGCTAAATACATGAAAGAAATTGGCAGCCTGGGCATATTTCATCCTTACATCAAATTTTCTACTCTAAATATAACATACTTCCAAGACAACAGAGAACATCAAAGATCACAGCTGCAAACAGTACATGCGTAAGAACTATCTCAAAGTTTACAAGAAAAATGGAAATCACAAAAAAGTTAAAGTAGTACATAGTAAAAAAAGTCATTGTTACTTGACAAAACTCCACTAAAACTTCACATTAATGTGCTGAAATAAAAAGTATATGTTCAAGTGATTTTCTGATTTGGGGACCAAAGGCTTAACTTGGGAAAATGGCTTAATTCTCCATTTGCATGAGGAAATATTAACATCTTTCCTTAATTTAATCAGTTCAGTATTTTTTTAAAAATTAACACTGATTTTGGAAGTAAGAGCCGATAGAGCTTAAATAGAATTTGCTAGTGGAAAAATCAGATTAGACACATTTAAAAAAAAAAAAAAAAAAAAAGAGACTTTTATCCCAAGTCAGTCATGTGTAACATGACCAAGTAGTCAAAATTCTTTAGACATTCGTTACCACAGGTATTACTCTTTTTGTTCAACTATAATATTTTTAATATGATAGTAAGTTCCTTATCTGTTGCCATTAGTACCTTAAAAAGTAGGTCAACACATGAAAATTCAGCTTAAAGATGTAACAAAAAAGTCAATGACATAAATTAACATTATTAGATGTTACAGTGGTGTATGGGCCCAGAATATTATGTTGGAAGTGGAGGGAAGTGTTGGTTCTCACCCTATAACCTCCATGAAAACTAATAATAAATATATTAAAATAATCTTTCCTTTTTACTTGCATAAATTAATGCAGAAAAGTGGTATTAATCCACAAGAACCAGTTGGTGGAAAGTGAAATGCCCTATGCTCTACAAGAAGCCACAGCTTTCTTGGAAAATAATTTCCTAAAAAATGTCAAACTTCGAGACAAAAAGTAAAAATTAAACAACTGATCAATAGCATGTTTTTCAAGTGTTCTTAAAAAAAGTCATAGAAAAAAAAGCACCCTGTAGAATTATTAATACTTACTAGATGACAGGAAAAAGTAATTGAAATTACTTTCCTTGTTCTCTCTTTATGTCTGTTTGAAACTCTATTTTTTGCAATAACATAATGATGTACCGAAAGTTTGACAAATGTTAATCCATCACATCTAAAGTGAAGAATCCACTAACAGTAAAGCTGGTTTCTGTATTGTTTAAACAGAATGTACTACGCGGTCTAAATCATAAGGGAATAAGGCACTTAAAATAGGGTATCAAATTTCAAAGTAATAAATAGCAGATTGATTCAACCTTTCAGTTGATCCTGCAGTTTACTTACATACAAGATGGAAAATAAAGTGTTGAAGCCACTTGATTTACTTCTCAGAAATGAGACACTCTATATTAGTGTAAATGAATGCAAAAGTCCTGCATTGACAATTTATTACATTCTTAGTCCAAGCCCTGACTAGATCAAATTGCAGTCTTTGAGCACTCTGAATATACCTCACTTCAGTTTCCAGTGACCACTATCAGGTATATATTTTAAAAAACACGCACCACACCACACCCCACCCACCCCCTGCAAAAACACTCCCACGTAAAACCACAAAACAAAACAAAGAAAATTTCTAGTACGTTCTTTTTCAAAGCATGTTTGTCTCATGATCTGTCAATACTTTGGGGAAAAAAGTGTCCTTACCCAACAGAAAATCCATTACTTAAGAATGTTTACCTATGGGATTATTTCATAGAAAGTCTTACCTAAAATAGTGGAATCTGAAGGAATTCTCAGCATTAGTAGAGCTCTGAGGTGAGTGAAAATCTCTCTCCGCTAATGTTAGGATAAATGGAGTTGAGATATAAAATGACATTTAATAGTAATACCCCGAAACAGAAGGCAGGAAATATGTATTTCCGTGAACTGTCTCAATTTCTTCCATTTGATCCCAGGCATTTTGGATGTCTTCACGTTTGAATTTTATTAGTTTTATTAAGCAAAGATTGTATAGATAGTCTTAAAATAGAAATTATTGCATTTAGATCTTAATTTGCCTACTAAATTTTTTCATTGATATGGATTTATTTAAAACTTAGAGAGACTTTGCAGTGAATTCTGACCTACATCTTATTTTTAGTCCACTTTCCTAATACTGAAGATCAAACACCCATTTTCATTTTACCACGCATGTATAAATTGCATCCAAAGAGACTCTACATTTTGTTGTCCACTATGCTTCTTAAGAAGTTAATCTACAAAGAAACCAATGTGATCTTTAAAAAACACCTGCACAATTTTAATGTGCCAAAATATTTCTTCATGCAAAGTTGAAGATTTGTGCAAAGAAATTATTTTTTTGCACTGAGTTGCATAGATGTGACATCTATCCCCCTCCCCCATCATTTCAACTCAGTAAAACATTTGGAGTTTTGTCTATTTTGAGCATATGAATGCTTCCGTTAACATCAATATCAGATTTCAGTCAGTCTTAAGCCATCACAAACTAATATAAATACTTGCCCAGATACAATGTACACACAAGGGTCAAAGCCAATCAAAACTGTTTTCAAAACATGGTTCCATAGAGCTTAATTAATTCAAGCAAGTTCAGCAACTCTGATAGAAAACACAATATTCCACTGCCATAACTACCATAGCACCACAGTAGAGATGACAATCCAGACCAGGGAAACTGTTTCAAACAAGCTGAGAAGCTGACAGCTTACATAGCCTTCCATGACAGAATTCTAAATGCTTTATTTATATCCAGATAAATGTTTTATGCATTGAAATATATGGAACAGTGGTGTCATCTAAAATTTCTCCTGATCTTTTGCTGCTGCTGCTATTACAGAAAATGTAAATGTGAACTTAATCATCAGATATATGGAGCGTTTTCTATTCTAATTGAATCACCAAATTAGTAATATAATTCAAAACATACTAGGGCACTGAGTTTTTTAAATGTATAAACTACCATATACAATAGAACTTTTTACAGATTTTTTTTTTTTAATCTCGTAATACAGTTTCCTGTGGTTTTGCCAAAAATATTCATAGCAATACTATCAAACAATACTTTAAGCAACAAAATTTATTTACCTTCAAAAGATACTACAGGATTGACAGGAAACAGTCACCAATTCCACATTAGTTTCTAGTTTGTTTATTACTGCCAATTAAGGCTATTCAACTGTTTTCAGAGAGCCCTGCTCTGCTTATTCCAGAAGGCAAACTGATATTCCTTGCTGTATCTACAATAGCGCAAACATTGAGATGCACATTCAACTTTCAAAGCCAAGCACAGGATACTAAAGCAGCAACAGTTTTTACAGTCCTATTTGAGAAACAAGGAAAATTAAGTATGTGGGACCTTGACTAAAGTACAAAGGACACCTTATGTCTGTGCAGCTAGAGTCTGTGTGCTCAGCATGCCGGGCTTCAAGACTCCACAGAAATTCATGGCCTTCAGTTCAGACTTGGTTAAAGAAGCCTAAAACTGCATTTTAAGTTAAAGACATCTTTAGTAACTAGAAAACACTAAAAACATTTCAGAACTCCTGCAGCTAGGGTGAATCTCTTATTCAAGTGACTCAAAAAGGTTTCCGTTCACACCACAGGAACCCCTTCCCTGAGCCCCTTTGCCTGTTATAATCATATTGTTCTCCAAAAGATCATTTCACTTTTTACCACTCACCATCTTAACAATATGCAGATTTTCAGCTGCTGCATCTCTACTTAATCTTATGGTAGCTGGCATTTGTAGAACAGTACCTTCACTTTACTTCTACTCTGATAACCTCATCTCCACAGAATGCCAGATTATGTGAAAACATGGTGGGGGGTTTTGAGGGTGGTGGGTTTTTTGTTGTTGGTTGGTGGGTGGGTTTTTTCAGCTTGGGGGTGTTGGTGATTTGTTGGGGTTTGTTTGTTTGTTTGTTTGTTTTTGTTTGTTTGTTTTTAAAGAGGGCTTTTCTTGTCTTTCTAGGGCTTCCATAAGAAAACTTAAAACTGCAAGCACCAGTGACTGATCATCCTCTGTGACAAAATGTGCCTCTGGATACAAGGAAAGGCTATTTCATCATTCTAAAACATTATTACTATTTTGCATAAGGTGTTACACAATTGATAGAAATCAACTATACAATCATTGCACAGTTCTGACACTTCCAAGGCATGTATAGGTACACTCAGATTTAGGACTAAACAAGGAAAAGCTTTGTCTTGAGGTGGTCTGATCAGGCCATTTCAAATGATGTGCCAAAGAAGTGCAGAAAAAATGATTGTGCAAGGAAGAAAAAAGTTAAAGACTAATCTGTCTTCAGGTCCAGAACAAAGCAGGTAAAGGATACAAGCTTCAAATGTTACATTTGGGATGGAAAGGAGTAGGATTTTTAAAGTGAACAAAATTAATATTCCTCATTCAGTGTTTACTACAGCTTCATTGTTGCTATGTTGAATAACAAAATATTCTTGTCATTTCCAGCTACTGCTACAATATCACACAGCCCTCAGTTTTCAAACCAACTCTTCTTAATTCAGAAGATGCCCAAGAAAGTGATTTTAGAATCATCTCTCTGGTAGAAAAGAAAAAAGTAATACAATGCAGACAGAATGATTTAGAAAGGAACCTAAGGTAGTTTTCTAGAGTGTTTCCTCCAAAAGCACTCAGTTAACCACAGTGTTCTCTGGAGCACTCTCAGTGCAATTCTCCCAAATTCTGCAGGAAATATATCTCCCCTGGGAACAGGCAGAAGCTTGTAGGACTGTATCCAGCTTTGTGTAAAACAGAACTGGTTCCCGAAGTGCTCCATACAGTCAGGGGTGGCTTATGAAGTTTCAGTCATAATGAAAGGAGCATTCTAAGATCTGTGCATTTTTCAAATTTGCAACTTAATTATGCATCTTATAATTAAATTTTGAGAAATAATAGTCAAATGTAACTAATCAAATGATTGCATTTAGATCCCTATGTATTTTTAAATTTACTTGATTTTTAACAATAAACTTTTCTAAGGTCATGTTATTCTCTATTAACTGTGGAGTCTATGCAACCTTTTTGACATCTTTTCTTTGGTAGGGATATAGTTTATGTGCTATCCTAAAACTTAAATAAGAGGAAAAAATCTTTACAGTGAATGTTTTTAAATATAAATTACTTCTCTTTCTCCAATTGATTCTAGTGATTAATGAATCTCAATTTCACAGATTTTTTTTCCACAACTTTAACTTCACATACACTCAGTATCTTTTTTGCACCTGAAAATATTTATCTACTTTTCCCCTCACATTCTTCTTCTAGTAATATCATCTGAAATCCAAAAAGTCGGCATTGATATCTTTAAAATAACACACTTGCAGTACTCTAATCTATTCTAAGTCTGATGACAACAAATATTAAGTTTCCTAATGCTTTTAAAATTTTTATGTATAATAAATTAGGTTTTCATATTTATGTTATGTTCAGTTTTCCACAAAAGCACTTCATTGTTCTTAGCTTTCAGAGAAGGCACAACAAAATCAAACTTACATACTAGTAAGATGCTAGCTTTTTAAAAATATATATACAGAGAGAGAGAAAGAGCAGCCTTAAAATATTAGGACCACACAGTTGCTTTCAGGTAACCTATAATTCTGTATTTTCTCAGTGTATAGGCATGCAAATAATGGCTTAAATAGCATCTCTCTTCCACAGACCATGCAAAGATGTTTGTCAAATACAGTGCCTTCTGCCAACAAAAAAACCCTGAGTATCTGATAAATAATGGTCATATAAATTGTTTTTAAAAAGGCAGAATGCAATACTATGATAGAGAACTAGAATCAGCAATATTTTAATACAGTTCTAGTTAAAAAGTGGTTTTCTATAACTATCTATTACCTTTTTGTAAATTGTCTGGTGTCTGCCAGTGTGCACCTACAAATTAAAAGCCCTTGTCTTCAGAACCCAAACTAGCAGAATTTTTTGTAATATTAAGGACCTTGAACAAGGAGCAGGGAGTAATTCAGTACTTTAATCTACTAAATATTTTAAAGGTTTGTCATCTGCACTTTAATGTCTATCTTTTCACCAGGTGCATAATAGCGTTAACACTGCAAAAGAAGGATCTATACATATCTCTTGTGCCATAAAACACCAATCAGTGTAAACTTCAAAGCTTTTACTTGAGAGTGTAAACTTCTAAGAAAGATTAGATAACTACTGAGCAGGTGCAATCCAGGAACAAAAATAGATGGAAACATAATAAAGGAAGCCAGACAAAGCTGCTGCTAAAAAAATTTCCCTCCTTATTAAGGAGGAATGACCACAGCAAAAAATAAATTAAGATGTAATTACCACATCTGATAAGGATAGCCAAGCATTTCGCAGATACTTCTTCAAAATTTGAGTTCATTATCAAACAGCAAATATATTAATCTGGAATTCACCTTCACACAAGGCAATTTTGATATTCTCTTCTCTTGCAGTTGTGTTCAACATACTCTATTACAAAAATTAGAACTTGAAGATATTCACATTAAAAGGCAAAACACATAGTCCTAACTTGTGCAGCATTTAACAATTTTCTTTATAATATTACCATTTCATATAAGGCATTCAACACCTGAATTCCAATGCTATAATGTTCACTGAAGCCAAAAATTTCACGACATCTTCAAAAACATTCAATTAATAGTCACATACTGAGCCCTGACGAATTAAGGAATTTATTTAATGGGATTAAGTTCACAATTAAGTATCTCAATTACTGTCCACTTCATTCTGGTTCACAATGGAAAGTAAGAAGAGACAAACATAAGCTAAATATACATGGAAACTTTGTTATTTTTGTCTCATGACAGTGAATTTCATACACATGCAAATTGAAGAATAGGAAAATTTTGTATTTCAGTTCATAGTTTTCAAACAAAATGTTTGATTGTTCTCATGTGTAATGACAATGGTCAAGTGGTATTAAAGTAATAGCTTAGTATGTAGAAATAAAAGCATGAGTCCACTGCCAGCAAGCTCACCAAGATCTGTAAAACTAATCAACATTAGACTACGGTTGTTTACAAAAAGCTAATAGTAATTATGACTTCTTTTTTTCAAAAGCGTGCATCTTAATATTTCTCTTTTCCTAAAATACCACATTCCTCTCCATCACACGTAAGTATATACTTTCTCTTTTGCATGTTTGGTTTTGGTTAGGTTTTTTTTGTTTGTTTGTTTGTTTTTCATTCTCTCTGGAAACCCCAGGAAGTCTGGATCAATCTATCAGTCAGGCCAATTAGATTGGCTGCTTTGTCACTTACCAAATTCTGTATTACAAAAACATTTGGTATTTATAACAGCATCCATCTTTCAGAATAAATGGCCTGTTTTCCTGAGCAATGGAGCTGTTCTATACTCATTACTCCTATTAACCTCTGATATTCAAACCAGTTATCATAAAAATAAAAGGCGCAGGAAGCAGTTTTGATCAGAAACAAGTTTCCATTATCTTTTGTTATAGAGAGAACACAGATCTTAGATACAAATTGTGAGGAAGCCAGCATCTCTGTAAGCTATTAAACTGGATGGTTAATTCTGGGCAAAATATGTTTATTTGCAGAAGGCATAGCAGAAGCATATTCTACACTGTAATTCCAGTAAAACTTTTAGAACAATGTTCTGCCTCTCAGAAATGAGTATTAGGCTGCTATTTACTGCACAGGAGACAGATTTTAGCTAATTTCAGTCTGTGCAAAGAAAAACATCAATATCTGTAATATCACATTCAGGTAGGTATTTCTTTAGGTATTGCTTGCAGTATCCCATACCCAACACCCAACAAACTGCCTAGTGCAGCGTTCTCAAACAGTTTCTACAGTATAAGGCTCTGAACAAAGCTGGACTTCAATCAGCCAGCAATTGGGATCCTTCAATGAAAAAGAATCTCATGTAAAATCCTGGGCATGCTCCCACTGACCGGAGAATTTATAGTGGTTAGTAGGCAGTAATACCTTGGCTCAAGTAGCACTTCTCCCAGTGCATATAAACTAATTTAATACATTCACATCAACAATTTACTTACAACATCCTTATCAAACCACAGCCACTCCATCTTTTCTAGTGGAATATGGTCACGTGTTCACTCCCAGAGAGTTCTTGGCATTAAATGGGAGAGAATCAGAACCAGTATAAAATGAAAGTGCCTGATCTTTCAGTTAAAAATGTTAAAGTACATGTGCAACAGCTTCGTAGGCATTATAGATATTTTCTGTATTTTTCTCAGATAAAGCTACAATCCCCATCTTGGTTTATTCAATACATTGACAGCGTAGCATTTGCAGGCAGATAACTGTATTTCTCACGTTGTCTACTTACCTAATATTTTAAATAAAACAGATACATATCTAGCTGGAAAACTATCCAGTCAAACATTTTCAAAAGAAGATGTCATCGTAGTTTGGCACAAAAATCTTAGAATATTTTTTCCAAGTAGATTTCATTTTCATTTTTAAAATAACTTGAAGTATACCGTAACAAACAAAATTACATCATTATGTATTCAATATACCTGCTATGCAATAACTATCTCTTTTACATCTGACTTCCAAAGTAAACTGAGAATCAAGGAAGCATTTATTATTCACCATAAGATAACATAAATTAAGGTATTTTTTTTTATTTCACTCCTGTTAGAATTACAGAGACAGATTTCAATATTTTTTTAACTTCAAGTTTAACTACCATAGTAACTTTTACATATAAATCTGGTTCATTTGGAAGTGAGTTCTCAGTATGAAGCATGCAATTATACATTGTAAGGTATACATAATGCTGGTCCACAAATTTCATATGCAGAACGCTTCTTAAGTGGAAAGAAGGGAAACTAGAGCCTCCAGCATGTGGTCTTCCAGAGAGTATCTCTCAGGGCCACTATGGGTGGGCTCAGGCAGCCATTGCAGAGGCCTGCATCCACCAAGGGATGGCAGAGGAGCTGCCTAGACCCTCAACAGCTGGCAAGTGTTAAGCATGCAAGAAAAAGTCTAGTATACAAAAATCTGAGCAAGTGCCTGCCATTTCAGACTGCTACCAGACACTAATAGGTACAAGGGCATGGAATGTATCAGAGAAAATAGCAAAGAGGCAAGGGAAAGAGATTTGTTCCAGTACAGTAGATCTCTAGTTCAAATGAGAGCAAGCATAGGTCATAGGTACTGTTTAGATCTGTATCTCAAATGCACTGATTTTCCTGATTGTGGACAAAGAATCCTGCAGGTTTACAATCAAGTCACTTGAATTTAGAAATATGATTCATCTCCAATCATATTAAAGTAGTCTTGTTCCAGCTTTATATTTCTAGTTACTAGAAATATAAAAAAGGGAAGTACTTCGTAGACAGTGCTTGACACTCTTCTCTGGTGGCCACCAGAGATGAAACAATAGTTCTCACCTTCTCAATGTCCATCTAAGACACTGTGTAAAGCAACAGGCACAATGTAAATTGAGCCAATAAGGACAGAATAAAAAAGACAACTTTGCATTGAGGTGGCAACCTATCTAAATTATGAATGTAGGAAACCCGAATTTTTGCTTTAAAATAATAAGTGATATAATAATCACTTTGTCTCCTCCTTTCTAAAGGAATAAGCCAATCCCATGCTGTCTATGTAACTGTCATTTGGTGATGCAGCATAGATACTGCTACTGAATAGCAAAACCCATCCAGCTTTCGTTTATTTTGAATTGTGAAAAAAAGGAAACTAATGAACTCTGAATAATTTAGACATTTATAATGCAAACTTAATGTGTCTATATATGGCCTAAGATTCTCATCTGATGTGGCTAACATGACATACAAATAAGCTATCGTTTTTAGCAGGGGGTGCTTAATTTCTCGTTGTTAGATGTCACTGCCTTTTTTATACCAAATATTTAATATTCTGTGAGTTAGTTTTATTGATCAGTTACTCTGATTTAGCAGTGTTAAATGAAAACAACCAAGTACCTAAACCACAAAACTTTATTTAACCTACTACATACAAAATAAAGCCAGCTATTACTCATTTTGTGGAACATGTATATAAAAGAATATCACAAAGAATTCACCAAGACAGAAAGTGATGCATGAGAACTGTTTATTTGCTAGACAGAATCTCTGTATAATGAGAATATGTCCATTAGATAGATATTTTTATTAAAGCAGAGTGCGCATATATCTAAATCAGAAAGCAATCAAACCCAGAAAGTATGTCTTGAAAACATTTTTCTATGAAAACTTCTAGTTTCATGCAATGAAATATCTGCAAGTAACAAACGTACTTTTTTTTTTAAGCAACATATATAATTATTCTAACAAAGGGCACCTGAACAATGATTCATAAGCCCTATTTGTAAATTGTCTGAGGCTATTCCAACATACTACTCTAAATCCTTGTCCAAAAGACAGAGACTAGTTTCAAGAGTTCTACTGCAGTAGAAGGGCCTACACGTATAAAACAAATGTGTCATTTAAACGAAACTACAACTAAAACACATCAGCTTATGCAGTGAAGATGCACAAGATTGTTACAGATTATTCCTGTTGATAACAGAGCTACTCTTTCTTGAATAAGTCTGCAAGTATTCTGTAGATTGTCATTCTCATTTTACCTTACTACTTAGCACATCAGAAACTGAAGTTGTCCTTAATGACAGTAAGTTAACAGCTGATAGCAAATAAGCCTGCCTTTCCTATGTACTGACCAGGTCACACAAAGAAGGGGAAGGTGAGTAGCCATATTAAAATGCTTTCTCTTCCCCAAATCCCTCAGGGGAAGCTCCTTACCACTGTGCCAATGAATTTCTTATGGCTGCCTCCATCATAAATACTCTGATTAAAATGTAAATTCAACCAACCTATCAGCTTCCCATTAAGAGGACTCTTTAAAAACACCATTAATCAGCTGAGAGATATGTAGTGAAATACCACTTATCAATTCTAACTGCTTATGACAGTTAACAAAGCTTTATATTTGCCCCAAACATGTGCTGATCTATCAATTATGCCAGGGTTCACTCTCACGCTAATTGTACATTTTCTTCTCTAATGCATTTTTGCTGTTATCTCATAGGCTAATGAAAGCCAGGAAATCAATACATATAAATTATACATGCAAAGAAGGACTGCTGTGAACATAAAGTTTCTAATTAATTGCACTTGATTAATTTATATCCTTTAATTATCTTGCTAAGCCACAAACAACATAAATATCCTTGCAATCTGGTTATTGCTATGTCAGTCATAAAAAAAAGCAGACACAGTAAATCTATGATATCTAGCAAACTCTGTTGCCAAAAAACATGGTATGGCATAACACATAAATATAACCGGACTTACTCAAGACACCTATGAATAATTTTAGTGTGACAAATTACCACTAAATATGTTGTATAGTTATTTGACTAAAGTTATAATGATGTTATAACTTTACATGTAGCATAGAGGTTAAGCAAAATGCAGGCCTATTACGCAACATTATTGAGGCTGTCGTATTTACAAAACAAATCTGGAATACAGATGTGATATTGATATCTGATTGGTTAGGGTCAGGGACCAAATTATCAATATTCTAAATTAGGGATGTACTGGCTTTGTGCACTTAAAACCACATGGCAACTTTTTTGTAGAGTTATCTGAAATCCAGAGATGCACACAATCAGGATGTAATAATGATAGACCTAACTCTAAGTAGGGTTAAATAAGAGCTACCCTACTGCCTTTTGTAAGAGGCAACTGGCCAAATATAAATTCTTCCATTACGTTAGTAGCTGTAACTGTAGATACTTTTCTTTTTTCCTTTTCAAATTTTGTCCACTTTGGTAAACTAGCCATATGTCACTGTTCTGAAATCTAATCCTATCAATTCACCAGGCTTGCTCTTTGTCCTACACAACAGCATATTACTGAATATCTGTATCTACAACTTTCATAAACGTGTAAAAAGAAACTGTATCTGTCTACAGGGAGACTCAGACAGAGACCATCTGTCAGTGACTAAAGCTATTCTTTAAAAAAAGAAAACGTTCATCTGGGATTTGCCCTTTACAGAGTAAACCCACTTAACCTCCCAATAAGATTAACTGTTATTTGTTTCCATTAAACAAAGATGACCATGCTAATATGCATTTAATAGTACTAACAATGAGAGAAACATGAACTTGAACAATTTTTAAATTCTTTAAAATCATAAACCTTATTTCATGACAGTTATTTTATTATTCATAAATAACTTTCATTTTTCATTACAAACTTTCTTCCCTGAAGTTGAGACTAAAATTAAAAAAAAAAGTGTTAATATTGAAACCAAGACAGCAGGCTCTTGAGGCTGACACATATTATAGATAGCAATGACTGTATATAAATTAAGTCTGAATAATGCATATAAAAACCCAATACCTTTGGAGCACTGATGATTTTCACCTGTGCCCTCAACATCTAGGCATTTACAAAGAAAGGTATTTAACTAGATTGATTATATGAGGCTAAGTAGAGTTAGCGCAATGTAATGTAGATTGTGCTTCTTTCTACAGCAGCACAAGCCACTCAACCAGCCTGAAGCTATACTGAAAAATACCTTAATGTCTCTTCCTAGGCTGACAAAACACAATAGTACTGTCATGTAAGACTGTCTTCTGCTGTGGAAAAAAATCAGTAGGAGAAACCTTTAACTGTAAGCAACCCCTTCCCTCCCAATCTTGTCTTTAAGCTTTTTTTTGTCAGACCAAGTTAGTGAGATGTGCAATAGTAATAAAGAGCGTCCTAAAACATGAAGGACTGAAGTGCAAAATCCCTCATAAAATTAATTCCTGGGTCCCCACCTTCCTGTTTTGCTTATAACTCTGCCTCTAAAGTAACCTAGATGAGAACCACAAAAGGTGTCCTCCTCCTCTCAGGAAAAGCCTGAGAAAGCTCCATAAAGTCTGTTTCCACTGTAGACATAATTCAAATCTTACTGGAATCAGTGGGAATATATTTACCAGGTTCAGTTAGCTCTGTATCCAGCTTTCTTCATTAAATGGTAGTGGCAAGATACAATCAATAAACATTAAGACAAAGCAATCATACAATCATTTTCTCAGTGAGAAATTGGAATATGCTATAAATAAGAATAATTAAATTGAAGAGAAGAATCATTATTACAATTCGGTACAGCTAAAAGAGTTGCTCCCAAAACAAAGAATCCAGAAAATACCAGCTTCTTCCCCTCAAACACAACATATACCAAGAACCAGAAGCAAAGGAAAAACATCTTAGGCATGTAAATCTTCTCTTATTCTAAGAGTGAACAGTTGATGCATTACTTGAATATACCATATCCAAGATTCAACATCAGGGGAAAAAAAGATTTTATATACAAATGTTATACAGAAATGGATATTTTAAACTTTTTTTTAGTAGATATTGAATCTTGACAAAGATGCATCATCAGTCATTTCAGAACTGCCAAAACGTCCTCTCTATTGCACAAGTGGTAAGACCACAACTTTTCAAATAGTGAAATCATTCCTTTGACATTGTTTGTGGTGGCTTCTGACTGTTTCTTCCCTGCTAAGGGAACAGATTCATACTGGCACTGCCCAGTGTTTGTGCACTGTCCATAAAGCTACAGCTGGACAATGAACTTTGTGTAAAGTAATGGAAACATGAAGAATGGTGAAGAATGAAACTGAGAAAGCCATGAATTAACAAGGATTATGTTTACCTACTGATAAAGTTCTGACATAAGACTTGGCACATGACAGAAAGTTACAGCTCAGAACACTCAGTGGTCACTAGGAACTAACCGAAGGCATCAGGAAAAGCTTTTATCAATCCAAAAAACATCAGTTCATCAGAGGAAAAACTTCAAGCGATACAACTTCCACTAGAGTTCACTGGATTTGTCACTTTAGATATAAAGCACCTAGATAGAAACAGAGTACTGAGGTTTGATTGCAATTACCTTATCTTTCCTATTTTTAGTGACAGGACCAGATTATTTTAAGTGCATTTTATAGAAAACCCTTCTTTACTGAAATATAAAGACTGTAATAAAGACAATACAATGTTTTGAAACTGTTTTAAATCCTTCACTCAGCGTTGCTTCTACATATTTAACATGTAGGGGTTCTAATCTTACTGCTACTAATTAGAGCTTTAGTGTAATTGTGCCAACAGGGCGCTTGGCATAATAATTACTATTGAGAGATTCTGGTGGAGCAGTAACATGCCCACATAATACAGATATGTCTAATATTATACAGCAGTCACCTTTGTATGTTGACTCTTAAGTTGGATTTTAACCAAGTAAGGGGTTATTTTGCCTTTATTATAAAGCTCAAAAGGCGTATACATATGTATGATTTAGGTATTCATTTTTTCCTCTTTGATTCTTTTGAATATTAATTAGGTAGAAGAAAACTAGAAGGCACATTTTATTCCACATCCTTCATAATTTAGTCTAGTTTGGCATGGGAAAACGAACATAAATGCTTATGTTGGCAGGACATACTTCTAATGTAATATTAGACTTTCTTAGGATAAGGTCCTCAGCTGAAAAGTTTACCATAATATACAATAAACTGAACTAAAACAGAGGATGAGTAAGCCTTCAAAATCTCCATTTAGAAAGCGCCTGTGCTGCATTCCATTACAGTCTTACTGGTTTTGAAACAAATCTTTATGTAACTGTTGGAATAAATCTATTCAGTGAAATACATAACACAAATCTAAGGGACAATGCAGGAACACTAACAAAGATACAGAAGAACATTTCTGAACAAAGAGCATTTTTGAGCACTTAGTAACGTTTACTATCTTACTGTCAAACAAGTTTCAGATAATGAAACTTTGTTAATGATGTAAATCTATAGTGAAAGAACACTTACCAGCATTGAGATGTTTTGTTTGGTTTTGTGTTTTTTTTTTACCTCTAGAAAAATCAGCTTCAGCCATATAGTCATTAAAAAAAAAAAAAAAATCTTAATTATGGATATTTGTTAAGAAGGACTTGCAAAACAATTTAAACACACAAACCCTGCACAATATAATAAAATAAGAAGTAATAGGTCTTTTTAGTCTAACTGTAGAATCTTCTCTTTTAAAAAAATGTGAACTCTTTAAAAGAAAATGTACAGCATGGAGCCTGAACCAGAGCTCCATCTAGAACAGACAGGCTTGTTTTTACTGCCCCTTAGTGCTTCCCTTTTAAAGTGACAGGAAACCCATTTCTGATTACAAATCAATAGGTTTGCATGCTGCCATCAGATAGTAAATTTAGTTGTTGATATGAGACCACAGAAGAGGATATCAGAAAAGACCAGGTGTTACCATGTTGATGCATAAAAAACCCCAGTAAACAGTACTGCTTTTCTGCAACTCTGTATATTCAAGAAACAGTTCTCACAGAGTAAGTCACATATGGCTAATTTATCATTTCTGGATCACCATAAGAATAAAAACTGCAAAAAATATATCATATACATAAAGTGTATAAGTCTCAAAAACAAGAGCCACTGAAATGTGCTGTAATAGTTAATATAAGTATATATGCTCCTATCACACAAAATACCTTTTGATGAGGTCTCTTTTTTCTTTAAGCTTTTAAGATAATCTTAGAGAAATCATCAAACTATAAAAAGAAATCAATAAAACAGAAAAGGTTCCCATCACCCCTAAAAAAAATCCATAACTTTTGCATTTTAATAGAGACACTACAAGACTATACTAGTCATTTTCTTTCTGATGTGTTCCTTTGATTTCACTCTTATCTCACAGGACTCTTGACTTTCCTGAGAAAGGGATTATTGAATTGTATGTCTCCCTCAGATGCTCTTGATCATTCAAGTAGTCTGTACTTAAGAACGCTACAGAGTCTGCTCGGCTGCTGGCTCCCTGGGAACTCATCAGGGACTGTCATCTTAATATTAATTGGGTTTTGTGCAGGAATCCGAGTCCCACAGTTGAGAAGGTTTCAAGAGAGAAGATTATGCCCAAAGCCAGATATAAAGACAAACATATTTAGCACAACAATTATGATAATTGCAGAAACACTCTGAGAAATAAGTAAATCTGATTAAGGGCACTTCTACATGATCAAATATTAATCTGATGTCTTCACTCTAACCTGGTTTGAACATAAGAGGCTTCTTATGGTTTTATGTATTAACAGATTTGTAGAAGCTGAACTCATAGCACCTAATAATATAGTACATCCAAGTCAATACAGTAAAAGGATCTTTACGGAATGTAATCTACTTAAATTAAAAATAGACACAGATTGAATCATAAAGCTTAAATTAAAATTGACTACAGTCAATCAATAAAACTTTTTATACAAAAGTCTTGTATAAACTACCGTAACATTTTTCAATTTTGTAGCATAAGAACTTGTGTGTATTTCTTTTTATTGAATAAAGACTGCATCACTTCAGAACAAATCTTCATAAATACCACTTGGACAGACTTAAAAGTTTCCAGACTCACATAATATCCAGCAAATTAAATACACTTACATTTGCAGACGCAAAATTTATTTCTCCTTAAAAATGTGTGTATTAGCTGTAGCGATCTGAAGTATCTGATTAAACCATTTAATCTTTGAAATCATTATGATTTATAAGAACTGTGGGCCAACACTGTATACTTGAGTGATGAGTAATAAGACAGTGGCAGCAAAATAAGAAAAGTGTTTGCAGCACGGATTTCTCTACATATATGTGCATGCACATACTTGCACATAAATATACACATATACAGACCCCCATCAAAAATCCATACGAAATCATGTTTACTATTCTGTACACATAACATTTAATACTCTTATGACAAGTATTTTCAGTTTGTTATGCACAGAACAGTTTTGAAGAAATCTTAAGCTAATATATACAGTATGCATACTTTTTAATATAAATTTGCAGAGGTAGAAGCAATGCCTGAGAGCATCTACACTATATTTGCATAATCATTTAACTCTGATGAGAGCTTCCATGTATAGCTACATTTTCAAAATTTAACAGAAATTATCCGAAAACTATTACAGTAATATATGCAGAGAAGCCTACAAAAAAGGATAATATATCAAAAATAGTAAAACAAAAATGAATTATTTCAACCTAAGAAGCACACATATATAGATGTCTATCTATCCATCTTTATTTCTAAGTATTAAACACATATAGGCCTTATGTGAAAGGTAAATCTTGCCAGCATGGCTTACCTCCCATAGTAATTAGGCTTGTGTTTCTGCTTTATTAACTCTGATACAACAGTGTCCTGCCCTCTGTCACCAGGGGTACTAATAGATGATAATCACTACGATTTGGAAACCATACAAATTAAATGATGAAGTGAGATGAAATGTAGTAATGCAATGAGTTCAAGGACAAGCAAGTTTGTCATTTCAATACTAATTTTCAGGATATTAAATAGGTAATACATAAAGAAATTAGACCACAGTTTATCACAAAGAACAGTAATTTACACTTACAAGTTAATTATACATATTGCTGAAATATTAATGCTTTAAAGATTATACTAAAAAGTTTGCCTTATGCAAAATAGTTTACTTTCCCCTAAAAGAAGTATTAGAAATATAACTCTCATTTATAAATGCAATTAAATCTTTACAAGAGTTCACACTCCCTATGGACAATTTTAATTTTATGTGGACAGCAAGTATATTTTTCCAGTCCAGTGAAAGCAGGCTTATATTAGTATATTGGAAATACATTTTTATCTGCATTATTACAATGTTGAAGATGTGATACTGATTCTTAGCCCCCAACTACAATTTTTCATCCATTAATCTCATAGCAATCATGCAATCCTACTGTTTCTTAAAATCAAGTACTTAATTATACAGAAAACACAACTCATCTGACAAAAGTAACTTAACCACGAATAGTTGTCAGCATTTTCTTCTTTCAGAAGTTTTTAAACTATTATAACATGTGATGAATATCACAATTTTAGAGTAATTTCAAAAAGAGGCTTCAAATTCTGCAATGTCTGCTTAAATTATAGTTTTTCTTTAAAAGTTTTTCTTTCATAAGAGACAATTAAAGCACTGACATGAAGATACTAATTCTGAACACTGTCACTGATTAACTGCCTTTTCAAATCCATACTCATCTTTGGTAACATCAATAATACGTTCTTCTTATCATATTTACTCCTTTCAATATACAAGACATTTTGTTTAAAGTCTTACATGTTTCAATGTAAAACTAAGACTCCTACATTTTTAGAGGGTAGAAATGTATTTCGGTATATTTATTGAAAGCCAAATGTGTTTCACTATAACATAACATTTAAAAAAAAATTAGTGAAAAAATTTTCTGTCAAACAGCTTTTTTTAAAAAAATAAGTAAAGGTGAATACAGCTACTGAAATGTATTGTTCAGTTATCTAAAAAAACCCTGGTTCTTGGGAAAACAATCCATGTTATTCAAATCAAAGTCACATTTTCCTAATAGTTTTCTAAACCAATACATTCACCTACAAACAGCTCATCCAAATAGTAATAAATTTCAATTCTGTTAGATATAAGTTTCAATAATCAGGATGCTCTGCAGAAACATAATTCTGCCTGTACCTATATCATACACTTTGAAAGCAAATACTCTGCATTCTTTTTCAAACTAAGCAAGTAGATTTTTAAACACTGCTTATAACCAAAAAAATACTACTTGTACCTTGTTCATGCACATTGATACAAAAATATTACTTCATTCTTTAAAGTGTTTAAGATAATAAGCAATATAATTTCTGAAGCAAAATTTAATTCTGCATGCAAAGACTATTTTAAATTATATCAAAACTTCTAATAGTGTAGATCTGCTCTCTATTGATCTTACAATCTACAAAGGATGTATTTTACTACAATGTCACAAAACGTATTTTATTTAGCCTACATAATACAATTCCATCTAATATTTAAAAGGCTCAAACACTGTGATTTCAAAAAAGTGTCTTAAAAATTAGTTTCCATCTTCAAATAGGAAAGGCTTAAGAAACAAAAGAAGTACAGATAATTTACTAATAATTATTCAACTAGCTACTTTTTGTTCTGAGGAATTGTTTTCTAGGGTTCGCATGTTTACATCCATTCAATTCTAGATGCAGACTATGGCAATTAGATATTTATCCTCCATTAATGTACACTGTTTTTATTTATGTTGAACTTGAATCCATTATCAGAAACAAAGCTGCATACATATAACTCTAACCAATTGCTGGAGATGCACACAGACTGCTGCTTGTTTACTTTGGGTAGACTAATCTTATGGCATGCATTAAAATTGTTGTACTTGTCACTGACTAATACAACAAATTGAAACCTTGGAACAATCTTATTTACAATTCAAGTGCTCCATATTTGATTCTTGCATCACAATTTTCACTTAACCCTTTTGTTAAAAAACTGACTCTCAGAGCAACATACAGCTACACTGCAATTTAAAACTAAATACAAGATAATTTCATTTGTTACACATAGTTTTTAATCTAAAAGATACATCCAGAGTGCATTACCTCACTGTGTACTTCTTAGGCTCTCATTTAGTATGCAGTATATAATTGAATATTTTGACCGTTTTGTACTATTCACACAGCTAGGATTGTTGAAAGAAAAAAAACAAACTTTCCCTCATCTGTATTCCATAAATAAAGGCTTAGCTGCTGTTTTTACTTACAGTTCCCAGAATTTCTTTCTCTTCTAAACCATTTTAGCTCTTAATATGAAAGTTTTATTAGTTATTCTGTCAGAAAATTCAAACCTTTACTAAGTGACATGAACAGTTACAGTTGGTTTAAGTGTGGTTGGGTACCCCTGATTCCATCAGGGAAAAAACAAAACAATATATGGCATATGTTAACATCTGAAGACTGAAAACATAGCCAGTAAAATAGTCCCCCAGACTTAAAGGAAATCACTACTTAATTCCACAAACATTTGTTTCAGCTCAGGAATTGCACTAGAAACGTTAAGTAGTTTTCTGGTTCAAAAATTGCTCTAGTTGATAAGTGGTCATAAGATGCTGCATAGCACCATCTGCTGGCTTGAACAATGGGCGTTGGAGACAACATGTCCAATTATTTGTCGTGTTATCTGAAAACTAAAAAGACTACATTCCACTCACCTTAGTTCCACAGGATTTGTAGAATTCTGCACAGATTCACTATACAAACTGAAAGAGAATGAGAGACAGACACAAAGAATCAGACATGTATGTAAAGACATCTGAAAATCATACAGAGATGAAATCTGAGCAGAGCACCTTATTCAGAAGAAAAAAAGAAAGCTGATTTCCTTTGTCCCAGTCCAGGGAAGTACTCATGTTCAACTGTTTCATGGACATTATTTTCCTTCTTCAATCTAGATATCCTTTCTTTTAGAAGGAAATTTAGGATGTTGTTGGATTTAGAAATAATTTTTTCTATAAGCAAGGATGTCACAACAGTTTCTATCCTAGATTAATCCTTACTTAACAAATACTAAATTCTGAAACAGATATTTTCTTTAAGGTTATAATGAATAAACACATTAAAAATTATATTCTTCACCAGTTATGTTTATACACTTTGATTTTGTTCAGGCTTCATATACGCAAATAGATTTAAAAAGTGATACTTGGAATGTTATTGTTACAAGATTATGAAAGCTAGAACAGCCTTAGGAATATTTTCTGAGAAGTGACTGGTGAGCAAGTCAGGAAGCTGCTTAAATTTATGGTTTTGTTCTTTTATTGCTATTTAAAAGGAAAATACAAGCAACCTTACTTTAATTGGAATTGTTTGCCACATCAACACAAAAAATAACAATTCTCCACCTCCCCCCAAAATGGGACTATCCAGACCTCTGAACTGTTGAATTTTTAACCTTTGTTTCTATGCTGTTTACATATGAGTGGCCACCATAGGCCTGATGTAAAAATTAAAGGTAAATTCTGCAGCATTAGTGGAGCTGCTTGCATAAGTACCACCCTCATGCTGTAAAAGTACAAACGATAGGACTGGGTTGGACAGTTCTTCCTCGGTGACACCACTCAAACTGTGGTAGCAGAATTCTATAGATGGGAAACCCAGATTTTGGTCACACCTCTGACTGCTCCCTGTAAATTAATTTGTTTACTCGATGCCTGTTTCATGAGGTGCTTAGAGGCCTTAGCTGGTACATGTGCATACCAAAAATATCACACTTTTAGTACCCACTGTGGGGTCCTGGCCACAGTGTGCTCTGTGACAGCTTGATGATAAACAGCTGGCCTGCTTGTGGAACATGCAGAGCACACTGGGCAACATGAGCAAGAAACAGGTAAGCAATGTTATCTGCACTCATATTTCGGAATAACAGGACAGGCTACTTTGCAAAGCCTATTGCTGAGCTGTCCAATCTAAGATTGTGGTTAGAACTCAGTTCAGTGCCTGGTAAAATAAGTATACTCTTATCAATTTCAGCAAGAGCTAGCTCACATCATCAGGGCAAAAATTCTGAGTCAGAAGAATCCCTCTCCTTCTTCCCCCCAACAACTCAGAGTCAGATGCCTTTGTTACATCTACAGTTAACTCCAATTAGTAGATTTAGTACTTCATATTTAATACAGTGTAACATTTGAAATAAAAAAGAAAAATAAATTCAGAGCAATCTAGTTTTCCATTCAGTAAACTAGGAATCAAACCAGCATGCCTGCCTCTTGCTGCCAGCATAAGATTCTACCAAACTCTGCAAATCCCAAGGACAATTCATCGTTTGTCCATACCATGGAACTGAATATATGGAGACATACAACAATCCTGGTTAGCACTGGCACAAGTAGGAAAAGATCAAGGTAGTCAAGGAACAGATAAGAAAAATCCTTGAGCAGGCTTATCAGATTCCTCTGGTAGCAGTACCATGTGTCAGAGCAGTCAAGCCTCAAAAATTCAAAATGCCTTTAAACTACTCTCTACCTTACAAGTATTTTTATAAAGTTGTATTTGGTATTGTTCATCCCACAATACAATTCTATTTCACATTATAACAGAAAACTGTTGCTAAACTTCAGTGACTTAGTAATTGGTATGTACTAAGCATCATTTTCTTTGTCACTGTAGTGACACGCAACCTCCTCAGTGTGATGTTACAAGTTTCTTGCACCAGTTTTAAGATGACAGTAATTGTTAAACAACAACAAAAACCCAAGAAACAAACAAAAAAAGCACAGTTGGGAAAAAGTGATCCAAAGCGGTATCTCCAGCTGAACTATATTACCTACTTGGCATAGCCTAAAGCTGAATACTTGTGTCAGCATCTACTATATCAACACACAGCAAAACTTTACAATATTAGGACAGAATTAAAATAAAGAAGTTTAATAAGTCAGAAAACTACAAAAATACTGAGTCACCAATACCAAGAGATGTCCAGCTAGCCATTTCAAGTCTTATTTACAAACAGTTGTTTTTGTTCTTTTCAAAATGTCGACATTCTTGCTAATTCCTAGTATTGTTACAGACATTTTAAACTATGCAACACACATCAGTTTAAAGTTTTAAGTAGACACTTCTACAGACCTACCATCTTGCAAATATACTGAATATCAATGTGCCAAGAATCCAGTAACCCAGATGAAATCTCTAGGATCACAGATAACAGTACAGAGTTGGACATTTTCTGAGTTCAATAAAGGCATAATGTTGCAGAGATAACAGACTTAATTTCAATCACTTTTAAAAATAATTTCATTTTTAAAGTTTTTAAAAAATTTAACACATCTGAAAACAATGTGAAACCTTAATATAAAGTATAGTTATTTAGTATAAATAAATAACCAGAAAAGAGATAATTTTTCACGAATAAATCCAAGGGAATTTGGATTAGACATTTGTTTTATAGACTCTGTGGGACAGGAAACATTTCTTCTACTTTTTTGCCAAGTGCCCTAACAAACAGAGCACTTGAAAAAATCTCAGTGGCAGTCAAGACCAGTCCTGTCACAAACTGCATTTTAATTAAATACTATTCAGACTAAATCAGTAAGAAATCCCAGTTATTTAACAGCTTGAGTGAAAACAGATAAATGCATAATGAAAGGAAAAAACATCAGCAATGTATCACTTATTAGGATCTGAGTATCATTTAATTGCATGGAAATGAGATACATGTGCTTTGAACTAATGGGGAAGTACTTATCCATAACATGGCATTTATCAAAGATTAACAGTCTCAAACAGAAACATTTTCAAGCTACTGCCCATGACCAGAAGAAACTAAAGCTAAAACCCCAGATGGCAAAAACAACTCAAAATTCTGGTTCAGACATATTACTGTATGAATATGATTTCCCAAGGGCTACTGAATATATGAGACCACGACATCCTGATATAAAAAGTTTGAATCATTGCTTGCTTTATGGACAGCTACAAATGTAAATGTCTATCACAAACACAACCAGATCTTTGTTGCTTCAAGGTAGTGGCACGTATTTTTTCCACTAACACAGTACTATAAAAACTAACTTCCGCAATCAATTAAAGAATTTGCAAGAATGATCTCAAGCAATATGTGTGTAGTGTGCCTGCAACTTAGAAAGTTTTAAGAATGCCTTAATTTTCATATGCCAAATTCATATAATCATTATGAAAGCAAACTTAAGAGTTAACACACAGTGCTGTTACTGGATAAAAGGATGTTAGAAAAGAAAATCCCCAATTCTGAAGGCCACAAGTAATTCCACCACTGAATGTTTAACAGCACTGACTGCGGTTTCCAAAGCACTCAGGACTGGTCACAGAAGTTAGGGAGTAGGATAGACTTCAGGTAATAATTCCTATTTCACTTTGAACACATGTCCACTCAATAGGGCCTTAGTCTTGGTTAGCATTATAGCACTCGTATTTTACAGTACTAATAATACTGTGATCTCTATTGCTATACTTGTTATTTCTGTTCTATGCCCTGTACAGTTTACAAACATCTTTGCTTGATTGCCATTACAGGTTGCAGAGTCAGTAAAATTTGCTACAAAAGGATCCTGAAAGGATCAAGCCATGGGACTCATTACATTCCTACCTCCTTTCATAAAAACAAACCAACCAACTAACCAACTCACCCCCCAAAAATCACACTCAGAATATCAAAACCCCTCAAATTGGAAGATAAATGTACACAGAGAGCTAGAGCAATTGTCACAAGTTTCTATGAGTGTTTATTACAAAGTGGAAAACCTGACAAAGTAATGAGGATTGCACCCAGCAAACTCAATAGATTAAATTCTTAGTATACCTTAATATTGTGCATCTAACTGGTAGAAAATCCTATTTTTCAATATTTTAGCTTAGTATATTGATTTTTTGTATAACTACTGCTACAATTCTGCAAAGATTATATATGAGCACTTGTCTAAGCATGTTAGCAGGCCTACCAAGATCTATGCAAGCAATCATAAGCAGGCATAAATTACAGTATCTTATTAGGTATTCTAATGACATTTTTAGGATAAATGTATTATAATGTTCAGCCATTTGATGGAACAGTGTCTTAAAGCATTTGTTCCTTGCCTATTTTAAGCTTTCACCTAATCTAAGATCATAACTGCAAGAGCTCTGAGGACAATATATTTCATAAAATAAGAGGTTTAAGTATTCCATTCATGTTAGTTCCTCCACACATGCTAAGCAGTTGCCTTTGAAAAATATTTTCTTTAAAGAAAATTCTGACAGAATGCCAGAAAAAATGCTTTGGTATAAATGCAGAAAGAATAACATGGTTTTGAATATTTTTCTGGTTTTAGATCAGTGAATAAAAATATTTTTAGTATTACTAGTTCTCAAATATTAAGCATAATCACCTGTGAAGTTATAAACATGCTACTGGGCAAGTTAACTCAAAGAACAACCTGTCTTGTGCTAAATTAATGATTGGCTATTTAAATCTGACCTGAATGAGAAGAAAGGAGGAGGCAGCTTCTTGCAAACACCCAGCAACAGACATTAGCAAACACTACATATTACAAGAAATTTTTAAAAATTAAAAAGAAAATATGAAAAAGCAAGAAATGAGAAAACAAAAAGTTTTGAGTGATGGCTAAATTTCATCTTTAAATTCTCAGATTTGCTCAGTAGAAAAATAGGTAGTGGAACGGACAATGAAAAATGGTTTTCTGATGTAGCATCCACACTGTGACATTTTTCTGAACAGACTTAAAAGTTCAGTTTAAAGAGAGTTTAAAACCTGCCTACAGAATGCTAATTTATACCTTTTGTCTCTGAGCTTAATATAATATTAATTCTTCTGAATACGTGTGTGCTACATCATACTTGGAAAGAACATATTTCAAGTCTTCATTGTGGGCTGGACAGCCTAAACCCAAATACCCTCCTCAGCTTTAATTAGCAGAGTAGAACATGATCAGATAAATCCCTGCAACGTATTCAACTCTGTTGCTGCTATCTTCGCCTCAAAAGCAGGAGGACTAGAGAATATTATTTAATGCCCATTAAGAATATCTTCCCTCTTATCAAGGACATGCACAGTCCAGTGACAAGACCTCTTAAGGAAAGAAAAATAAAATAAAAATTGAGCTAGAAAATGTGACCTTTTGAATATAAAAAGACTATTCGACTATAAAAAGGCTATAATGGCTATTTGGACATATGCTTTTGAGGTAACAAGCAAGTCTGATTAGGACTCAAACGTTTCAGATTACGTGCCAGCAGAAATATAAACCTTGAAGATACGCAATATTAGACCATGCCAAACTGCAGATCCAAGTACAAAATTATTGTCAGTCATGTCCATAAGGAGATGATTCAGAGGTACACCTATGCCATCTCCCCAAATTCTTCTTACAGGTTACAGGAATACAAAGATTAATAGCTCTCTAAGGACAAACCACAATGACAAAATCTTTACCAGGCTCCTTTCATAGAGATGCTTTTCCCACCATAGGAACTTAGCAGATCCTCGTGATTGATGCAATGTTTACTTCTTCAAATCAGACTAATTTGCCATATAGCCAAACGACAGATCCAAGTGATATTTCATCTGAGCGAGCAGGAATGAAACTGGGAAGGATGCAGTTTGACTAGGGCTGAAACTGGTGAGCAATGTGAAGTGGTTCAAAACCTAACAATGTCATACATGACCTGCATGGTGTAATGTACCTTTATCAATTTTGCAGATGATACCAAATTGCTTGTGGTGTCATATTCAAAGGGATCTCATCAATCCAGAAAAATGGGACAACAGAATTCTCACAGAGAAAAGGATCCGTTTTAGAATATAATAGCTCCAGGCAGGAGTGACAGCTGAGGACCAAGCAGGTAGGTAGCAGTTCTGCAGAAAAAGGTCTTGCAGGCCTAAGAAATATGTTTTGAATCATTAGAATAGTCACACAAAGAGACTATATTATCTTCAGCTTCTGACATTTACTAAAATCTACTGGATAAGCAAGCCCTGAGCAACATCCTCTAACTGGGAAGTCACTCCTGCTCTGCTTAAGAGGTTGGACTAAATAAACTTTCTCAGATATAACCTAACAGCACCAGCAAAGGATTCATGATAGCGAACTACTTTCTGACACCATCCACAAGGAATTTACTCTCCAAAACTGCAGCTTGTTTGTGAATAACCAGTTGTGAATATACAGGAGAGAGAAAGGCTAGACAAAACATTTTGATCCCTTTTCCAAAATAGCATGCACATTTGACAGCATTATTTATAGTCAAGTTTTCTAAATAAACTGGTCAAGTTTCTGTGCTGCTTGTGTGGGCTTTTCCCACAGTAACAGGAATTTTTGCTTTAGGTAAACGTGACTCCAAACCAAGCCAACCAGTTTCTGGAGGAGCAAAAGTAATGAATGCTCCTTTCCTGCAGAGTTTTGCCCCAAGGTTGATGGCTCATGTGGCTTCCCTGATTTTTAATAAAGTCTGAGATTACATCATACTCTTTCCTCTCTGTGGAATACAAGCTTTTTCTTCTAACCATTGCTTATTGTCCTAGGACTCACAGAACTGAAATATCTTTAAGACTTCTATCTCTCCACCAAATTTATTCTGGAATGACCAAATTCAAAAGCTTTTTAGGAATAGATGCACAGTCAACATGACTGCCCACAGAAGTCATCTCTGTCAAAAATCTAGAAAACCTTAGTAACTTCCAGTTCAAAGTAGTAACCGCTATTGGTTGATATCAGTTGATCCAGATGTCTAGAAAACTAAAATGACCGCAAAGGATGGCTTGGCAGAAAATTCTCATCATGAGTCAAAAAAAAGTCCTACTATAAAGAGAACAATTAGTTTGTTCCTATGAAACTGTTAAGTGAATATTTTATGGAACTTCAAGATAACAATCTCTTAATTTAATAATCTAGTCCAGAAACTGCACAAATTAAATATCAATCCTAATTGATTTGCATTCCCTCCTTGAATTCCTACAGGCCTTCCTCTTTTCCTCAATTTAATAGCAGTGTATTTTATAGCTTAAAAGCTAAATGGCTGTTAAACCGTTTCTTCTTTGAGATAGAATACATCATGAATTAGAATACCAAGTTGAGAATACAGCAAGATGATCATCATGATATTTTGGGATCTGAACTTTACCTAAGCATAACTGTGATGCAGGTTACATGCAAGGTATAACTCATTCATGACACTATTATTAGGTGCTTAGATTTTGCCAAGGTAATTTGAATTAATCCAGTTTAAACTTCTTTTTGAAAGAGGTTCCAAAGAGAATCACCAAGTTTTAAAATCCTAATTTTCTTTAGTGAGTTTGGTTCCAAAATTGAAGGAACTACCTAGAAAAAGACTTTTAAAAATCTGAGCTCACAAACCCAATAAGGATAAAACTTAAAAAGCACTGAAAATCAGGATCAGGCAGAACTGCTTAATGTTATTCTGGCCTGATATTCACACAAACACTGTCTTCACAGTCTGTATTTGGTTTTGTTGTATATTTTGGGAGGTTTCTTTTTGTTTGCTTTTTTTAACTAGAACATTACTGCAGGTGTTAAACCTTGGTTTGCATTTGAAATGGTGTTCCTTTAATGTGTTTACCCAAAACTGTGGACCTAGGTCATCAGGTGCTACTTTAGGCATACCAATTTGATATGGTTATTAACACACTACAAATTAAGTACATGACTTACATGCTTTGCTAACTTCTTAATAAGTGTTCTTCACCTTCAGAGCATCTTTCCTTTCCCGTGTTTTTACAAATGCTCCCAGATCTGTAAAAAAATAATTTGAAAAATAATTCAAAAAATATGTAAGTATAAACTATCTCAGTTCTCAAACCTCATTCTTATCTCAACTGCTTGCACATATTTATCCATTCAAGCAAAATATCATGCACCATACCAGTCTAATCTCAGATTAAGAAAGTTTCTAAAGGTTTATGAAGTCACTCAGGTAGAAAAAAAAATCACAAATAATTTAAGTGCTGTCAGTTGCTGTGGAGGTATAGGATTTGACTGGGCCCCATCAAAAGGTCAAAAATTTGACTTTTCATGGTAACTGCATAATTTGTTTCCAGAGATTTTGGGTAAGAACAGGCTTGGATCTAAGAGACAGAAGACTGAATTCTTTTGGTGAAAAGCCATTTTATCTGATTCCAGAGCAGAAAACACCAGGTAGCTAGTCCAGGCCTTTATTATAGGAAACCTAATAATCTCCACCAACAGAAAATTCAAGACATACATTTCTAAGGATATCATACTTGCTGAGGTCAACCTTCTCCCCCACCCCCAGAACTGGTAGCAAGACAAGAACAGGCCAGCTTCATGAATTTTAAGAATTTATATGCTGCTGCACCCTTCAATGTCTAACAAAGTGAGACAGCAAAAGACCTACTTCCACATGAAAGGGATCCCTTAGCAAAATGGGAACATCAAGCTGTGGACAAAGAGGCAGCCCACAGCAGAAAAAAAGGGGTTTAGACTTTGTGAGAAGGGAACAGTGACCCACAAATTCTGTCTAGACTAGGCATTCTACCACTTAACCCCTGGGTGGGAAGGGTTGTAGGGTCATGTTTTCCAAATTTTGTGGGTATTTTGGGAGATTTTGGGGATTTGTTTGGTTTTTAAAACATCTTAGATATGTGTGCATGCTCATACAGTGAAACAAAAATACACTCTGACCCCTTCACTAGGGGTGAAGGTGACTGTCTCTTCACTAGGTTGTTCAGATCAGTTACTGAGAATAACAAATATATTTCAGAAAGCCACCTTCTAAACACAGAAATTCTACAATAATTTACTCAACATTAGGTCTTCACTTTCAGATTTATGTTATTTTCTTTCATCTTGCATTAATGTTAATACCATTCTTCTTACCTGAAAGTCTATTAATTCTCTCATTTATTTTTTACATACTTAAAATGTATATAAAGTGTATTGACTAAACATAACTGAAATATACCATGCAGAGATAGAACATGGAAGGAACATACCTTTCAGAATGTTAAACTTCTTTCAATAATGTTACCATAAGCCAATGAAACAGTTGTTAATTCCTACCTCTTCAACACTTTCTACTTTCAGTTAATACTCAGTATGTCGGATGCTGAAAATACCATATTGCAGATGTCAGCCATAGTGAACACACTAATTCCAAGGGTTGTGTTCACTAGTCTGTAGCTCTAGGGAACAGTTTGCTGCAGCTCTAATTTTTATGTGCTTTTCAAAGGCAGTCACAAAATGAATATCAAAGCACATAAGTAATCCACATTGGGAAATCTGTCAGAAATTGTTGGGAAAATAAAGTGAATCAATAGCATGTCAAGGGACTCAAATGGAAAAAATACTGAATATTCATTTTCTTGGTTTCAGAGGGGTAGGGATTTAGAAGAACTGGAGCAGCTTGTAGGATTTTCGACTTTCTTAAAGACATTCAAATAATTTTTGTGATGTGCTTTGAATTCAAAATTTAATTAGTTCCCCTAAAATTACATTTTGCATCTTCATGTTGTTTACTGATGCATATGCAGCATAATTAGGAGAACTAGACTGAATGGCAAAACTACTTTTAAGTACATTGTTGCAAGAAGAAAAAAGTACAATAACAAGTATTCATGTTTGCTCATTACCATGCAGAAACACATGGAAAGCAGCTATACATTTGAAAGTGCTGCTACAAATGCTGCTAAGTAGAAGCAAATATAAAAAAATACCTGAGTTAATTTCAGTGCTTTAATAGGATTTACAACATATAAAATATATTTTTAAATGTGGTTTACATTCCAGGAAATGTGATATGCTTACACAAGCAACTCTTAATGGAGGAGTATGTCTGTGCAGTTTGTTACTTAGGCTGAAAACTTGCTTCATCTGTTTTCCAAACAGCTGTAAATACAGATCATAGTAGGCAATTTTGATATCTGAATAAAGAGAAGCACATTTCTATTTTTTTTTTTTTGGTATAAAAAATATCAGGCCCATTCAACTTACACATAGTACAAGAGAACAAATTTTGAAATAAGTCCCACAAAGTATCAATTATGAAGTGAGGGCAAGAGGAGGGGGGAACCAAATCAATTCTCCTACTGCTTAGTTATTTTTGCATATAAGCATACAAATATTTGTAGGTAACCCAGTAATCCATTCACAGAGGAAGTTATGAAATCTCCTCATTAAAGTCAAAGATTTGCCCATCAGCTAACCTTGGGTCACATTTATTTTACAATCTTCGTCTACCCCTTCTTCTTTGAAGAATCCAAATAGTAAGTTAGTAATTACTTTTTAAGACATGAAATAGATTTTCAAAACTTACTCCATTAGTAAAATTAATAAGTACTGTGAGGTTTTTTTATTTATAAATATGATGCAAATTCCTGATATTCAAATGTTCATCCCTTTCAGAAAATGTTGAAAAATAAGAATTGACCTACAATTTTAAAAATTGTCATTCATAAAACATGCTTCCATCCTGACATCATTGTATATTTTTTTTATAGTTCTCTAATTAGAAGCCCTCTTTCCATAATATAAACAAAAATTATGAAACTATCATATAACAAAGATTAACTACTTTTGATAAGGCAGGGAAATTCTACATTTACTTCACAGAAGCCAGACAACCACTCTCACCACTCTTAAGTAACCTCAAAAACAACAGAAACATAGAAAAAGCATAATTTAATATATTTTTTTTTAGAACTTCTCCTTCCTTTGCCTTAGAAGATTAACTTTCAAAGAGACTGAAATCACTGATATAATTCTTTTCAAGTCAAAGGGAAAAGAAACCTGTAAATACTAAACATTCACTGTTTAGAGTATAACAAGAAGAAAAAAAAATTGAAGATAACCAGTTTCCTAAAACTGGTTAAGAAAGTATTGTCTAAGTAATACTTCCCTAAGACTACATTCACTGCTTTTTCATTGGAATCTATCTTTAACAGCAAGATTTCATATCCCACTTAAACCAAAAGAAATATCTTAGTCACACTATCAACCATTACTCCTATGTCCTTTCCTAGGATAAATGAACTTCTAGTTACTTAGTAAAGTGTTTCCTCTGACCTCTGCTTGAAAAAATCTTCACACTCAGATTATTCAATGGATGCCCAACTAGAGAGCTTTGCGTATTTTAATAATGCTCCTTGCTTCTGCCCATATACAATATGGAAAACAAAGCAAGCCTTAAGTACTTCCTAGCTCATGACAACAATCACACACCTGCTTAACATCTTCACATCAAGGGTATTTTGTACAATGGCTGTCTCCCAAAATAGCATAATAACAGTGAAGAAATGTTCTTATTTTGTAAATTTTTAGTGCTTTTGAATTTTGCATGTGTAATGAAAATGCTAAGATACTACTGAAATACAAGTGAGTAGATATAGGAATTAACACTTCAAATCACACCTCCCAGTTTGACTTCCTTTCAAACAGTACTGGTTAAAGAGAAAAAAAAGCCATCTCCAAAGAGACCAAAATGCCCAGTAGCCTATGTGTAAAACTATCCAGGAAGAGAAGAAAAATATCAATAGAAGCACTGCCCCTTTCTGACTCTTTGCCTTTTCATAGTTAGAAAAGCACCTAGAACTAACAACATGCTCAAGAATCTTGCAGTGTGTGGGGTGAGTTAGGGAAAATGGTGAATTTTCACATTCATGACACCTGAGGAACAAAGCAGCAATGAAAATGCAGCTATTACAAGGCAGCAAGATTGCTTTCACTAAAGTGGATCTGCAGATACACTTACTGCCAGCAAGATTTTCTGAGGAGCGGAATTGTTTTGACTAAAAAAAGAATTAAAAAAAAAAATGCTAAAAGTAATTAACAAAACAGTTTTTCCAGGAAGTTTTCAAAATGATAAACCAGTATTTCAAACAGACTATGTTGAACTCACTGACAATTTAACAAGAATCAAGATTTCATACATTTTATAATGGCAGCTCTCATGAAACCACTGAATTTCACCATTATATACACTGAATTTTCAGGGTTCTGGACTACTATTATATAGAATATTGAACAATCACCTCGATTTTTATTTTAGAAAGCATTCAGCACCTCCAGGCACCAAAATTCAGCCACTAAAAGGCTGCTTTCCCCTCTACTTGACAATCCCGACAGTCTGCTACTGCACCTTCATCCTCCATGCATTTCACACATGTATTTCAACTGGGCATACTTCTTCAGTCCATGCATATAGGCCCCCATCTAATACACTGTTTCTTACGGGAAAAATTGTCCCACTATTGATCCAATTGCTAGCCATCACAATTTTCAAGATCATAAAACACAGAAAATCGGAAGCCTGAGCGATCCAGGAGAATGCTAATCATATCTCAACTGGGAAAGTTTTGCAACCTTAGCAGGAAATACTGTTTTGCCAATTTAATTAGCCCTCTTACTTAAAGAAACTCAACATTCACAATCTTAGTTTTCCTGGAGTTAATACAAGGAAGAAAACTTCCAAAGTTGTAAGACTTGTGAAGAAACCAGTAGAACTGGTAAAACAATGATGCTTAAACTATCTGCTTTACATGGAGAACAGCAAGAGACTATTTGAAAACAAGAATGCATTGAAGCAAATTAAATTCTAAAACAAAATAATTACTTAGTTACAGACCTGTTTGATACAGACAAGCAAAGAGAACACTCCTGTAAAAATGTCAAATTAACATCTATGGAAAATGCAGTCTAATGTTTCACAATTCTTCCAACACTCACATACCTCATTAAACAGAAACAGTCTTTGTGACCAGCTCCTAAGCAATCTTAACTCTGCTTTAGCAGCATAAATCTCATAATAAATGAGAAGTGGAAAACTGGGTTTTGGTGGGGTGTTGTTTTGATTTGATTTTTTACATAGTTTCTTGTACCAATAACATGGTTCTAGGAAAAGATGTAACTTCCAGACCTATAGAGCCTTAAATGGATAATGCAATATGAAAAACTCTATTAATCTGATCTTGTCTCCTATTTCACTAAACCTACTACTAAAACATGTAATATATCCAAACAAAACTTTTCTCTTTGCAAAAAAAAAAAAAAAAAAAAAAAAAAAAAAAATTCCAGGAACACTGTATCACAAAAAAAAAACAAAACAAAAACAAAACCAACCAACCAACCAAATAAACAAAAAACAAAACAAACAAAAAAACCCAAGCAACCCAACAACAAAAAAATAATACAAAAACAAAAACCAAAACCGAACTCTAGCAGCTATGTTTAATGTATTTTTTGGAGTGATTTACTGGACATGATCACAAAGTAGGAATTACTCAATTCTCAGTAACACTACCAAGGTATACTCATTGTCAAAACAAAGCATCCAAAACCCACAAAGTAGTTTTAGACAAGGTAGTTGGTCATATTAAGTTATCTTGCACATTAAATTCACCTGCATGAACAAAGATCTTTATTTACTTGACAATATCATTCAAACTATATCTAGACTACATTAAGTATTACATATGCTTCAAAATTCTGCCTAAACAAGGAAATTACAAAAGCTGTAACACTGTGTCCCTTCCCACTTGAAGTACCATGCAAATATCACGCTGATTTGGTGCAAATAGCACTGGTGAATAACGTTTTATTTGTTAATACAACAGATAGCAGCTCTACCTTGCATAAGTTTTCTATCCATGAAAGCTGAAGATACTATTCTTTAAAATAATTAAAAAAAAAAAAAACAAAAAACAAACAAGCAAACAAAACTACGTTTCATCTTCATTCTGCTTCCTAATACCTCTCTAATACTAAAATCCTAGTGCCATATCTTCAGTTCTCTTTGATCAGTGTGCACTCCTTGCTTCCTCCTAGGAACTTTGGCTACTGCTTTCTCCACAAATCCAACGTGATATTAAGTGCAGTAGTAGCTTCCATTGGCTGACAATAAGAGAAGTGCTTCATGATAGTTCAGCTAGATGTACAACAATCCAGCAGTAATATACAACAGGTCTGTCAATTGCATTTCATATGGTCTACATGAAATCTGGCAGACCTCCCATATGGCATCTCACTGCTTCAGTTATAACTGATGGAAATGTTTACAAAAAAATACTTACAAACAAAATCATCATGTTTCATACAGATCAATCTTAATTCCAAATCCAGAAAGTAAATTGGCGTGTATAAGTGATTAATTCCAGCAAAGACTGGTGAATTATTACACCATCATAAACACAGTTCTAATGAGTCAGAGTGCCTAGTTCAGTGAAATGGATCATGTTGTTAAAATGGTTATCTTAAACATGAAACTTAACTCCTCCTAGAGTGCGAAGTCCAGGGAACTCCATGCAAAATCATGAACCTAGACATCATCCCTAAATAGAAAATCCACATATTTGTTACCATTCATGTGAAAAAAACTAACACATCCACAATGAAATCTTTTGATACCGCTAAGTGGCAGTCATTTCAACTTTGTTTTTATTGTGTTTTATCTGAAATGTCACCCTCTTTACCGCACTGCTACTCTAAGAGTCACAGGAGAGGCTACCTTAGTCCTTTTCCCTTTCCCTTTTCACCCAGAACAGACCAATAAACTGATTTTCTCACCAGTGACAAACAGGTGAAATATACATTAACAACTTTTCTTCAGAGCTTTGTTTCTGTGCTAAGCATATAGTAAAAAAGGCCACATGCTATATATGACATCCAAAAAGCAAGCTCAACAAGTTTGTCCCCTCTATTGAAGTGGATAAGGGAAAAGCAACTGACATCATCTCCATGGACTTGCACAAAGCATTTGACACTGTCCCCACATGACATCATTCTCTCTAAATTGGAGAGACATGGATTTGATTGATGGACCACTCTGGATAAGAAATTGGCTGGATGGTCACACTCAAAGAGTTGTGATCAACAGTTCGGTGTCCAAGTGGAGAGCAGTGATGAGTGGCGTTCCTCCGGGGTCGGTGTTGGGACCGGTGCTGTTTAACATCTTTGTTGGGGATATGGACAGTGGGATCGAGTGCACCCTCAGCAAGTTCACCAACATCACCAAGTTACATGGTGTGGTCAACATGCTGGAGGAAATGGATGCCATCCAGAGGCAGTTGGACAGTCTTGAAGTACCACAAGATGAAGTGCAAGGTCCTGCACATGAGTCAGGGAAATCCCAAGCACAAATATAGGCTAGGTGGAGAAGGGATTGAGAGTAGTCCTGAGAAGGACTTGGGGTGCTGGTTGATGAGAAGCTCGACGTGACCTGATAATGTGTGCTTGCAGCCCAGATAGCCAACTGTATCCTGGACTCAATCAAGAGAAGTGTAGCTAGCAGACCGAAGGAAGTGATTTTCCCCCTCTACTCCACTCTCGTGAGACCTCACCCGCAGCGCTGTGTCCAGCTCTGGGACCCCAAATTTAAGAAGGACATGGACATGCTCAAGTGGGTCCAGAGGAGACTGTGAAGATGATCAGGGGGGTTGGAGCATCTCTCCTATGAGAGGGCATGTAGTGATAGAACAAGGGGTAATGGCTTTAAACTGAAAGAGGGTAGTTTTAGATTACATATAAGGAAGTTCTTCACTATGAGGGTGATGAGACTGTCAAAGGTTGCCCAGAGAAGCTGTGGCTTCCCCCTCCCTGGAAGGGTTCAAGGCCAGGTTATATGGGGCTTTGAGCGACCTGGTCTAGTGGAAGGTGTCCCTGTCCATGGCAGGGGTTGGAACTAGATTATCTTTAAGGTGCCTTTCAACTCAAACCATTCTATGATTCTACACATTTAATTTTAAAGAAAGCATGTTTCTAAAAGAACCAGTGAGCCCTCTCTAAAAGAAAAAAAAAAAAAAAATAACCCTCTTGAACTACAGGAATGCTAGGAAAAAGGCATATTTAGTACTATGGAACTTCCCAAATCTTTTCTATATATACAAATCTAAATTTTTTTTGAGGCTTAGCAAGAAAGTGTTAACTAGAGGCTACCCTAAAGAAGGAGTAAGGTAGGGAAGCAGCAGCAATCTTTTGTCAATAGAAGATTTACTCTGCCTTCAGAACATGACCTCTAGAGCCGTCAGCCACTGACATCCACAGCTTCTGCTAAAGGCACAGTTATAAATACTGAGACCTTCAAGAAACCGGATCCTTATGCACATCACGCCAGTTGACCTTGGAGGGCATTTCGCCTCAAGACAAAACTGAGACTAAATTCATCTAGTATTTCTAGTTTGTATTCAGTTATGGATAGTAAGCATGGCTGCAGCTCTTTGCATAACACTGTGTAACTAACCAACACTACCCATTCACTGAGGTCATACCCTCCAGCTTTCACCAAAGCCTAGAACAAGAAGTATTGGCTGCATCAGCCTCTCACTTCTAATTTTTCTTTCAGTGTCATATTCCACATACGTCTAATGAGGTTGAAGAAAAAAAGGAAAAAAAAGAAAAAAAAAAAAAGTACTTTAGCACAACTTTCTGCTACAACTAACCTGTAAGAACTACAATCAATTCCTTTTACAATTTTTTCCATAATGATAACTTGGACTGGCATCCAAGTAGCCCAGTCTTCATCAAGATGCATTCAGCAAGTAAAAGCCTGCAGACAATTGATGAATTGTTAATAAAGTTGGTTTATGCAGTTTATGTCAAAATTCTTCTAAAGACAGAAAATCGTCTGAAAGCAATTGAGGTTGTCTGAATAGATCAAGTTTTGATATAAGGTTATCTCTAATATGTGTTTGGCCTGAGGGAGAAGCGCCAAGAGTAAGCTCTCAATTTTTATGGTATCTAAAAACAATATAATTTTCAAATGCATCTTGAGTAGTAGCTACTTTATGCTACAAACACTTCATTAGGAACACTTAAAAAGGTATTTAAAAATTCATATTCACATCCAATGTAATTGCCATTTAAGTCAGGAATTTACTTTTAATAAACACATTCTTGAGCTGGTAACAGTAAAAGCATCATTCAAACATCATTTCCTGTACTAAATTTTACCCATATTAACAGACTTAGCAAAGCATCAACCACAAACATGTTGGTGATGGAAATTTCCTAACGCAAGCAGTCTTTATAGATTTCTGCTATTTCAGCGCAGGTCTCCAAGGACCATTTGAATCCATATTAATTTCCTTTCTGGCAGTTATGCGGCCATGTATGAACTGCACTATTTCACTTTTAATCTGTCAGTAATTTAGTAATGTGTAAACTAATTATGCACAGATATTAATGTAATCAGTTTGGGGAGCTATAAAATCAATGTGTTTTTACAAACTGTGTTAAAGAGAATTGCATTATTATAGTCATATGTCCATTGCTGATAATGTTATGGAATTATAATAATTGTGATCCATGCATCAATACACATTCCCACAATCCACACAGTGATACAACACTATAACTTTCTATGGAGGACAGGTCAAGTTTTTTGGTAACATTAAAATTAAATCTGCCTAAAAATAATATGTGGCTTCCCATTAAGAAATACAAATTTGATGACATCTTGGGTTTCCTATAATGAACTAGAAATGAACTGGCTAGCAACATTTCATCCATATTTCAACCCAAATACTCGGCTTTGCTCCAATGGAAAATGTGCAGGAAAGACTCTTAACTACAACTCAGCACTAGGGCACGTAAGTTAATCAAGAGTCACATTTGAAACATCATGTAACAAGTCATTAAAATTATCAATCATCACTGTGTATCCAGGCATACAACAGGAACATTATCAATGTACAGCAGCTGAGGTGTGCTGCCACAGAGCCTAGCTTCGCTTTCAGATACCCAGCTGCAAGTTGCAGCAGAGAATCATGCCTCTGCCTCACCTCCACCTCCTCCACACTCAAAGGACTCTTCTCCCATGCTTTTCTGCATGTTAATTCCTCTGCTGTCTGTGATGCAGGCATCCAAGACACAGATTTCACTTGTGAAATTTAATAATGCCTTTCACCAACTGTACTTATCGTCATACACACGTACTTAAAGCCAAGCAGGACAAAAAGAAAGCAGTTCTGAAGGTACGTCAGTCGTTAAGACTCCAGCTCTTTTCTCAGATAATGATTCCCGATGTAAAAGGAACTTTGTTACCTTTTAAGAGTATATTATTCCTCTCAGATTTATTTGAGAATATCAATGAATTCAAAGTTATGCCACACTGAGAGTGCTACTCACAACATAACTACACCAGTTTTCCTGTACCCTTAAAAAGGTATAATTAAATTATGTGTTAAAGTTTCACGATACAATTAATCCAATCAGACTTGATCTGCTGCCAAAAGGCCTGGCCTTTTCCCCTCTCCCTGCCCACCCATACCCGGCTTCTGCCTAAACACCACTGTGGTCCCTCCTGCCACTTGCGGTCTCCCAGGCAGCCCTGGGCTAGAGCAGCAGATACACATTTTGCAGGCTATTTAACAAATAACGTCAATATGCAGAGATAAACACAGCTTGCTTGCAAGTAAATTAGTACTTGCTGCTAGTAAAATTAGTTTGTTTTTTTTTTTTAACATGTAAAAGATATTAAAGCTTCAAACTTTCCATTCTACCCTAGTATTAATTTATAGCTATATATCCATTTATTCATGTGTACTATTAACAGTACCTTTTATAGAAACAGCAAATTAAATCTGCAAAGCATATATATCTGTTCTTGTGCTCTATTTAGGGAAGGGAGCTTCACAGAATTAAGCTTCAAACTGGGCTGGCAGTAGAAAAACACTAGTAACCGACTTGTGAAAACATGTTAGCACAGACCCCAAAAGGCCATTCACACATTCACCCCATTATTTTTTTTTTTTCTTTAAAAAACACAGATACTTTTTGGCATGGAAGTAAAAATTTGTGTGAGGTGTGCACTGCTGTTATGTACCGAACAAAATGCAAACCGATGCACTTCAAACAGTAACAAGCCAGCTATTTTCACCCGGTACTTGCCAAACTTCAACGTACGTTGCTTCCCCTGTTGAACTCCTACATTGAATACACACAGAGAAACCCCCGAGCCCGGCACCTGGAGCAGGACAGGGCCAGCCTGCGGTCCGCCCAGCTCCCCACACAGCAGGGAGGGGGCCCCCACAGCAGCACGCCAGGGCAGCCCCTCAGGCCACACCACGGAGGACTCCCTGGGGCTCGGCCTACACACTCTGCCACAGACAGGCTGCCCAAGAGGTACAAAACACAAAGGGGAGAAAACCCAAACACGTCAAATAGTCATGGCAGCTCCTCTCTCTGTGGCAGGAAGGAGTAACCACTGGCAGGCACAGCTCTGCCCAAGGCCAGCAGCATTCCAGAAGGTTCCGGCAGATTCCTCCCACAGCCTCCAGCTGCACTCGACCACCTGCTCCCTCAGGCTCCCCCGCTAGAAGCGCCAAGCCCAGCCCCAGTAGCTAGCAGCCACCTTGCACACTGCAGGCAGCCAGGGAACCACCTTGTCACCACAGCATTTCCTTCAGATTTTGCACTAAGCGGGGGCAAAGGCCAGCAGGGAGCCCCCATCACATACCACCCCCACAAGAACAACGTCTAAGCTGCTCCAACCAGAAACCTCAATGGGAAGAAAATGGAAGAAAACCAGCTCAGCCCCATACCTGCCACAGCAGAGAAACAACTGCTCTAGGGCTGCATTCTTCCGCTATGCTCCAGCCACACCACCAGCCGGCCGGCAGGACAGACTCATCGCCTTGAAGAGCTGCAGCTGGCAGGGTGGCACCAAGAGCCCCACCCAAGAGTTTAGTGGCAGGTGGGGCTGCCTCTCTCCTCTGCATCTGGTGTATCAGGTGAGCTAGCTGCCTCTCACTAATGATTTTAAAGCTCTTTAGGAAAACAAATTGGCTAAGCAGCACTGTGATATTGACCACAAAACAGCCACACTAACATTGGCAGGAAAAGACTGCAAAAATGTCACTGAAGCGACCATCAGCTTCACCAAGTATGATTAGGTGGCAGAGACATTCAGTCTGGCTTTATTTGTGTGTAATTTGCTGTATGTCCTGGGGAAACAAAAACCCCAAACATTTAAGGCCTGTGAGGGAAGGGAAGTCCATGAAAAGGAGCGGGAGGGTTGGGATTAGAGTTGTGCTCAGCACCAAGGCTGCAGGTGCCTCAGAAGTGCCAGTCAGCACAGGCCATCCCACAGCAGGGATCAGCCTCCCAGGAAAGCATAGGGAACGGAGGGAAGAGGATAAGGTTTCTAGGGATCTGAAGGGAACTCCACAGAGACTGTTATAACCCCCGAGGGCCCTAATGTTGCTGGATGGGAAAGCAGGATGGAGGAAAGGAGTGATTCTGCAAAGCCCTGGTGGACAAAGGGGAGATTTGTTTTCAACCTACTTAATCTTTTTGTATCTTTACAAAGTTACTTGCTCAAGTTTATTTTTCTTGGATTATAATACCAAGGAGCGCTTGTCTTGTGTGCTCATCTTCAAGGAAATGGGAGACCATTCAGCCTGCAGGCTCCACAGTATTTTGTTATATGAACCGTTATCACAGATGGGAACAGTTTTAATATCAGATAGTATAACTTGTTGGGATACAGTCAATAAATAATCATTTAAGGATCAGTCGAGGTGAGAGCTAAGAAGACTGCATGCAATTTATTTATGGTAACTACTGTATATTGATTCAATTAATTTCAAATTATATTTTAATGAAAGAAATATGCACTATACAAAAACTTTTCCTCATTGGAGTCATTATTTCAGCTCTTAGCTAAATTTCAGGAACACTCAATTTTGTAGTATACAGAAAAGCAGCTCTCACAGGGAAAATGGCTCAGGTGAGCTCCCCTTGGCTACTACAACGTACATTTTATTATTTGTAGAATAGGCTTGCATGAAGATAGTAGTTGTGCATACAACGGAAGCCAAAAATATTTCCAAATTGAAACTAAATGGAAACAGAAAGGTTTGGCAAACTCTCGTGTTGGCAAACTTTATTTGCAAAAGGTTCAGTGGAGAGTAATGTAACAAAGAAACTAACAGGGCATGCAGAAACATGAAAACTGAGGGAAAAAAGGTTTCTAGTTCAGCTTAACATTTGTACCTGCCTTCATGCCAGGCTAGGCTGCTTTCCACTTACACATCAATAAATGGATGAAAGCAAATATTTTAAGTGAGCATGAAAAGGATCAACTTACTTCGCTCCCTGCCTCCCCTCTGAATTTAGACTGTTGTGTCAGACTTCTACACTGTCAAGCAGTGCTACCCGCTACCATTTATGTAGATGGAAAAATCTTTAACAAACTAGCACACACACTTTAATTTTTTTTCTCAAAATTATTCTGAAAAGTAAATTCTCCCTCCTGCACCAGGTACTAGCTCTTTAAAAATGCTGAATTGTAGGAACTACTGTAGTTTAAACATATTTTTATTTATAGTGCTTGCAGAGCAATGCATGTACAGACAAGCTAATTAGGTAGGTATTGTGTCTCTTTATTTTTATAATTCCAGTTTTAGGAGCAGAATATTTGATTTATTACATGAAGGTATTTTTATAGCCTCAAGTATTACTGCTCTTTAGGACATAGGGAACATCACAGCCCATTTAATTTACACAGGAGATGTTAGTACTATTTAATGGCATGTAAACATTTTATAAGGTAAGCTCAAATAACAAGAGATTTTTTTTAATATACTTCAGTGAAAAGGTTCACAAATGGATTTTCGTTCAACTTTATTGGACCGATCTCTGTTATTGCATCAGAAGTGAATCGAGTTTTAAAAGGTGTTAAGAGTTTTCAATATGTTTTGTGACACTGAACAGAATCACAAAGTATACATAAAACAACCAATGCGTGAATTAATTCCAGAACTAGTATAACTGCACACCCTGAAATCATATGTAATTGTCTGTGGTTTCAAGCAATAATTACAATGGACTACAGAAAATATTTTCATTCTATTTCTTTTCTGATACCATAATTTTACACAATCCTAGATAGAAGCATTTCAAAGATATTTTACCATCATTATTACTATTCATTTTTGAGAATAGGATTTTTAAGGAATGTCAATATCTTTCTTTTGGGGGGAGAAAGGAAGACAATAGCAAATAATTTATACATCTACTGGTGTGACTGTATTTTCTCTTCTATGTATTGCATGGGTAAGGACGATGAAAACTGCAGCCTATTTTCTGGCATTTGTTATGAAAACCATGGAAAATCTTTAAATCCCTTGTATAACAAACCAGAAGTTGTATAACTTTCAAGAAATAGAAGGGAACTTTGCCCCAGTCTCATACTGGGCTTTTTTTTATAAAGCAGAAGAGAGACATTATTTCTTGGAAGACTAAGAAAAAGAACTGAAAGTTCTGGTCCTTTCATAAATGCCATGTCCTCCCCGGTGGGAATGGGGTGTTTCAGTTGTTGCTCTGTTGTGCTATAACACGAGTAATTGGTCTGACTTTGGGAAAGCATTCAATAAAGAAAAATATGATTATCTCATACTGACACAAGGCAAAATGAAATAATTGTGTCAACACTAGTTTGGTTTAAACAACATGCCTAAAAACCTGCTTAAGTGAAAGTGCTGTAAATACAAGTGTTGAATATTAACTTTATGAGGTGCTTAACTGCACTGGATTGTAATGAATTATCTAGTTCTAGTGATGCTTTGACACATTTCAAATGAGAACCATAAGGAGTTAACTTATGGTCTTCAGTCCTTTTCAATATGGTCAGTGACAATATAAAATCCCATTCATTTCCCAAGACATAGGCATTTTCAATAACATTTCATTGTAAAATATATGAGCATTTCTCCACCTAAAAATTTTTTTCTTAGGAAAAAAATATCAGTAAAACAGAACATTTTCCTAAGCAACAGTAATCTCATTTGTCCTGTGATTCATTAAAAAAGCACTGCTCTTGGATTCTACTTTTCTCAACAATTAATATATAGTCTCCTCATTTTATGTTTCTTCCACCTTTAAGTTTTGCATGTCAGGGATACAAGGATTAGCAGGGCAGAGCTTTTCTAGCTGTCCTGTTTTCACTGAATGATCAGTGCCTATATATGACAGTTTAAAGAGAAAATACTACACAACTGTAACATCTACACATATTGTGTGTACTTCTGTTGATAACCCGGGAGTGAACTTGCAGTGATATATTTTTTAAAAAGTGGAGGATATTGTATTTACAGCAGTATCTTTATCTTGGCCTTAGTTTTTACACTATGAATTATTTTTATGTAGGAGTAAGCTGTGCTTTTTTGTTCACCTTTACTAATGCCTATCTAAAAAACAGGCCCCCTCCTGCTGTCATTTGTGATCCTACTTAAAATACAACTAGTTCTGTCATACAAAACTTCCTTATCATATTCTCAGAGAAGAAATCAGGTACAATGATGGTCATAAGGCCTACTCATGGGAAAAGTCCCTTCAAATTTCTCGCTTGCTCTGCATTATGAAATGACCATCTCTCTGAGTGATCCAGCAAACTTAACAGCAGAACTAGCAGGAGCGGAGAACTGGGAACTGCTATGCCTTGCTCATGACATAGCATAGTGGTCAGCCTCCTGTGAAGGTGGCGATGGCGTGCCATGAGACTCACTCCATTCTTCAGCTTGACAACACTTCAGCAACTGTACTTCAGCTAGGCTAAAGTAGCCTCTATGGCTATTTAAAGATGTGAATATAGTCTCTGCATTCCTTGACGCAAAGATCTGGTCTAGGAATACGACTCCAGAGGCTGTCCTCTGTTATCCCTGCTCATACTGGCTCATTTCTCACCCTGCAAGTAATCCTGCTGCAATCAAAACTAAGAGGTTTCCAATGAGATTTAAGTGAGGCTACTCTCATGCTTAAAGTGCTTCACTGGATGAATGCCTTAATTTTCCCATTTAGGATCCTATCCAATATCCACTGTAATCAGCAGAAGAGACTTCTATTGTCTTCAGTGAGCTTTGGATCAACTTTTATTATTGTATAGTTTTTATCCAGATTCTTTTCTCATTGTATATAACTACTTGATTTTTATTTTTTATGTACAATGAGAAGATTTTTACAGTTGAGCCTAAAGGTGAATGTCTGTTCTGCCAAAATTTTATTGCAAATCTGGAATTTTATCCTACTTATTCCATTACAAAAATTTTGAAACTATATAAAGCTGGATGATGACCAACAAACACGAAAAGACTGCTTACGTTATAAAGATAATGTTGGATCTTAGCCATGATTTTAAATAATGATACCTCTAGAAAGATTTGCAATTAAGACATTTATGAATTTTAATCTTTCTGTTTTGATATTATTACTCTAATTCAAAATTATTTTAGATGCCTTAAAAATTGTTAGCTGTCCCAAATTGTTGCTGAAGTAGTTAAGTAACTTTGTTTTTGTAACTATGATATTCTAGGTGTCCCAAAGAGAATGAGCATAGTTATTCTACAATGAGGTAACAATATATTGTCTACTTCAAACTGGTCATTTAAAAACCTAGATACATACAAATATAAATACATTATTCATAGAGTGTTAATTTAATACATGCCATTTTTCATTCACTAATTTCAAAGCACATAAAATAATCAGATATCAATATTCTATTTTACAAGTAGCAACTTCAGTTACGAAAAGATAAAGTTCCCCAAAATTTACCATTAAATCAACGGAAGAAATGGGAATAGAACCCGAATCCCAAAGACTCTGACTTAGATTCTAGGGAACACTACTTCCTGTAGTTTTGTATACATATATATGTGCATGTGAGATGTCTGCCTGGGAAAGAAAACACCTTAAAATAGCCAATAGCTGTGTCACAGTAGTAAGCTTGCTAGTGCTCTTGTTTTGATAATGTCTGCACTGCATAGACAAATTGCCAAAGGCTTGTAGTGTAAAACATGTTTCATTACCAGTAGTTATGAGAGCATATCAGTTTATGGGGATGATTGTGCAGGTGGTGGTGAGTGTTATAAATATTTATGCTACTGCAAAGGAAAACTCCCTCCTGAAGGTGTTGGAAAGAGGGTCTCTGTTTCAAAAAAATGTTGAAATCCTTCCTCACCTTTTTTACCTGACTTTAAATCATTGAACAGACTTTCAGTGTCTATACATCTTGTGGGATTTTTACCAGCAATAAAAATTGAGCTTTCAGTGTTCCCAAAGCATTCACTGAAAGAACATCTATGTTAACCCAATGGAAATGACCGATCACCTTATTTCTGTAATCCTGTGACGAATCATCACTGGCATGAGATGTAAAAAATGCAAATAATAGTCGAAAAATAATTGTAAAGAAAATTGCTTCCATATAATAATGTATTTCCTGGAAAATGGTCATATAATTTAAAAGCAAATGTTAGTGAAAATAGCTGCAATGTAAAGACATTTTCTATACCTTTCCTTTTGTAATGAATCTTTTTGTATATTTATCATTAACCTAGAAGGGCTGTAATTTTCTTCTGATACTTCTAGAGCCTCTTTGGTTTCCTAATTTTGAGCTGTTGATGCATTTTTTTTGTGCACCTTATACACAATTGTGATGAAAAACAGGATGAAAAGGAGGCTAGTAAAAAGAAAACTTGCCTTGTTTGTGCAAATCTCAGAATATAAATATTGTTCATCGCTACTAATATCTATTTAGACAGCAGAGTAGGAAAGTCTATGTGTAAGAAGAAAGAGATTCACAACTCCTGAACGAGTTTACAATCAATGCCTTCTTGATTTAAATCAGAATTCCTTACAGCAGCTCACACTTCCTGACACTTACTCACATCACTACTGATGTTTGCACAGTTGAATTTAGCTTGCATCTTAAAAGTACCTCCTGAATTGAGTCCAGCTTTCTTTGATGGAACTTGTTCCTTTAAATCATTTAAGCTTCTTTTAGAGTTGCATAGCTAACCTCTGAGTCCAGTGTTTGCAGAGCAAGCTGTCACAGGTGAAATTTCATAAAGAAACAGATATCTTTTTGGACATATTTAAAAATCATCAATTTTTTTTAACCAGTTTTTGTTTTGAGGCCTAGAATCACAATCCCAAGAGAGTGAAGCTTACATTATCCTTTAACAGATTTTAAACTGCAGCATGAGGTCCACTTAGACACTTTGGTTATTTTCTAGTTTATTATCAAACCCTGCAACATCAACATAGGGAAATCTTGTAACTGAAACCGACATCAGGAAAAAAATCAGGAAATGTTTGCAATTTTGGTTCACTATAACTCATTTTCAGATGACAAAATCCCTTTCTTTGTACACATATTTGTCATGTGAAGGGCACATAAAAGTTTAGTCAAAAGGGCCCTATTAAAAGCAACAGTGACATTAAGCATAAGCAATTAATAAAATGTATAATTTCAGAATCATAAAAACACATGGTTTCATTAGACTGGCGTGTGGTGGTTCTCTCCTGTGTCTCAGAAGAGCTGGTATTGATCTGACTATGAAGCTGTGACAATAAAACTGTACACTATTGACTGCAGCTGCAGGGTCTCCAAAAATTATTTATTGAGGCAAGCAGAACAGCAAAGCAAAAGCACTGCCCCAGTAATAAGTGGTAATTGCTGGGAAGCGAGGCATTGCACTCCCTATTGACCCTTTCATCCTGAAATTTCGATGGATTATATTTAACTCCATTAGAATTGGCATTATCAAATTACATAAACCACATTATGGAACAACCAGCCTCAGTTTAGATCATTGATTTTCGATTATACTGATCTTCCGTATACTTCAGAAGTAGCTTCTATTACCAGTGATATGATATCAATGATGATCAGTAGGGGAGGAAGTACTGTTTTATTACAATGAGATAAATGGCACTGAAAAAAAAAAATAACCATTCCTCTAACACATGGGAGGGTGAAAGTATTCCTGTAAATCAGAATGTTTGTAGATTAAAAATTGGATAGCACAAAATTTACACATACTTCTAAAAGCTCTAACTTCCTCATTTTTGTGTTAAAGGCATTAAACCTTTGGGTTAAATTCTCACTCTGTATAGATCAATGTATTACCAGTTATAATGCAAGTTTCTGGCATCAGAAATGTGTTACCTTTTAAAGATAAAATATAATTGAAGAGAATATCTGAGTAATACCTACTTAAATAGCTACCACTGGGGTGCATTAATATGAACTTTAACTCATCCAAATTTGATATGTTCTCAAGGTACTTAAATTATCAAGGGGCTAACATTCCTCTTACCCTCTGCCAAAGTGGCTTATCATGGAACTGAACTTTTTACTGAGCTCTAAGGTTCAGGTAATTGTGAAGTATCCCTTGCAAACCTGATTCAGAGAAGATACCAATTTGTTATAACACTTAGCTAGAGTTCTTCAGAAAGTCATTAATTTAACTCCAGGGGTTACTAGTTCATTCACTGGTAACTGGACTGGGATGATGGCCATTGCACATACTAAGTTTGTTCTCAAGTTTATAGTGCGTTTAATGTGTATTGTTCTAGGTATCATCTTTTGCCTTCCAGTTATTTTTTCAAAGATGTTAGATTTTATTTGTGTGTTTAAACTGTCTGTTGTCAGGAGTAGAAGAATCAGTTCAAAGTCTGAAAGAAAAGGAAAAGTCTGAAAAGAAAAAAAATAATTAAAGGTTTAAGAGGCAGTGATAAGCAGCTCACTATTTATAAATAGTGGTGATTAAAAGTCTCTCTCAGAAACTCCCCCATTCATTTCCATTAGAATTCAATGTGAAGATTAGTTTCCAATACTAATTATTCCGACTTGTAATCCTTCTTCCTTTTACTTGACATCAAATAAATGTGGCTACAAAAGTTACTGGTATTTTGCAACACTCAAAAGCTTAAGCTCAGGTGGAAATTTCACCCTCAATTTACATCTCTAACTCATGGCATATTGTAAAATTTTGTCATAAATTAATGCCTGAAAACTGAAAATGTATGAGAACAGAACAGATTGATTCAGAAAGATGCAAATTCTTTTGAAGAGCCTTAAAACTGTTAGATTAGTAAGCAAATCCTCGGAAGCATAAAAATAGAGGGGTTGAATGACAGGAAAATGGAAAGAAGTTCTTTGAATGTCAATAGAAGATCACTATAGGGCTGTCATTGTCTGAAATGAACTGGATGAGAAATGGCCCAAAGAGAGAGGAAGTTGAAATTCTAATAGAGTTTCAAAACAGTTTCATTGCAATGACATTAAGATTTCATTTATCTATATTTCTGATTTTAGCCATAATATAAAACCAGAATAAGAAACAGTAGAGGTTTTTTTTCTTTTGTTTTCAGTCATTTCATTTCATAGTAGGAAGCTGTCTATTGATAAATTCTCTTTCCTTCTGAGCATGAATATTATTGTTAGGACATTGGCTCATCCTTGTTAAATATAATTCTTAGTAAATGATATTTCTCTTATTCATTAAATTTTATGTTGAATTTAACAAACAATTTAGTAATCATGGTTTCCAGTATGTAGTGAACAGCTGAGCAAAATGTCAGGAAAACCACAGTGTATAGAATTTCTGTTTGGTGATAAATGTCTCTCCCTGAGTAGTAAATGTAGCTAGCTGACTCTTTAATGCTACGCTGTAGTTAAATAATAGGTTATAAACAGTCAGGCTAATGACTTCAGTATTATAACAGCTCTAGACCTCCTCGACATAGCTAATAATTAGCATTGAATGTCATAAAGAAATATGCCATGTTCTGGCCTCTTGATTTTTGTTTCAGACTTGGCATTTCAGAACCATGATGTACTAAAATAAGGTTGTTAAATTAAGATCCTGAAGAACATGCAATATTAGTGCATGTGTACATTTGTAATTTATAACTGGGAAAATATTTGATATCGAGTCTGTTTCTAAAATCCATGGGTACTTTTCAGTTGTTATAATCCTATCAATCAAAAAAAGAAATTAATTATGTGATGAATAGTAGCAGATAAAATTATGTAAGATATGCATGAAGTATTGACTAACATGGAACAAGAGGGCATATTTTATCATTAAGGCATTGTACAAAAATCTGAAGTTCACTTCTAATAACATATCTTGCCTTGACAGAAAATGGCTTTAACAATAAAGTTAGAAGTGATGGAGGAAGGACAACTCTTATACACATACACACATTAATCAAATAAATATATATATCTGACTGTGATTTATAATTGATTTCTTAAGATTTCTATAGTTTTAATATCTTTTGCTTTTTCTGCTTGAAGATCTGCCTATTTTTGTAATTTGAAAGTACACCATTTTTCAAATTTGAAATATAAAGCTTAGCTAACAGGCAAAAATATTGCAAAAACTAAAAACCATTGATTTTTTATTTCTTGCATATTAATTTAAATAACCATTCAGTAGTTCCAGGACTATTTATTCTTTTCAAAGACAAGACTGACATACTGGTTAAGCTACAAGGCTGGTATTCAATTTCCTGCTCCCCCATAGGCCTCTTCTATGATTTTGCTGATTCACATAGCCACTTCATACTTTAATTTCCCCTCACCATAACAGAGACAGTAGTACCTTCTTATATCACAGTTATGTCTTTGGGAAACATTAGGACTATGAGATATGAAAACTGAGGTCATATAAAATGTTTCCTGGAGCGTGACGGCTTCATTTTTAAAGAAGTCTTGCATAAGAGACTCTTTTTGGAGAATATAAGGAAAAATTGTATTGTTTCAATGTGTTTTCCTTTTTTATGATGAACTATTGCCTCAGAGACAGAGACAATGAAATAGGACAGCATAAGGCAGGAAATTTTGAGAGTGCTGTAAAAACTATGATAGCAGGAAAAATAAGATGGGGTAAATGAATTCACTCTTCTTTCACTGTTCGGTATAAATGTTGGCATTTCTTGACACATTTGCTACAAGCAGGTTACTCCTTCTTTATTAATTTTACCACAGGATTTTTTTTTTTTAGAGATTAAGAAAAAGATTAAGATCAGAATCTCTGATAGTGGAAAATACTCCTAAAGAAAATCCTACTTAGTTTGTACTTGCAAAGTGGTTTGATGAGTGAAGACTGCAATGCTACTTCTACGTGACAGGGTCAGCTCTGAGGATTGCATTCACCCTTCTATGTAGCAGAATATTACTTACATATCCCTTGAGCTCTGATTGCTCTCTTCCCAGTTTACAGAGTGAAGTGAGAACCATGGAAGAACAAATTGTCCATCATTTAAGCATATTGATCCAAATCAGTCTTGTACAATTAGTAGCTCAGTCAAGATCAGTGTGGTTTCCAAAGATGCCTATTCTGTCTTCTAGAGTACAGTTATAGGAGTGCTACATGCACATACACACTGACTTCCACAACAATCTTGTCCTTGATGTCACTTACGATCACACAATCATTTGTAATTGTGGCACTTATTTGAGAAGTTATTTCACAGTTAGGTTATATCTCAAATCATGTTTCCTGAGTATGCTGTTCCCCTAATATTTTTAAGTAGCAAATAAATAAATGCAGTTTCATTTACTTTCATGAACTTTTGCACTGGTAAAAACTTTGCATATCAGGTTTATTTTTTTGTAGCATGATTGGTCAGATGCAGGAGCTAAGTTACATATCTGTAATGAGAGCTGAAAAAAATCGAGAGGACTCCTAAAACGTTTTAGAAAACACTACTGCCTTGTTCCTATGGCACTTAAAGAGCTACCTATTAAAAGGAAGAAATTTGATTTTGAAAGAAGTTACTACTACTTGGTAACAGACTACGAAATGGAAAACTGTTTTAATTCCATGACTAGATTAAAATCTGACAAAATGTAACTATCCCATAAAGAGCTGTTTATTATTTTATAACTTAAAAAAAAAAAATTCAGTGATATCACATTTATTCACTGGTGTATATTTTAACTAGTGATTGTATCTAGATTGTTCTTAATTTAAAAGCTTTCTCTAAAACAAAATGTTAGCTGAGATCTTATTTTTTCAGATATCATTTAGTGTCATTGAGTAAAAAGATAAACATTTACATTACAATCACACTTCAGTAAAATAACAGCGTTTGGCTACTCAAGTAAGAACCATTTGAAATAAGTTTTTCACACCACTAGGGTTTGGTAAGAAAAACCGAGGGGCAGGTATTAAGGGCAAATAGTAGGAAATATAGTAGAATGATACCAGGGAATATCATTTATAAGCAATTTTTTTTTTTTCTGAGCGGGACAGCCAGCAAATTGTGTGAATGGTAGTGCCTCCTATTTGAGATCTCTGATAATTATTAACTGAGAAGACAAAAGATGAGGAGAGGAGGTTCATCATGACTAGACTTTGATATGGGATTCCACCAAGATTCAGGAAAAGCTATTGGTTCTAGGTACCTACAGGAAGAGTACAGCCACCCAGCTGGGTTGCACTAAGACAACAGAACTGATACTGGACAAAGGGATATACAGGTGTACTGAAAGGAGGATTTAATTATTTGAACTGCTATTGCTTCTTCCCTTATATAAACCTGGTGTGCACCTCAGGTGTGTAACTACCTTCACGCTACATGAGTTAGAGGCACACAGCTTCTCTCCTGGGTAGGCAACATTTTTTGAGTTCCTGTATTTCTCTCTGCTGGCATTTAAACCAGTTGTGTGCAGCTGATTTTTTATTTTTTTTAAAAGAACTGTTTCCCAGAGCTGCTCCCAGATGGCATGACAAAGCATTTCTAAGGTGGGCTTGTGTACTCCCCGAGATTATCCAGAGAGATGGCATGCAATATCCCAATTTGTAAGTAATAAGATTGGTTCTAATCTTCTGTCTGGGGACAGGAGATCGTTTAAATAGCAGACATGAGTGTGGTGGGGGTTGTTTAGTTTCTAGCGTCTTTCCTATGTGATGCTCTTCAGAATTATCTGGTGTCATCAAAGTGCTTGACAGGCCTTTACAAGCAAATATAATGGTGTTATTTGTGCTGTGGTAGTTTGGAAAAGGAGAGTGCAACTTACAGTGCTTGGATATAGTAGCAAGGGATAACAACTTCTGCTAACATCGCCAATTCAGCAGTTGCTGCCTGGCATGCAAAGTGACTGACTAGTGGGGAATGCATCTCAAGGGAAAAGGCAGGGAAGCAGGCAAGGGGAAGTTTTCTCTTTGGAGATGTGAGACATGAACAGGGAAAATGTGCTATTCTGCTGTCATCTGACACTGCATCTTGAATACTGGATCCTGCTGGTTTCTGTGTTGATACTCTAGTAAGCATGAAAGAAATGCTATGCAATTCAGACTTCATTAGGTAACATGGGAATCTACACTATCATGCTCTGTCATGAAATTGTTGGACTCAATGTGGATATGTAAGAAGCTGCTGGCATTGTAGATAACATCAGCTGGCTCTAGCTAAAGCAGCCTGCTTATCCCCAAGGAGAGGGGGTGGGAGGTTGAGGAGTGGAATAACTGTTTTGAGTATCTTCACTGAAGTCACTGCTTCGCCTAATCACATCATTTTGTTTATCTCGGAATAAAGATTTCTGTGGTAGAATTAGTCCAGAAACTGCATGATAGCTTTTATTTGTATAATGTGCAGAAATATTTTAAAATTCCCTGTACTTTGTGTTGCAGAAGCTGTGAAGCTTCTGCTATGACAAATTCTGTTTCCAAAATCACAAACACTACACGTACGCATGCAACACAACGTACCTGTCTTGAGCCATAGTTAGAACCTCTTAATTTAAAGTTATTTGCCCTATTCAAGTGATTCAGCATGTAATTAAAGTCTATCGCATTATAAAAATTAGCTACAGATCACCATTTGTTACAAGTGTGACTCACAGGGGCTAAGCCTGCTTAATATTCTGGTTGGCAGCAAAATGTTTGAGGGCAGAATCCAGATCAATACACACAATTTTTTTCAATCTTCCCTGTGGTAGTAGTGTTCTACATTTTGGCATCTCTGTCTTGCCAACTGTAATGAAAGAAATTGTCATTCAAAATAAGACCAATTAAAAAACTGATGTCCTTAAAAAAATAGCAGTGCAGACTTTTTTTTTTCTTTTGGATCCACCATGTTCAGCAGACCACCATGGCATGAATTGCCATTAATATGTCATTTCCCTTTCCTGTTATCACAATATAAAAGACCTTAGCTCTGACCTTTCTATCAAAACATCCTTTGTTTAGAATGAAAGCTATTCACTGTTAGACCCTTATCTATAGAGCTTAGCCAGCGGATCAAATCCAAAGACCAGAATTCGTTTACTTTGTATTAAATGAGCTCAGTTAAGAAGTTTCAATTTTGGCAGAAAGGTGCATTAATCACAAGGAAAAGAACAGATCTCACTTTTCACAGCTTCTGGTTTACTTTCAATACAGTTACACAGTAAGGCTTTTGTTCCTTAAGAGTAGCACTGTATTTAAATACAGTAAATATAACAAAATTACCTTCTTAAAATTACACTAGAGTTCCTACAGTACAGGATGTCCATAATGACCTCAGTGTTGCATGACTAACTTTACAGCTTCAAAAAGGTTCTAAATTAGTTTGGACAGATGGGTTTTATCCAGAGGAAATCAATGAGTTTTTGTGAGTCTGACTTAATTTTTATGCAGCCAGTACTTTGAGATGAAATTAAAATATGTATGAAAAACATATTAAAGTTTCCCTTGGGTTTATAGTTGTTTGTACATTTACAAGGTGTTAAAGAGATGATTTAAAAACTAACTATATAAGGGATCAATGCAAGTATACTGTGATTTATGGCCTTTCATGACATTTTTGACACTTCTGGCCTAATGTCTTATGTGTTTTGAACCACTAATTATCTTTTAATTCATAAGGGTTTGGTGGGATTTTATAAGTGTAATATAATATATAGACCTGTATCACATGGAAAGTTTTAGAAAAAAAATACACTTTACAAGTTGTGCTGAGTACGTAACAGTTGTAAATAAAGATGTGCTGCACCAGTTAAAAAACCACTTGCAGTACCCAGAGATAGGGAGGGGTTCCCCATCTGCCAACAAAAATGGCAGATTTTTAACTCATTGTTCAGTACTGACAGTCAAAATCTGTGCAGGTTTTGATCACATCCCACAGCTTTAAGTATGAATCAGAAAGCAAAAGTCATGTTTTCCTGCATTTAATGTTTTCACTGTGTAAGATCATATCCAACCCAAAGATTTAGCTGCCTGATCAGCTGTGATCTGATCATCTCCAGGATTATACAACAGTGAAAACTACAGCGGTACTTGTGGTTCAATGATGAATAGCATGGGAAAGTTTTCATTATTCATCAGAAGTGATATAGTCATATTCCTAAAAAAATATAATAATATATATATATATATATATAGAAAAGCACGAACAAAATCTTTGATACACTCAAATCTTATATATGTTTCAAAAATGTTTAGAAAAAAATTATATTAATTATAAACTTCCTGAGCAATGGACAGAAACTGGACTGTTCTGCAAATTCTTAAGAATTGAATATTTCACACTCTTCTGTTGAACAGCCACAATTTAAAGCTGCAATTAACTCAGAGCAAGTAGAAATTTTCCCATAATAGGATTTTGAAATAGTTCTAAGATATCCAAGGCTAAAAATCTCATAAATGTTCCATTCTGGTTTTGATGCTTTCTGATATCACCAGTGGATACAACATAGACTACCGACTTATGCTACTGAATCCTCTTTTAAAATATTTCCCTCTGGTTTCATTTTCGCATAATTATTTCCCTCAACATAGCTAAGAATCACACTAATTTGCAACACTGGATAAACTGAAAAAATAGACTTGAAAAGTTTATTCCTTAATTCAGTGTAGTTGGTAGTAGTGGACACTTGGTACCTTATCAATGATTCCCCCAATGTTTTCTATAGATGCAAAGATGGTTTAGTGTGTTTTTTCACTTTTCTGGGGAAACGAGTATAAAATAATATGAAACATGTTGCCCAATTCTATACTCAGACACATCTACTAAAACTTTATGTTTATCAAGCGTAGCCTTCAATATGTGGATTACAACTAGATGGCACCGAGGGTATTCCTTCTCTTTTCCCAATCTCCAAGTGTTTACTGTTAGCTTATAAATACCTAATAATGTGTAGATAGATTCCCATTTCTTTGAAATTTGTGGATTTCAATCTGTGAGTTGAGTTTTTAGTGCTGTGTAAGAACTAGGAAAATATTCAGAAGAAAGGAAGACAAGGAACACAGAGCATTTAGATAATTACAGTTCTCCAGAGAGAGTAAATTTTAAGAGGCTTAGTAATGAAACTTAAATTATCAAGAATCTAAGCAAAAGTTTTCTTCCTGTTCTACATTTGCCTGCTTTTGTGGTAATTACTGGTGATGATGATTGGTGTTGATCACTGTGCTGTATCTTACTGAGGCATCCTCTTTTCCACAATATATAATACAGCAGATAGTATCCCCAAATACCAACAAAGATTTGACTTCAGCAAAGTAAAATCTGGTTTACAGCCTGCTCTAGATCTTCTGCAGTATCTATGCTTACAGCCAAGAATAAAATAGAGAAAAACAATCCTTTGGTTACATTTTCAAAAAGTAAAAAAGTGTTGGCTTTCAACTAATTGTAAATGAAAGAGGTAATATGGATATCACTCCAATCAAGCTGTACCTTCATTTTTAAAGCTCATTCTTTGCCAGTGGTCAACTCCTTATTTTCAACATTTCCTCTTGAGCCATTCTGACAATGGTAACATTTACATTACAATTAGCACAACATAAGCATGAAAAATAAGACCTTAGCTATTACTGCACACTGAAATGCCCTAAAAATATCGAAGAAATTGAAGGTCTGATGGAATTTCTGAAAACAAACCTGCAATATACAGCAGGCCAAAGCATCCTCTGTCAGCCCCAAGTAAAACTAGAGAAAAGAGAAACTCATGACATGGAGAGACTCTTTTAAATGTTGTGATCTTAAATTAGCCTACTCCAAGTTTAAATAGTGGACATACAGTCAAAAGAGCTATTATCTCTATAAAAATCAGGTTTTACTCTAATAACCTGGGTCTCATTTTTTTATCATCAAGGACATTGACAGTAGAAGAATTCTCTCTAAATGTCAAGGTTTCCGAAATTCCCCTTGAAATAATTTTTTTTCTATTAAAGGTCAATAATTCAAGGCAAACTGAAATCAGAGAAGATGAAGAATGTCCTGCAGAAGGAAAGAAGAAATATATAGAATACCAACCAGATGTAGACACCCAGGAACAAGAGATAAGGCAATGTGCTAAAAGATAAGAGCACCTTACCTTTCTTATGTTCTGTCTGTTTACATCTAGCTCATTGTTAAGGTCTTCCTTGCATCCATTTTGGGGTCTGGGTCATGATTTCATTCTGATAACTCCTGGTCAGAGACACAGAAGAAAAACAAAATCCAGATCCTTTTATCAAAAATGAAGGTCACAGCAGTGATGTTAGAGCATGAGCAAGCAACAGAGAGCTTCAGAAAACTGAGATGTTCAAGCAATTCTTGAACATCCTTTCTCCCGTTTGTATTTTAATCTGAAGATGAAGATCATCTAACTGTTAGATCAGATGAGTCATGCAACTTGGTGAGCTGTTTTAGGTGCTTTCTCCATCTTTTTATTATGAAAAAGCCTCTTCATGGAATCAGGGAAGTCATAAAGTCTTGATCTCTGTGCACATGACTTTCAATTCAACATCACAGCTTCCATTGAGTTTGACCTCTTTGCTTACACAGCTACTGATGATTTCAGTGCTTGTGTTATTTTGCATAGCTGCTGATAAATCCCTTAATTCTCCTTCCTACCTATACACTCTGCATATAGCAATACCTTTTCCATTCTCAAAGAGACACCTATAATCAACTTCTGAGTGGATACTAGCTGAGGAAATCAAAAGGAAAAATTACCATTATTTTTATATGCAAAGTCTAATCTTTAATATGCTATAGGCAATTACAGTAGAAAAATCTTTCCCTGCTGTACAGAACTGTACAGCAAGCCTTGAGAAATCTGTACAGTAACATTGGTATTGGGTATTTTCAGCAACATATATAGAAGAAAGTTTAATATCTTTAAATGAACAACATACTTGTATGTGTAATCTGGTTACCTTATAGTAAAATGAATCATGCTACTGTGTATCAAAAAGCTATGTAGGGGATGGATTTGAATTTCTGTATTCCATAAGGATAACGTAAGCAACATAACATTCTGGAAAACATTGCAATTAGATTCTAAATTACTTTACAGTGCTTAAGCACATGAATCAAGATGAGAAATAATCTCCCCAAAACTCATTAATCAAATCAAGTATATAACATTCCTTAACTAATGGTGTTCATTCCATTAAATGTGTATACAGAAGTCTTTCTTTTTTTCTTCTTTCATAACTGTTTACATGCTCAGTGAAGAAATATACCCAGCACTGCTAGCAGTAGTTCCAGTAAAAAAGTACCACAAAAACAAAACTGTAATTGAAAGACTGATTATTAGCAGGGAAGTGTGAAGATGCTCATAGAAGCAAAGGTGTACAAAATTTTCTGGGTCCAACTTCTCAAGGACATAAAAAAAAAAAAAAGTCTAGGTGCAGTCCACATAGTACATTTCACTCAACCTCAGTTTCAGATTTTAAAAGAAAATAAAAACTGAAAGTGAAACTCAGCTTGAAAGCACTAGATTTTATCTTGTTTTACATCAAAACCTAACAAAACTGTGAATTCTTCTTGCTTTCAGCATGAAACTATAAATCACCTCAGGTTTTCTCAAACATTTAATTAACCTTAAGGTCAATTCCTCAGGGTTAAATGCTGTTGTCACTGGAGAAAATGGAATTTTTGCCATTGACTTCAGTGCAATCGAGCTTTGGCCCACAGTGAATTATTTAAGTCAAGCCAGTTAGTATGAGCTGGGGAGTACTGTAAGATAAAACTGAATAATTACTTAGTAGGATTAAAATAACAAAAAAGGAGATATTATTTATAATTAATCATTCATCTATCTCTATCAATCAGATTTTCTAGTTAGTGAAAAATTTGAAATCTTGCAATTTTTTCCAGATTCCTCAACATCTTTAAAATGTTCCATTAGTTCACAAACTAGGCTAATTTTCCAAATATATTTGACTGATACCAGACACAGTGGTAGGAAAAATTATTGCAATAATTCTTCAAATTCTTGATTGCATTTAAAATTGAAATTTTAAAATAATTGTTTTGAAGCAGAAAGGAGAAAAAGTATAATTTAGGATTTGGGTATCACTAGTGCTAGATTTTATTGTAGATATGTACTGGTAAATGCAGATAGGCACCAGAAAGATTTTAGAAAATATTTTAGATACTACTCAAACTCCTAGAATGTGTTTAACTCTATCTTAGATGCTTTGAAAGTATCACTTTAGTCCCCAATAAAACCCACAAAATAAACATCAGTGAACCAGGTAGGTACCAACTGACAGATATGGAAGTGATTAACACAATCCAGAGCTTTAATAGAAGTCCTTCCAGTGATCACTATGGGAATCTCAATTGAGCCTGGAGGCCCTGATTCAACAAAGCATTTAGGCTCCTAACTTCCCATTGATTTCCCATTTAAATTAATGGGAAGTTTGGGCCCAAATACTTCATTAAACTTGGGACTAAGTGATTAGGCTTTGATGATATTTTCAGCACATTGCAGTCTTGATCACTTGCAGAATTGTTGGAAAGGGTTACTTTTATTAGGGGTTTCAAGTTATCTATTGGTAAAAGCAAAAAAACTTGTCACACGTGTTTAATCTTTACTGGGTGTGGGTATGCCCCAGAATGTATGGTATTTACCTACTAAATATGCACTATACTCTGAAAAAAATAGCATATGTATACTTAACAAGAAAGAATTCTCTTCAAGTAAAAATTTCAGTTTCAATATCTAGGCTATTTTATATACACACCTATGAGGCTGTAGGAAAGCTGGTAAAACCTCACGTCACTGAGGTCCAAGACACTACAAATTCTGTGACAGCTTAATTTCATTGTTATTTTTAAATTGATAGCTGGCAGAACTTTGATATATTTAACTTTATGTGGAAGTGAATACAAATTTACATTCTGATTGTAGTTAGAAACCTACATCAGGATTCGTAGGATTGAAATTAAAAAAATAAAAGTAAAAAAACAACAGCCTCTGTGATATAACTTTTGATAATTGAATTCTCAATCTGGACAAGTATTAGAAGCCATTGGGAAAAGGAAAGAAGTTATTACTAGACTCTTCTGTGAAAATAGAAAGCTGTGGATGTGTTAAATGTTGACATTTAGCCTGGCATATTTAGGTAATAGAGTTGCACCTCATCAGGAGGAATCAGATTACCTATTACAATACCAAAATAAACTATCCTGATCTTTCAGTTTGTATCTCCAAAAAGCTGAGGTTCTGGCATGAAGCATAAGGTAATAATATGTGTCATATATAAATATAATACTTTTAAGACATGCTTTACTAAACTAAAGCTCTGTGATTAACTTCTGTAAGTATGTCATGTATTCCCATTATACTTTGTCCTGAAGAACCATGAGTGCTTTTTTTTTTTTTTAATGATCAAAAATGCGGTAAGTTCAGGGATGTACTTCTTTTTTCTATCACATTTTTATGCAGAATCAATAGTTTTTTTCTTCCATCACAGGCTGCTGTGTGATTTAGAAGCATGGTACAGTTTAAAATGATCTGCTGATCTAAATTTTGTGGAAAAATGCACAAAATAAAAAAACCTATGGATATTCAGCTCTTAAAAAGAAAATACAAATAATGATTAATCATTTCTTTATGCAGATTGCAATGAAAAGCCAGCTAGAAGTAGTTTAAACTGATTACAGCATGCTCTGTTTCATTGTAAAAGCACTTGGGGATGGATTCTTGAATTTTTTAAATGCAATGGGCAGAATGTATTTCACTATAGAATAAATATGCTAGCAGTGTTCAATCTTGAGGCAAACATCTGATTTTGCTGATCCAGCATTCTTAATGGGCTATAATTCAATGTGATAGTTATGATTTTTGACATTATAGGATCAGGTTCAGATCATAAAGGGTATACAAATCAACTAATATAGATTAGATGCTATAGTGGTACATAACTGTTAAATGGGGTCATGATTTCTAACTAGCTAATAGACTGTTATGCACTAAATTGTTTCATGGAATTCAGTACCATCTATTCTTCATAAGATTGACATGCATAATCTTACACAATTAATTTCAAAATTGTTCCCTCTTTTTTCTTCTGGTTTGGATGAATTGTTGCTAAGAGAAATTACTTAGCTAGTCTTCAATGCTAACACTACTAATATTTTTAATTAGCAGTGGACTCTGCATGAAAAGTTACTATTCTCAGTGGGAATGAAAAGAAAATACTAGAATTTTAGTTTCCTTAACTGATTAGAAATAACAAAACTGATTAGAAATAACAAGTGTTCATATTGTATCACAAAAACTTGTGTCTACTCAACAGTGACTTCCCACATAATCAGTGTGTTCTTTTGGGGCAGTCAGGTGAGAGGAATTTGACATCCTAATACACACAGTGAATTAGGGTTCTGAGTAGCACAGAGTATCTTCAGTGTCAGTGGACTTTTTATACGAAGCTTGGAGAAGGGAGTTTTGTTCTGACACATTCAAAGTTAACAATGGACTTACATTCAAGAAATGAAGCCGTTATAAACTGGTATATTATTGTCAACAGTCCAACTCCACAACACTATTTGAAGAAAGTGTGTAATATCTTCAGATACGTTGAGAGGCAAAATCACTGACCATTGCCAGGTTCCTGTTCCCTTTTTCTTATACCAGGTATCCAGCAGTGGTTTGAAAGAGATACTTTAAAAAAACCTCAACATATATAGGCAGATAAAGACAAATAGCCACAGAGACTTGAACTGAAAACTCTAAATGCTTTCTAAATGGAAATCCAAGTAATTCTGACAGATTTATTATAAAGTCAGATAATGTTCTGTATCACATCAATAGCCTGATTTCTCATGTTAAACCTGAGATTTGGTAGGTAAGTGTTGGAACCCGAGTAACACTATTGGGGAAGGGTGAACATTACGTATATATTTAATACCTTTAATGAGAATAAAATAAGGTGGTTCAAAGGTGAACTGCAGATGAGAAATAACACTGAAGAAGGTCCATTCTACATGTTGGCAATACTTAGCAAGGGAATCACCAAACATTGTCAACTAATAAAAGAGATGCTAATATTTTTGAATGGAGGCTAGGGTAGAAAGATGTCCCTCTTTCAACACTCAGTTGAAAAGTCCATACAGTTGTTCTTTAGAACTCATCCATCTGTCTATGTTTCTTATCAAAGTAGCAGAACATTTACATTTGCATTACTCCAGTAATTCCTTACTTCTCAAGATATCAGAATAAAAGGTGGGTTTTATTTTATTTTTTACATCAACATGATGACAATAATGGGCAGACCAGTAAATAAATAGAACGAATGACATCCTGATAAGTATTGTGCAAATATTGATTGCTAGAGAAGTTTATAAATGCTTTAGGAGAAGTTTATTAATGCTTTCCCCTACTGGCTACTTGACTTTTATAAACAACACAAGACACTTCAGAATAACTATTGTTACTGGCAAGAAGTCCCATACAGAAAATTAATGTCATAATGAAAGGAAAAGAAAAAAGAACCACAAGAGAAAATAAATGAGAAAAAACACAGAAGTGATAAAACATGACAAGGAGACAGAGCAGTCAGAGAGAAGAGATTAGCTATTGTTCTATATAGTGATAAACACAGTCTTTGCGTATGTTACTCTGCAGTTTCATCTCCAGGTTTGGAAAGTATTCATGAAACACTGAGGTTTCATTTTGAAAATTTCTGACCTTCATCAGGATCTCTTGATCAAATCACAGATTTGTGTACATTGTTATCTGGCACAGATAATCAATAAAAATGTGTGAGAGAATTAACTCGCTATAGAACACTTGGGAGGTCTATAATGTCCCTGATAAGACTGTACAACACCTATTAATAGTAATGGAAATTAGGAGCATGCCTTGACAAGAACAACATGCTTTTATGTTTGAAAACTCCATGGCAATGCCAGAAAGTTATGTTGACAGCTAAAAGCTCAGCATTGTCGTATTTGATCTCTTCTGAATGACCTCAGTACCAGGTTAAATATTGCTTGCTAGTACTACTGAGAAAAATATTTACAGACTTTTGTTGGAGAACTGTTTTCCTGTTTAGAAAAAAACACTTTAAAAATGAATGTTGCAATGACCTGGTAAGAAGGCAGGGGAAGCAGGGACTGCTGGTTATAATTAGCTGTTGCAGTTGGTTGCTGCTCTGAAGCAGTAACTGAGATTAGCATCAAGTGGCAGAAAAAGAGCAACTTGGGAGAAACAGTAGGAAAATTCACTTTTTATCTACTGTTCTTATAAAGTGAGGCAAAATAAAGAATCAAGCTAGATGGAACAATCTAGTTTTTTGTTGTGGCTAAATTGTCTTGTTTTTTGTTATAGCTAAATTGTCATGTTCTTCTTGTGAGTCACTCTTGGGTTTGGGGTGGGCTCAGAATAAAGGAAAATATGCGTCTTCAAAGAGTTGCATGCCTCTCACTTACACATAAGATGGAATACAGTGAGAGCAAACATGGTACCCATGAGATTTGGGTTAAGCTAGTAAAACTGTTATAGCTTTATAATTCAAACACACTTTATAATTAAAGTACCTCAAACTTATTTTTGTTTTGGTTTTAATTATGGAAAAATAAGGCTTACTCACTGGATAGGTTTTTCCAGTTCCACACATCTCTTGTTAAAATATTGATATAAATGTTGTGCCGCTCCTTCTCTCTCCTCATAGACGCACGGTGTAGAGGTCAACGTGTAGAAGACGTGCAGAGTTATTTCAGCTGCTCTGCACTACCTTGCATGCTCTGCTAAGCATACCAACAATTTGGCCAATGCAGCAGAATATGCAAGAATGGGGATGACCCTGCCCCTCCACTCATTTCCCCTCTCTCCTGAATTTCTGAAGTTATCCTCTCTCAAGCTGTAAAACTCAAATGACTAAGATAAATAAACTTCTTTTCAGTTCATCATCCCGGTACTTAGAGACATTTAAAACTGTGCCAAGATGCAGAGGCATTTTATCCTTGGTTCCAGTGCTCACCTTACTAATATACACATTAGAAAGAATTGAGGCTTTAATTTGAAAACAGAGCAGTGCTCTACATTTGTATGTTTGCTTTGGTGGATGAGGGGAGAAGACTGACAGCAAATATTATTTGCTGGGTTTTGAAGTCTTTTGACTGGATGGATTCACTTGAAGTTAATAAGTTTGCCAAGAAGACCTTTAGCTGTCCTGCATATGATTCCCTGCTACTTTTAATATAAATGTAGTATTTTAAATCCATCTCTTGTGTCCTAAACCAGATTTTGTCTTAAGCAGCTGTGCTTAAATTGTAAAATCTCACCCTTGTGTCTGGTTTCACATCTGGCAACACCCAGCTAACAGTTACAACTTACTAAGAGTAATTAAACAAGGTTTTAAAAAAGCCAAAATGATATATAAAGAATAAATTATTAAAACAGTATTTTGTTTTCTAAACAAATTTTGCAGAAACTTTATAAGGATCTGGGCTGTCCAGTTATTTCTAAAGGTGTTGATCAAAATAAGTACATGCTGAGGAAAGTAAAGGCAAGCTTGTAAATGGGTGGGGACTGGGCAACATTAAGCTACCATAATTACTAGTCAGCAGTATGTCTCCACTTTGATGTCAACTATATGCTTTCTTTTGTGTTTCAGGGAGGAAGAAACTTCAAAAGCTTTAATTTCAGGACAATAAAGGGCCTTGCTAATATATATACAGACTCTAACTGCAAATGGAAATTTTTAGTGTTAAAGATATAAATGTAGGTGGGTTAGGACTAAATATTAATTTTGTGTGTTATTTATGTAACGCAGACACAAAAGATACAGATATATTATTAATATGAGTACCATATAAGGTATAGCTTATGAAAAGAATAATGATGGAACTCTTTACTGATAAATCAACATATTTGTATCTATAATTTTGTATATGTCTGATACTTTAAACATGACAGAATCTTAAAGGCACTTTAAGTATGAGAAAATTCTATTGACTTATACATTATAAAAAGCTACAGGTATAAAAAAAATGGCCATACTGCACTGTCATTCCTAGTCAGAAACCATACCAACTTGAATAGTTTTGAACAAGTCTAGATATAAAAAGACTCTGGCAAACTAATTATTTTTGATTAAAGAATAAAAATATGACAAAACCTGCTATGAATATAGGACTGACATTAATGCAATTCCAATAATTGTATTAGGCTTTGGATCTATCCTCAAATAATAAAACATATATTAATCATACACATTTCTAATAGTGCTTTCTTTTTAGATCTTGAATGTGTATAGTAGAATGAGTACAGGAGAAATCATTTATTCACACTGCTGCACAAAGAGCCTGGTTTGGTTTAACTGAAATTTTACTGCACAAACATAATTGAAGAGAAAAAGGTGTACTTCATTCCGTATGCATGAACGTTCAGTATGAGAAAGATCTGAAATGTTTCATTTTCAGAAAGCTGTTATAAAACCTAGCAGAACTTCTAGGGTAACATCTAGTAGAAGGCGATACAGCAGAGGATGGCACTCTTTTAGGAGGCAGGAAACAGAAGTTCAACCCCACCCTCTGCCTGACAGGATTCAAATGTGAATTTCCTTCTTCCCAGAAGAGAAACCTAAACACCAGATTATACATCATTCCAGTGTGGGAATGGCTGAATAAAATAAATAAACAGATATTGGAAATCTCTTGAGTGGTTGGTATAGCCAATTTCACTTCAGTTTTTCAGTCTGACCAAAACAGATTACTCTTATAGCTCTACACATAAATGATCAGTATTCCTATCCCTCTTCCAATTAGCATTCAGTTTACTTTATCTACTCTTCATACTGTGGAGTGTTTCTGTCTACATTAATTCATGCAGCAAAAAGCAATGTCAGCTGATGTATTTCACATAACACTATAGAGTGCCCTCGATTCTCATCTGTGCATAGTTAACAAAGCAGTGAAATGGGTCCTATCCAGGCATCCTATTAGTAAGATGACTATTTTTTTTAAGACTAGTTCACAAAGTGCTGATAAATCCTAATCCTGACCATTTCATAAAAGGCTTGTTGTAGTATCTAACACATCAAATAATTTGAAAAATGCTTTTCAGAACCACTTCTCTTTCTATATCATATCTCCTCAACTCTTGTGGTCAGTTATCCTGTCTTCTATGAAAATATGGCTGTTTTAAATTCCTGCTGAAGAAACCTCCTGAAGAAATATTTTCTGAGATGTGAAGGCTATTATCTTTTGTGATGCACATTCGCTTTTACTTTCAGAGGTTCTTTCTTCATGTAACAACTCATGTCACCCCAAGGCAAATAGCAGAAATAGCAGAATTGTTTCTGAGTAGAAAACTGTCCTTTGACAGTACCGAAATTTCTCACCCATTTTTACCAAGTACTTTTGTACTCCAAGAATTATGTTAGACTCTCTATTTGCACTGTATGAGAGGGACTCAGGATCAGCTCTGTTTATGCAATAATAAAGCTCAGTAAACATTACAAAGAAATAGAATTTTGAATCAAGGTGCCATTTGACAGTGGTTATGACTGGCCCAGATACTGCCCAGGTCTACACACATCTGGAAAAGCTGCACAGCAGCTGCACAGTAAAAATGCTCAATTTTTGTCAAGATGAAAATAAGCTAAAATGAAAGTTTCATGCTCACCAGTTTTGCTTTATATGGTGTTATGGAAATGCTGAACTGCCTTCTTGGTTAGTTACTTGTGAAAGCTAAGAGCTTTGGTGGAACTTTCTTAAATCTGATAAAGCACTTCAATCCCACCAAGACAAAACACTCATTGATCCCAACCATTTAACTACAGAACAAATAGGAGTTTTGCCTGAAGGACTGAGCAGGGACTGCAAGGCTGGAACCTAACTATCAGAAGTCTAATACAGATTTAGGTTGCAAATATTTACCAGGATTTCTGCTTTCAAATTTAATGACAAAATTTTAATAGATGCCAACAGGAAGGTTCTCCTATTGCAGGAACTAAACAGATTGCAACTTTTCAGAAGCCCTTTAATTGTGGCTTACTTTTGTGCCAGCTGTTGTGTTCATACTATAAATGGAAGAAACAACTCTGGGGTGGACATTTAATTCTGTCTCTCTCGATAGCAAACATTAACCACTGGCCTGATATCGGACCACCTGCAATGTGTTAGTCATTACAGAGGTCACTGTTACTGAACATTTTAAACTGTGAATAGCTTCAGTTTAAATTAGGTGTAAAAAAAGTCATTTCCTTTCAGTGATAAACTAAAACACCTGCAGCACAGCTCAAGTTTACCATGAGAGATATAAACTCTCACTCTGAAGTTGGACTGTTCAAGGACATACAAAACCACAGTTTTATAAGATAAAATCTTTCTAATCTAAATTATTACCGTGTTGCCAGATTAAGTGATTACCTGCACAGCTATTTCCCTAGATTGCAAGTTACTCTTTGCTTTACTAGGAACAAATGACAGATTCTGTTGTGAATATATTACATGAATCCTCAAGTCACTCATAATCTAGTTTTCGTTTTTGCTAAAAAACCCCCAAACATACAAAAAACTACACCAAACAAACAAAAGAAAAAGAAATAGTATGTGTTATGTCTTTTCCTTGTTTGTGCTGTCCCTTCTCTATTATAAAATAAGAAACATTTTATTTTAGTTCCAAAGGTGGCCATATTGCAGACCTAACTGCTAAAGGCACTTACTGGTATTTACTTGTAAATTTTCAAAATGTATTTAAAAAATTTATCTCTGTTTTATTTTGTATAATGTTTCCTCTGAGAGCAAACATGGGTAGAGATCTGGAATGTTTAGTAAAAAAACCCAACCTCATCTAAGTTCTATTTTTAAGGATTTTTGTTTATATGAATTTGGCTGAGGCATCTAAAATTAGCTCAAGTGCTGGGCTCTAACAGCCAGGTGTTTACACCAGAATTCACAAATACTTGAGGTAGGCATGCACGTATCCATCCTTTCCCCAGACAGAACAGGTGCTTGAAGGTGCCTATCTTCAGAAGAGAATTTCTGAACCAACATATCTTTGCATAGGATTTCTCCTCTCTCTCTCTACTGTGGTCTACATACTTTATTCAATTTATGCAAAAGAGCTAGAGGATCTTTGAACATATGTAAAGTATGGAATAATGAAAGTCAGTTTAATCTTCATACTTTTCTTATGCTATTTTCACTTTCACTAAATATAAAATCTGCTTTAGTGTAACTCATACTGGTGAAAGAAAGAAGCAAGGACTTAATCATTCATATTCCAGTTGGTTTCTTTTTTTTTTTTTATCAAGTTTTATTTTTCTGGGCAATCTGAGTGGGAATTATCAGATGCTATTTTCAATAGGTTCTGTGAGCCATTGTCATGGTTTGAGCTCAGTGGGCAACTGAGCACCATGCAGTTGCTATTTCCCTGCTTCCCCCCTCCAGCACTGAGAAGCAGAAAATGAAGCAAAAGGCTTGATAATCAAGATAAGGACAGGGAGAGGTGATTCACCCATTGTGGTCAAGGGCAGAAGACAGGCTTGTTAAGGGAATCAAAAAAGAATATACATTTAATTCAGACATTAACAACAACAAAACCTAACAGAGAGGGACAGTGAGGAGCGCCACCACATCCAAAAAATACCCTTCCCCTCCCCTCCCTTCTTCCCGGGCTCAGCTCTGCTCCAAATCTCTCTACCTCCTCCCCCAGCGGTGCAGGGGGCAGGGAATGGGGGGTGCAGTCAGTGCTGCTGCTTCTTCCATCCTGAGGAGGTACTTTTGGAACTTCCCCCTGCTGCGGCGTGGTCCCCCTCTTACAGGAGACAGTCCTCCACAAACTTTCTCTGCTATGAGTCCCTCCCAGAGACCACAGCATTTCCCTAGCAGCTCTGGCGTGGGTCACCCCCACATGGTGCAATCCTCTTAGTGCCAAACTACAACAGTGGGGGCTGCTTCTTCTCTCAGAGGCTCATCCTCCTTTGGGCACTGTCATCTACTCCAGTGTGGGCCCCTCCACAGGCTGCAGGTTGGCCTCTGCTCCGCCACAGACCTCCATGGGTGGCAGGGAGGGGCGGCTCTGCAGTCTCACCACAGGCTGCAGTGGAGTTTGCACTGGCACACCTCCCCCCTGCCTCTCCTCCTTTCTTCCGCTGACCTCAGTGTTTACATAGGTGTCTTCCTCACAACTCCAACTCATCCTCACAGGTTCTCCTTCTTAAATATGTATCACAGAGGCACAGCCACCATCACTAATTGGCTCAGCCCTGGCCATAGTTGGGTCTGACTTGGAGCTGGGGGAGCTTTAAGAAGCTTCTCACAAGGGCTGCCACTCTATTCCGCTCCACCCCACCCCTCTCCAAAAACCCCACCACTCACACAAACCCAGCACAGCCATGTTCAAAAGTGATATACAACAGGGGCAACAAGAGAAACAACTAGGGGATCAGGTAAATATTAAATTTACATTTTTAAAATGACATTTTCAAAATATTTTAAAATATTTTAAAAATAAATATGTGACATTTTTAAAATTAAATATGTGAAATCAAGATATAATGAAAAGGTCCCTAAGACTAAAGATTGTGAAATTTCCTGACTGAAAATCTGACTCTCCAGACTCTGTATTCCACATCTAATCCACAAAATGTTTGTGCCTCAGGTTTACTCTCAAAAACCTATCTGTACAATTCAAAACTGATTACATGGTACGTGAAAACAAGAGAGAGAAAGGCTGGTGAAGTACTCATTTATCTTCACTTATGACTCTTTTCACACATTCAAACACTGGATTAAATTTAATTCTCAGTCTGACATACTAATTTTCTACTTTAGCTGACTCATTTGTAGGTCCATTCTGTCAAAACTTGCTGAGATTGCAATTTACAGTATTTGTTTTTCAGCAGCCTGTATCATGTAAAGCAACTGAAAACTGCAAGGTTGATTTTAGCTGAGCTCCCAGCATGCCTTGCAGAAGGAACAAAACTATAGACCTGAGTGTATTTTCCCTCTCCCAAAATCTTGCAAAAAATCTAGAAGTTGGAAATCACTGTTAAAGATATGAACAACAGAAAATAATCAGGCTTGGGAAATTTTCAGGAAGCAGTATTCTAGTCTTAGTATTGTCCCACATACCACTGCTGCCTTAATAAGTGTCACTTAAGAAGAAAATCAAGAAAACGAGCACTACAAAGGTTAGTTTTAAGTATTAGAGATAAGTCACCAAGGGATGCATTTTCCTTAATGTTCCAGTATCTTTTTGCATCTTCAGTAGTTAACTGGACTTGGGAAATTGTAACAGCTGAATGTTTGACGTCTAAATTTGAGTGTGTTTCTGTTTGTATATGAAGTAATTAAGACTTTTTACTTTCCATATTCCAACCTGTTATTATCAGTCATTTCTCTAAAGACAAAATCTGCCTCCCAAGTGGCTTCTTTCAATACACCATAAAACTGAGTACTGGTGTGCTAACAGAAATGACTGCTCTAATGTGGGAACCACCTAACCTTTTCGCAGTGTCACATCAAACAGCACGTTATGTGGTCACTGACAGCTTTCCTGTGCTGAGCAAGCCTACCATACCGACAATAAAATGCTGAAGCCCATTAATAATATTCCCACTATTTTCTCCAGTCATTGACTGTCAAATGAATGACCACACATTTTGTAGATAATGGTCCAGGAAATACTGCACAGCGCAGCTGCTTTTGGAAAGTCATGTTTGCAGAACACAAGATGAACACTTAACTTATTTGACCATTTCTGTGAAACTCCTAATTTTCTAAATAGGTACTTATAATTTCATAATATATTTACATCTAAAAAAAACAGCACCTCAGTATCTCTACTCTTTTTTTAAATGTAACAAGTTTTGCAAGAAGAGGAATAGCGTCCTTTGATTTGTTTTAATATCTGAATAGCCCAAACCATTGCAAGTCATTAAAAATGACTTTTGAAAACAATAAATAATACCAATAAAAGTAAACCAAATATTTATATATGAGAATTTCATCCATACAAATTCATCAAGTAAATTATTATAATTTGAAATGAGATCAAACCAAACTCGTCATGTGCAAATGCCCATGTATTGGTTATTGGTTAAAAAAAAAAAAAAAAAAGAACAATTACATAAACAAACTTTTAATTGAATGTTATTTCTTTCTGGGGAAAATTTGTAAAAAACACAGAAAACATATAATGTTCCAAGGAAGAACATGGTGCTCAGCATGCTCAAAGAAAAAGGTTCTATATCTGAGTCACAGTCAGTTTTTGACATGCCTCTCAAAAACATGAGAGGCACATTGGAAATCCACAGACTGATCATCCAATATTTAGTACCTGCAAATGCGTAAATAGAGCAATCCCAGAAGACAGTCTGGTTTTCTATCCTCTCCTTAAAGCTAAGAGATTATTCTTATATTTGAAATGCTATTATCTTTGAAATACTTATTATTTTTTTCCATTTACCTTCAGAATAAAATCTCCTAATCCACTGCAGGAAAACAAACCTCTTCCATTACTGAAGTTACTTCCACGGTTATGCTTCTCCTACATAGTATTTCCATAGTAATTTTAAACATTACATACAAGGCATGGTAACACCTTCTGCCAACACTGCTATCAATTTTTTCCTGAATCTAATTCACTATTTACTTCAACACTTTCAATTCCTTAAATGAAATGGACACAACACACAAAACTGCACCACTGAAAGGAAGCTCATGAGTAATCCTGCACCAAGATCTTCTTGGAGGGCCTTCAGTGGAAATGTGCTCTACAGTTTTTATTATTTCTTACTGCTTGCTCTCTTTTCTGCCATATTAGGCATCAAGGGAACTGTGGAATGAGAATGTCTCTCTGCTGCTCTCTATCCATAGAAGATACAGAGCCTCAGCTGAGGCAGATTTTTATTCCAGAGGCTGGGAAACTGGGCCAGTCTCTCTGTTTGTCAAACTGGCCTGTACACCCGCATTAAGTGCTAGACATAATCTCATCCACTTAACTTAGCATGGCTATTTGAGTAAAGCAGTGTTTGTTGGGGGTAAGTTTGGCCAACAATAGGCTGATAGTTGGCAGTGATCAATAGCAAATATTTTTTCCTGTTATGGACTGGAGACTATAAACACCAATACCAAGAACTGCTCATCAAGACTGAGTACTCTTCAAACTGTGGCCTTGTGACACTAACACAAATAAATATATACATTTTAAAACTTGACTTTACAAACATGTGCAAGATCTCAACATTTATCTCAATACAACATGAACATTGTAAAAATATTATCCAGATTTATCTGCCGCTAATTCCAGAGAAAGTCAAAAGCAGCAAAATTAAGCCAGTGAATATGTGACTTCTAAATATATTCTCTGAACTGCAGTTGGGAATCATTTGCTTACAACTTCATTCTGTGGTCTTTGCATCACTAACACTGCAATGGAGATTTTGAAATACAAAAATAGAGAATGGAAGGATAACAGCTAAGAAATGACATTCCATATTTCTTAAAAAAATAGGCCTCTTAGCTGTGACACAAGAAAAATCTACCTCCTCTCAAAATAAAATGAAAATAAATAAAATATTTTAATGATATTTGAGAGATGTTAATCTACAGCTATAATAAATCATTAAATACTGAAGTACTGCTATTAGAAGCAAAAATTGTTCTCAAATACAAAAAAGATGGAAAAAAACCCAAACACATCAATATCGTGCTGTATGTTCTATTCAGAACAGACTGTTTCTCTAACCATGGAAATAGTTACTGTAATTGTACTCTTGAGTAAGAATGAGCCTCTGCAGGAGCTGACCCATGAAGGTCTGCGGAATACTTGAGGCCAGCAACAGTGTAAACTTATGTTGTTGTAAACATGGTCCTTAATCCATCAAAGGAAAAACATATGGATTCCATCTTTATTTATTTCTACAACAAGTCAGAGTCATCATGACATCTTTAAATACTTTGAATATTATTGTGCTAACTTATGAACTAAAAAAGGCAAAACTTTAATCCATTAGAAGAAAAAGTCAGGATCTTTTTTTGGCTCACTGCTCAACAAAAAGCAGAGTTCTCTAAACACTGCATTAAAATTAATAAAGCTATTTTGAAAAGTTCTATATTTCAATATTATTACAGCTGCAAAAATTAAGAATTTGGCCACTACTTTGAGTCATAAAAGTCCATCAATTCATATAGATTTAATTTACTAAAGCTGTTATATATATGCAAATTGTTTTAAAGTTTGTAAATGGAAAAACCTCACAGTTAAATGCATGAAATGTGTATGCATGAAGCAGTAATGCACATATACAACAAGGAGCAAAAAAAATCTCAGTGTATGATACTGAACTGCTTTAATCCAATAAATATATAATATGATTACTGAAGGTAAGGATAAAAATAGATTTTAATGCAGACACTTGAATATAAAGCAGAATATACGACTGAACTGGCCATTTACCAAGAGTATTATTCCTTCACCGGAATGTGATAGTGCATATCTGTTGTTAACAGTTACTGTTAATGTTAGCAGTTTCCCTGCTATTTTATACCAATTTAAGCCAAAGCTGCTAGGGGTCTAGCTTTACCCTGCATTTGACAAGTTTCTCCTCCCTTCTCTTTACACCTGCATTCATATTCTTGGGGCTGCACACTGAGTCAGTTCTGAGAACTGATCTGAATAAAATATAAACATACTAAACCAAAAAAATATATTTCTTTTGTGTCTCAGCTTCCCAAATCATATTACTGCCTTTAAAGGCAGCACACATTGAATGATAGGAGGAGGGCAGGACTGTGATAATCTGAACTATATTGTCTTAAACATCTGTAGAATTATACCTTAAAGGCTCAATTGCAGTTTAGCCCACATATCTGTGTACTCAGAAAAGAGGCAGGACATCCTGGTTAGAAGTAACATCAGTATCTCCCTGAAGGCCCCAGAACTCAGCTCTGTACCCTTTAGCAAACGTGGGAGAAGGAAGAGAATTTAAACTCAGCTCCACATGTGTTAGGCAATGGAGATGGAACTGTGTGTGTGTATGTAGATTAATTTGTTCATATATTCAAGGCAAATAAACATGTAAAATCCAATTTGAAGAGAGAAACCTGAAAAACGGTAACATAGAGATTCTTAATGCTGTTGTCTAATAAGACATTGGACATCAGTTTGCAATGAGAAGTATGTACACACAAAGAAAAAGCCAAAGCCATTTTAGATTGTCTGCACAGAAACATCACAGCATGGGGCAGCGAGGTAATGACCACCATCGACATGGTTTGAAGACAATCACATCTGGAACACTGTGTCCAGCATAGGCCACCTCATTGTGAGAGAGACCTAGAAAAATGAAGGGAACTCAGAGAAAGGCAACAAAAGAAGTTAGTGAAGAGAAGGAGATTTATGAGGAAAGATTTAAAAGAGGTAACACAGACTGCACAAATACTGACTAGGTAGGGGATATGAGGCATGGTAGCAGTCTATAAATATTTCAAGAATATAAACACACAAATAAGACAAAAGAATTATCTAGTGATGTTCATGGGATACAACTAGGAGTTAGAAGATTAATGCAAAAAAGGGGAAAATGTAGGGTAAATATCAGGAAAACTTCTTGAATGTGAGATGCCTTAAACTGGTGGATGAAAGGAAATTATGCGTAGATCCTTCCTACCATGCTACAAATTTTGTAACAAAATAATGCACTAGCAAATGTACAATGGAGAAAATGTCTGCATTTATGTGGAGAAGAGAACCTACAACTCCTTTAATATCAATAAAATAATCTTAAATTTATTCAGTGTTAAGTCACATTAAAAACAAGCGCTCATTAATTTCCTAAAGTCAGGTGACATTAAAATTACATGACTAAAATATTTCTATAGGTTAATAATTTCAGATAAAAGAAGAAATGATTGAAAGTTTCTATGAACTGTCATTCCTGTAAATCTGGTGACTAAATAGATTTTGTCCATAAACAGATAGTTTTTTCATCATAATTTGGAAAATTTTTGAAATTGCAATTAATGAAAACTGTTAGAAGAGCACTTAGGGGTTTTTTTTTGTTATTTATATTCTAGTACATTAGGAAATGCTTATGGCATTATTTAGCCTACTCTCCATAATTTCAGCTTAAATTACAGCTCCTACAATTCTGTATTTTTCTCATTATGACTATTCAATTTAAACAAACCTTATCTTTATATTGGTATGAAATTACCTTTATAAAAATACTGATGTTTCATTTACATAGCAAAATTATAATTTTAAAAATCTTTGAAGCTTCTGTTTCCCAGGAGCTATATGTATTTTTATAAGATAACGATGGAGTTTGCATTATTTCAGGTTAAATCAATTACTATTTTTACCAGTTTTATTAGTGTTATTTAAATGCTGCTTTAAACCATAAAAAAAAAGTCCCAGTTTACTAATAATTCCTCTAATCTTAAACTAACTCGTCTGTCCTAAAATAAAGGTAGATGAGATCTAATACTTCAATTTATTGACTAAGACCACCAGAAAAAAATTCCACCATTGCATTAAATTGAGAGTTTGATGCTTGCTCATCTAATTTCATATACTTCTATTAATGTTTTTATTGATCATCAGATGAAAAGTTTGTTTGTTAAAACCCAGGATACCAACAAACAGTAAGCCAACAAGACAGGAGATATGAAAATTAACAAGTGTGCCATAGAACTACAGAAAGAGCTATTACATGCTGCAATTTCAGCCTGTCAATATCAAGATTAAAATAGTATTTACCTTTCTATACGCATCTGACTACTCAAAATCAATTTGATAAAGCATCATAAGTTGTGTATGTTATTAATGGAGGATGGCTGTATGTGTGCATACAAACGTGCGCATGTAGTTACAGATTAGACACCAAAAACTAGAAAGACTTGCAAAGAGAAATTTCTGAAAATATTTGCCAGACTGTGCTTTCTTAGGGCCCTGTCCAACTCAAACGAGACTCCGTGGCTGTTGGCCATATGAAGCTCAGTAAACTTCCTGCACAAGGAATTCCAAGTAAACTGGAGTCCGTGCTTCAGCTGAAACCTGCTCTGTGGTGCAGGCTGATCTGGCCGCTCAACATGCCTTTATTGGAATATCACAAGGGAATTCATTTAGCTAGTTGTATAATAAGAGCCATAGAGAATTCTTCAAGAGGGGAATCTACCGTGAGCTAAAAAAAGTCACAATTTTCTTTAGAAAGTCACATGTTGTTGTATCTGATGTTCAGGCTCTGATGGCTTTGATGGAAATCACTCTATATTGCTTGAAAATTATTTTAAACATATTTCTGTGTGAGTTCCACTTGAAGGAACTGTCTCTTTCCAACTTGGTAGCACAAAAGAAAATCCGCTGTCAGATGAAAGTCTAAGAAGCTGCAGAATTCCTAGACACATCATTTCTCAGGAGAAATATACTGTGTGGTCTCATAAATGTATGCACAGGGGTGTGTGCACACATGTACATAAATATGTGACAGATCACATATTATATTTAAAATGTTATTATGTTCTGTCATAAGCATTAAGTGGGTTTTGTGTTTTATAAGAGATGCAAGCAATCATTCTGACAATGAGAATGATTTAATATAATATAATGAGAATTCATTAATATAATAACCTACTGTATATGAATGTCTCAATTTATGTTCATATAGCAAAGACATTTTTGCTTAAATTATACTAGTATAATTTATGTTATAATGTAAACATGTGGTATAACATTGCAGACTTCACAGGAGTCACATTCACAGATTTTGTATATTTTTGTTCGAATAAAAGTATTTAATGCAAAAGCTATTATTCTCTTACTAACCTTTAGAATTAATTGTGCTCCACAAGTGATATGAAGTTGAAATATAGCTTGATATGCATCCAAAATAAATATTTTACCAGTTATGTGATAATGACTTCAGTTAAAATGTAGTTAATAATTTGCCATATCCTCTGGCTTACAGGTTGATCTCCCATATGTTTCAGGTTGTGTCTCATATACAGGACAAAGCACATAACCCTTCCTCAAACCCCTCATTCAAGGATACAGCTTCAATGAATCAGTGTGTTTTACCACAGTAGATGTTTGAAAGTTAGTTCCCATATCTCATAAAACCATGCACCAGTAGTATTATATGTGTATATGATGGACATTATCTGCTGTTGTAGGGATGAAAGGCCTAGATACCTGAAATCCAGGAAGGATCAAAACAGTAGAGTCTATGAAAACTTTAGCTAACGGCAAGAACATTTTAATGATACTGAAGATAAAAATTATGAGCATAACTAATGTTTCCTTATAAAAATAACGTACTTGTTTACATGACAATTTTGATAATAATATTTCTTCTTTACACTGGCTTTACCTTACTGAAATGAAATATTAGTACTTTATAGTCCTTTTCATTCCACAATTACTGCGGTTCAATTGTGCTCCTGCATATGTCAGGTACACTACAGTCTAATTTAATCTTCATTACACATTGCCATATTGCAATTATACATGCTATCAGAGTGTTAACACATATTTAAACCTGTTATTCCTTTGTCACTGATTTACAAAGAGGTACCTGAAAAGAAGCAGATGTCATAATTACATGCTTATTCAGCTCATTTTATACTAAGTCTAAACGTAAATTGCAGATGAGCTAGGCATGTCCTGAAATTAATGTAGTGATAGTACACTAATGCGGTGATTCATTATGGTTTGTCAATGTGCTCCACTTCTGGAATGTGTGATAAAATTATATTAATACTGCACAGTAATGAGATTAATGAATTTGTACATGGGGAAGAATAATGGTTCCTTTTGTTAGACTATTGAAAAAATAACATATAGGTAATTAAAAAGAATTAGTCAAACTCTATACAACCCCATTTATATTAAATTAATTTGTCTGGCTTCATTTCTAATAATTGATCACTCTCTGTAAATTATAAAGCAGTCTTCAACCATATGAACTACTACTGTAGGAGGAGAGATTCCAGAGTATTATGAACCATCAAGGTGGTCCCTGTGGGTTCATATTAATTAAGGTTTAACAGTTTGGAAAATTGTAGCAATATTTTATGATTCATGTAATTAAACTCTGTAACAAAACGTCACAACCACTAGTTATATCTGTGCCTATGATTTATATCTTACCCTTATTTCAAAGGAAACAGAAGTAATGAAATATTCTTAAGCACACAGACAATCAAAGGAAAAATGTACTGGTTGTTTTTAGTGTTCCTAACTAATCACATTAGCATTTCATTGCCTCTACTTCAGGCATTAATGGCCACCATCAGACAGTGCAAATTAAATTAATTTAATATTCAACATCATAATCTTTTTCAACAAAGGCTTGATTCTGCTCTCTGATTCGTTTTTCTCCTCTGTAATTCCACCTAGTTCAATTGCATTTTCTCCTGTTTTCTATATCAACAATGCAGAATCTAACCCCTTCCTTCTTTTGTTCTGTTATACAGCTAATACTTGCTAGCAAGAGCTACTTCCGTTTATTTGAATTCACAGATCTTCTAACCAAAACAGAACTGCAGTCTAACGTGACTGATGCTGAATTTCAGAGTCTCACTGTATCATATTAGAAGACTTTGAAAATGGAATCTCTTATGGAAAAGGTCCTTGAATAATCTGTCATTCTCAGTCATTTAGACAATTAATGTTCTTTGGGTGCTGCTTTCTTTTGTTTGTTGCTAGAATTTCTCACTTTTGATTTTTTTATCGTTACTAATCATTAGCACTAAAGAGGAACTTTTAAAGTGGAATTTTATGGCCAAAAAAAGCATTAAAAAAAAAAAAAAAAACAACCCAAACCAACCAACCAAACAAAAAAAAAATCAAAAGAAAAAACAAACCAAAGTGTTTGCAATAAAGCTTTAGTTTTGACTGATTTCTCAAGTCTAAAAAGCATATTTTAAAAGACTTGTAAATTATTGGTACTCTCAGAACAAAAATTAACTTCAGTTTAGCTTTTCCATTTAACAATATTCTATTGTACACTGGTTCTTAGAAACCCAGAAACTACAGAGTCCAGAGATATCTGTCCTGCTGTGCAATTGATGTCATACCTTGCACAGTGTACCTCAAAGGTTGATAGTAGATGTCAGCTCAATCAAGCAGAGAGATGTCTAAATTCTATAAATTTGTCCATAATAAAGATGGTTCTAACAAATCAGATACTAAGTTTGAGACTAATACAAAAGCATGGATCATGTATAAAACCCTCACACATTTTTCAAATTTATATTTATTCCTATACCCAAATTTCATCTAGAATGCAAAACTTTTGTTTTAAATGACTATTTGGGGTTTTGTTTTTTGGGTTTTGTTTTCAGAATTCTAAAAAAACCTCCATCCCCCTGATTTTTTTATTTTTTATTTTTTCAGACTGAGGGATATGCCACAGCTATCTCAGCTTGTGTGCTATGGCTTGTGTAGAGAATGCACATGGCTTGCATTGTGTGGAATGTACTCTGATGTGCTTTGTGGATTAATAGGAATCTTCTGCTTCTACAACAATACAAAATTCTGTCTTCTGGTAGAAATAGTATCTGTTCTCAATGATCTTTGTTCTCAGATATCACAGTAATGGGCATCAAATAACTACCAGAGTAGAATACTGGTTAGTGCAAATGAGCAACAAATGTAAGGCCTGATGTGAGACCACAGAAGTCCATTTAATTGACCTAGCAGGCTTCAGACTAGACTCTGATTGTAAAAGGGTATATTGCACCAACCAATCTTCACCAATTCTCTGGCTGAAAGAGGGCAGCACGTGTGTTAGTGACATTGGGTCCATTCTATAAATTGAAATCCTGCAATTCCTCTAGGTGCATTCTGAACCAAAACAAGGAGGATGATGCCCACAGAAATGGTTTATGGTTTCCTGTCAGTAAAATTGAAGTGGCCGCCTTTCTAAACTTGTAAATTACTATCTTTAAAAGATACAGCATTCTTATTTAATTTCTGAATACCTCATCTTAGTAGTTTCTCCTACCTATTCTAGCACTGAAAAGTGAGTTTCAAGTTCAGGTGTAAACACTTCTGAAATCTGTTTTAGGCAAATGAACAGAAATATACACCATAATTACAAGGAAAAAAAAAATAAATCTCATCTGTTGGTATTCACATTCCAGCTTTACGTTTTGTTAGTTGGTTGATTTTCCCTTCTGTATTATTATGCTGTCTTTTTCCTGGGAGTAAAATTTAGCCTAGGGCTTATAGGTTCAGTAGATAACAATTCTATCCTAATCTAGTTATGACATATTTAATATTAATGGGACTAAGAGGAAAATCAGTTTCCTGACAAATGATGATAAAGTGAAATCTTTAAGCAATAATAAAAATCAACATGCCATATCACATCACCAGTCATTCGAAAGTGACAAGCAGAAACAATCTGCTGAGACAACATCCAACTGCAAGCATAATCACATTTATGATTTAATTCCCATTTAACATCAATCACATCAAATTAATAACCACTCTCAAAGAAAATGAAATCCTAAGTGTATTTTCCTTTAAAGTGTTATGATCAGAGAAGCAAGTCCTAATTAAATCTCAAACCCACTACATGTTTTATACATGTGACACCTGTAACTCGGCCAGCATTGTGAATTGGCCCCATGTGGATTTTCGTCATAAAAAAACCCGACAATCCCTTCTAGCAGCTGTCATAGTTTGATTAACATGTAACATATCCTTTTGTGAAAGTTCTTGTTGTAAAGATTTTCCATTACTTTAATGACTGCGCAGCCATTTTGTTTTAAGAAAATACCACGTTATGCTGATTAGTATTTGGCATGCAACTTGGAGACAAAGCTTCAAGTCAAAGTTTATTCTGCTCTTCCTATGTTGGAGTGTTTGTCAACAAAAGATAACCTGCTCATACCTTATTTCATCTTCCCAAGTTGATAATTCAAATGCTAAGGGCACTGTAGGAATAATTTCTGTAAGTTCCTTAGAGAATTCACGTGATTCTGTATATCCTGAACCAGGGGTGGCCAGTTGGTGGCTTTTAAGCTTCATGAAACTCTCAAGCACTTACATGGCTGACAGTGGGATTACAAGAAGCAAGCTGCATATCTTCATCTGTAAAAGTGAGCCTGGATACCTTAGGACATAACTTCATGCCCAAACTATCCTTCACTGGAGCAGCAGACTCTTCTGGGAGCATCCATGTACGAAGTACTCCCAGGATTCTGTCTTTCCTTAGGTATTTGGTATGTCTCATGTTTCTCAGCTAACTGACGATTTAGGTATGTGACAGAACAACTTGCCATCACTGCTTCAGATGTTTGTGCCTTATTGAGACAGAAAACATAAGTGTAAATATTCTGTAATTGAAAGTATAGAAGTTTTGGAAAAATAGAGAAATACATTACTTCAGTACTGAAGATGCTTTTGGTCTTCATGTCAGTCCTTGTTATTTTTATTTCAAACAATTTTCAAACAATTTTTAAAAATCTTAATGTAAAACTCAAACTGGTGCTCTTGCACCTCCTACTTGCCATGGCAAAATAGCTCTTTTCCTTATTTATGGATGAAATTGCAGATACAGGAGATCTGCTCCCCTGTGTTAATTCTTTCCTTTCCATTCACGAAAGCAACCACTTGGAGAAATAATGTATTTGGCAGAGAACGAATGAAGTGCAATAGATAAGTATGTATTTTCTTGTATTTCTTTTATAAGGTTCAGCAAGGTAATACAGTTTATTTCAGGGTCACATATTCTGACCTAGGTCAAGAAAAAGTCAGTCATGAGAAACCAAATAATATTTAACATATCCTTAAAGCCACTCTTTATAAATCACAGTCCTATGATGACACCCAATTTCTTCCTGCCTCTTTAAGCTATAACATATTTTAGGATCTTATAACATGCAAGTCTGTTATTAAAGATTCTGCTGAAATATTCAGGGCTAAATCAAGATGTGAAGACACCTTTTTCGAGACAGAAAATTGGCAAACACTCTCTACTATGCCTTACAGCAAGAAAAACAATCTTGCTGCAGCTGTTGTGTTTATCATAAAATTGATGCTATAAAAATGTTACCTGAATACAAATGAAATTATTCTTATTTAAACCTCCCATATTGAGAGGCACATTTCCTCACATGGTTATGAGATCTCCAAGGCCTGATGTGGTTATCTGCCATAAAGTGGTTAATTTATTCATACTTAAAAGTTTCCTGAAATGTCAAGACCAGATTTTAATGCACTTTGTCATTGCAGGTCAGATTGTGAGCCCCCTTCATTACACCAGTGAGCAGCTACTCACATGTGTAGTTCCACTGACTTCCCAGGACTTTGAGGTGAACAGCTGCATACCAAGGTAAGTCAAAATCTATCCTTTACTGACTTCTCAGCAGCTCGTCACAGAGAAAAAACTACTCAGTACAAAGAGTTTCACAGTCTGGTCATAACCACAGTTGTATAACCTATTTTTCATTTGAACGAATGGCTAATAATTTGAAATAATAAGACATTCCTATGCATAGCAGGAATTTAAAAATACAACTTCTGTGAAAGGGTAATTTCTTATTGGGCAGAAAAGATGTTTTTTCACTCTATGTTTCTTCTCAGGAGAATGGATTCCCCCTGTTTTTCCATGTCTTGGATAAGTTCTTAGAAAAATTCAGGACCACAAGTGTGAAAACCAGCTTTAACACAATATCCACAAATGGATCCAAGACAACTCTATGAATATATCTCAAACAATTCTGAAAGACATTTCAGTATCTCCTATTTTTCTATCTGATGCCATTTAATTCAGTTAGGTTTCTCAAACACTTTTGAGCACCTGTATCTTAGTACTTAAAGGTATGATCCTAAATAGCAACCACATAGACTGTAGTCTTCCATTTAACTTTTAGAAGCTTGCTGTGCACAGATCTCCACCCAGTTCATACAATAAGCATAACTCTGTAATACCACTTGAGATTCTTCAGTCATTTCACTTAGGCAAGATGGCACCTATACCAGGTCAGTATCAGAGCTGTGTGAACCCCTGACCTCCAGATGAAACCCATTATGGTTTTTTACTAGTCTCCTATGCCCTGCATCTCTACCCTTATGCATTTGTGTGTGCGTGTGTGTGTATATATGTATCTGCATGCACACACACACAGATCACAACAGAAATAGGAAAGACTGATAGAGATCCTGATCCATGAGTTTTAAATCACCACGGTCATAAAGAAATAGGTATTATGGAACCATATAAGTACACAGAATTGATAGCTCAGAGGAAAAACTTTGCAGATATCTCAAGTGAAATGTATTCTGCATTCACAGTTCAGTATGAACAACCCTACTCTGGGTCCAGTCTTGCATATTAATTTGTTCTGTCAGTAGCTTTGTTATGTAAAGCAATAACCTCTGCACTTTGCGAATTATTTTATCAGGTTTTGCTCTATACATATATTTTGTCTAGATATTCATAACTAAATTTGAATAAAATGCAAGTAAGGCTGATCAATTTGCATCCTACATGTTGTGTAACAGCCCATACTACAAAACTCATATTAATGAATCTCTTTCTTGTACCTTTCCACTTTTTGACTACTGCTTTTCTCTTCTATATTAACTAAAGCTCATTTATTATTGAGCTCAGCTTGTAGACTGAGTACTAGCTGTCATCAAGGAGTGTTAACCAGAGACTCAGAAGGGGTGGATCGACACTTCCTTCCAGAGTTAAATGCAGGAAACCAGCCACATAAGCAGGAGGTTTGAGAGTATTAGCAGTGGTTTTAGGGGAAATTAATCTTGCTTCAAAGAGTAAATCTACATGGCACAAACTGGATTGAAATAAAGCACTGTACTAACGGTGCAAGCTAGATGACTGGTACTACCAGAGTGACTTGCTCAGTGCTGTCTTGACACACAGGTATACGCTTTAAACCACCCATACCTAAATATTCTTTAAGCTCCCTTGTCAGCTCCTTTTTCCTTCTATTCTTTTCCTAAACACCAATGGTCTAACATGAGATGCACACAGATTTGCCACATTCTGTTTTATCAAAAATATGCTTAATCTGACAATATGTATAAAACATACTCAAAGTTTGGGACCTCTTTCAGTGTTCTGTTCCTCTTGGTTAGTCAACAACATACTTTACAAAGTCCTCTTTCCATTTATTTTCTGTCAATTCACTGAAGTGGTTTTATTCATGTCTTGTTTTAGAAGTAAAAGCTTATTACAAGATTACTTTCATCAGAGATCAGAGCTGTACAGATCTCCTCAGATTTAAATTAAAGTTGGATAGGCAGGAATTTACAAATTTTCAAAAATTACCCCATGAAGGGTAACTTAATGGGTATATTTAGTAACTCCTCTGCAAGACAGCTTTCACTGTCCCTTTGCTCGCTGTGCACAAAAAGCTTCAGGGGTCACCTGCATTCTGAGAACTGCTATTAAAGGTTTATATTTCAGTTCTGCAGAACTTCTGCCTCTGGCCATTTTTTTTCATCAAGTACAACCTAACTCAGAGGCTGTTATCTGTGCCCTGGCCCATTGCATCTTGCCCCTACTTTTTTTCGTTTAGTAGGGTGTCACTGATACTTGCCATATGTTGTGGTCTTATGTGGGTAGTCAACATGTTAACCATATCTTTAACAAGCATTTGACAAAGCAGTAGAGCAGATTTCTGAATGAGTATTTGATAGGTAGGTGCTTCAGTCCATACTGACAGTAACTTCCCTTCTAAAATTATGCATTAAAAAAGACATTGAAAAATGCTGTCCCATTTGTGTGACCTTGCTTTAAAGACATGTGGAGACAAGACAAACCATAGTCAACTTTTAATCCTGCCTCTCATAAATAAATCTAAAAGAAAATTATTGCAGTAAAATTTAGAAAATAATTCTTCTTTAAACACAAGTCTAATTACAAATGAACATCAGCTATAGGCTATCAACTAATGCTGTTTATTACATTGATTATAACAGGGAATCCCTAGGGTTAGTTGATGAAATAAAGATTTAATTTGAGGGTAAAGCACAACAACAAAAATGTAGCTAATTGTAAACAATAGTATTCCAAGTCCAGCTGAGTCCATCAATATAAAAACAGAAGTTAACCTCATCCTTCCACTACTGTAAACATATTAAATGCTATTTATTGTGATTACATGTGTGTGGCCTGTTACAGCCTAAATAGGAACATTTTCGTGACCGAAAGACGTAAACATCAGATAACTAACATCATTATTCCCATTTGAAAGATATAAAATCTAAATATTAATTTTAATAGTAAAGTTAGCAAATTAGGAAACCACACACACTAAAATCATTGCAATAACATCCACCGCTTGTAAAATACTCTAGTTCCAAGAAGATTAAAAGTACAGGTGGGATTCAGCAGGAGTTTATATGCTATCCTGACACATGTCATAAACAGAGATTTTATACAATAAAGAATACAGATTTTCCACCAAAACACAATGAGTCAGAGTAATGGAAATGAAGTTAAAAGATGTTAAAAAAAAAAAAAAAAAAAAAGACGCCATGTGGAAAACAATGCTTATAAAGAAGAAAAGGGAGCAGAAACTCCCTGCAAGGTTATGGCCAACGCTCAGTTACCTCAGGTAGGGAGGCTGTGTCGCACACTGACTGTGCCATGGGGTACAGGCACTCAGAACAGCTCCCTGCGGGGCCACTCTGAGCTCAGCAGACCAAGTTCACCCGTCACTACCCCAAGCAAACACAGCCATGTCACCAGCACAGCCAGACTGGCCTTGAAGGCAAAGCAGCTGCTTTGTATAACATAGAGCCAAACTCACAAGCTCTCCTAGAGCCCACTGTGCATAGAGCTCCTGACCTGAGCTGGCTCCTTTCATGGTTTAGCATTATTCTCTAGCTAGTAACCTTTTCTGGCACTTAGTGCAGAGCTCAGCACGGTTCAAGTTTGTTTTGGTACTATGGGCTTCACAATCTGAATATTTCGCTGTTCAGCTATCAGACACCCACTGCCAAATCTAACTGAAAAGTGGCTTTTGGGGTTCCTTCTTCTGTTTCTGTGCAGCATCTTACACTTTGCCAATGGTTGACACCAGAAAGGATGCAGTGTTACACCTAGGGTAATGCCAGGCACCACTGATGGCATATTTCTGGTGGTTTCATGACATTGCAAATGACTGTAGTTAGAGAAGAAACGTGGAAAAAGGTGAAACCCTGCTAACTGCCAGGGATACCCCTTTACCTTAGCCCTTTCCCTTCAGGGATTCATGGAATGATTAGCACTTTGGAAGTCTGTTTTAAGAGGGGAAATCATGAAGGGACATTGTCTGATTTGCAATCTGAAACCATGGCAGATTTGCATTGCAGGAATAGGGTCTGCCTTCTTGGTTACAGCCTCTGTGTTTGAATCTACATTTTCATAAAGGCAGTCCTTTCATGTTTTGAAATTCATCTGGAAAAAACTTGGTTTTCTTAGACAGTTTGCTCCACACTGCTCTTTTTCACATGCTGTTCCTCATTTCCAAGTGGTCTCTACTACTATTATTTTAAACTTTTCTCAGTATTGCTTTTGCAGTAATATTTTAATATTGCATGCATTTAATATCAGCCATCCTTAAGGGACCTTTTTTTAAATTCTGTACTGTTTTGCTTGACATTGTTATCGTTACTGTAAGCATTGCTTTGAATAATCAAATAGTGGCCTGTAGACACTGGAAGAAGAAAGGTCAGATACTGTATATGACATATGATTTGCACATCCTTGAAAGGGAAATGAGTCATCTACATAATACAAACAATGATAACTCAGTTGCATATGACTGAGATGCTAAAGATAAGATATGTTTATAAATGAATAAACTTCCTGATTATAGTGATCTATTATGGTAAAATTTAAACAGAAAAACGGATTTTAATTTTGTGTAACAACCTTTCACTTAAAAATAATGCTGGAGTACTGATACACAATGTCCATATGATTCATAGCAAAATTCATTTATTCTTTGGAGATCCTTTTGGAGCAGAAAAGCATCAGTGGCTTGTTGCTAACAGCTGAACCACTCAGAAGTGCAAAGTATGCTTTGCAGCATGGATAAGAGTGCTCTGCTTGCAAATATTACTACATGGATACCACAAGAGCTCAGCACTCCTACTTTGGCACAGAGATCATAAAAAACATGACACCATGTTTTAAAAGAGTTAATGAAGGAAAAGGAATAGAAAATGAGACTTACCAAACCAAGATCAAGACCACATTTATTTGTCATTTTGAGCTCTTCCCGTGGCATCCAGTAGTGTGAGCAGATCCTCCAAATAAAAACTATTCTAGCCAACCAGATAAGGAATTAACTGCAGAAGCTAATGCTCCCTTTAAAGCAGAGACCAAAGACCTTCTCTGTCCCTCTATTCCACCTTATGAACCCCAATGAAAGAAAATTTAGTGGTTGAGAAGACCATGTATGGGGCGGGTAGTACCTGAGAAGGCCGAGATGACAGGGTCGGTTCTCACAGACCCCACAGTGCTGGCAACATCTCGAGAGCCTTGCGCTTGCCTGCTTGTTCTTTAGCTACTGCTGAGCAAAACCTGTCACAGACAGAAACTATCTTCTCTGTACCACGGTTTTGTTCAGAGAGGCCATGCCTTACCAGGAGATATTCCCAATTCAGCAACTACAGAGGAGCTTCCTAATAGAAAAAAATATTAAGAACATCACAGCTTCCTTTCCCTTTTTGCAATGCGTTTGGTGATCACTTTGGCTCACTTCCATGCTGCACAGCAGTTGAGAGTATTTGATCTTTGGCTAGGATACCTCACAGCCTTCCCCAGATGAAAAGTTCAACTCAGATAGGTGATTAGGAGTCCAGTTTGAAAGCACAGCAGGATAAAGAGCTCAGATTAAAATCAGAAATATTCCAAACACCACAGTTCTGAGAGGGCTGAAGTTGAAATTAAATATTGGAGTCAGCACAATGCAAGAAATTCACAACCAACTGGTGTATATCTTGCATAATAAAAGTTTAACCACATATGTTCTTAATATACAGGTTAGAGACCAAAATATGACCTGGATAAATCTACTGTAATATGAACCAAGACCTTTGTTGTGTACCTTCAGCTTTATAATCTACAAAGATGAAGGTTTTGACTGCAGTGAGATGAGTCTCAACAAAAAATATCTCTATTTACCTAGCTAGTTATTTACAAACAGCTCATAATTATTTGTGCTATCACTGGAGCTGTAATGTATTTTATCAGTTGCTGCATTTTTTTTCTTTTTGTATGGTACTTTCTACTTTCAACTGTCATAAACCAGTACAACAATCTGCCAACATGAAATAATTAATAATTATTATGTGAGTGACTGATTTACTTTGGAGAACATGAAAGGCCATGAAACCTGGAGTTTCCTGGTCTACATAGTGTGTATAAAGGAAATGAGCATAAGCAATCACTGTCAGCTGTTCTTGTAAGTAAGAATTGAATCATTTATCTGTCTGCATGTATACATTATCATCATCTCCCACTCTGAGGTAAGCCCTAATAGCACTTTATGGTACAAAAATAAGTTGTTACAGATATTTCATAAAAAATATTACTCCTTTCATTTCAGAATGGTAGCTGAACATATACATATTTAGCATAAAGTGAAAACTTTTTAAAAATTTTATAGTTTGTCTCTAGAACACATTTAATTTCTGTCTGCACTAATTAAACCACAGCTGAAGCCCAGATCTAATTCAATTTTATACTGCACAGTACAGTAATAATCATGTTTATTTAAATTCTTACTTATTTTATTTAGTTTTCTATTTATCATAATTTTGTCCAGTATTAATCATCTGCAAATACCTTCAACAGTTTTAGCACTTCAACTATTTTATTTTCCAACAGAATGCTGAATTTATTCCATAAACTTAATTTCTAACCATGAAACCAATTAAAACAATGTTATGATACTGTCTTGCTCTGATTAAAGTTACAGAAAAACTTATTTTGATCTAAGTGAAGACAGAGCATATACTCAGCGCAGTCACAATTTAGTGTTTGCCACTACCTCAGCAGAAATTTAAAAAACAAGGTGAAACCTGAAAGTTCTTTTGAGCAATTATAGAATGCAAAATAAAATTTCTGATTTACTTTCTGTGTGAGCAAGATAACATGGTAGCAGAGTGTAAAGCAGTATAGTGAAAACATTTACAGACTGTGAATAATGTAACACGTAAGGCTGTATGAATAATCCATTGTTTTGATTAGAGACTAATCCACTCCCTAAAAAATTGAAAGACATTCTTCGCTTTTGCTTGGTGAAATAAATGAGATTTAAATATAACTAACTTTAAATAAGAATAATTATACATTAAATACAATATAATGAAGTATAAGGATAGTTAAATGTGGTATCGTGTATTAAATATCTATTTTTACATAGAATAAAGTTTTATTTATAAAAAAGTTAATTTGATCAGGAAGTTTTTATCTTGTGAAGCTCCGGCCTTTTGTTCAAATGAAGACTCTTTCAGTGTGACACATCTATGAAAAGGTTTGTATGATGTGGGAACCTGTGAAATGCCTGTGGGCTGGGTGACACAGGAGGTCTTTTCTAAAATTGCAGTCAATGCTCCTAAGTGACAGCACAGATTTTTTCTGGATCTGTCGCACAGCCCAGTGCCTGACAGGCTGAGCCAAGGCAAGTGCCTCTGACTCACCCGCAGCAGACTAAACGCCGAGATCAACAGATAGAAGTGGGACCATAAATGGGAGCGTCTGGTCATGCAAGTCCTTCAGAACACCAGATTCAGCCAGGCTCAACACGGATCTCTCTTGTGGGGTTCAGAGGTAAATTGGAGTGTGAATAAACCTTTCAATTATTTCCCAAATTGATTCTCCCATATCCAGGCTGCTTGTTATACAAGTACTGTTTGAAGGTGTATAGATGAAAAAAACACACTGATTGCAGAAGGCAGTTGGAAGATACTTGACACCAAGTATTCCTTTGCCAGTCTTCCCTGCTGGCTGGCACTAGTACCCAGCAAGGCCCGCTTCTGCTCTCGCCCGTTTGCACCAGCTGCCGCATCGTTGCTGCTGGTGTACCCTGCCCTGGGACAGGAGGGACGGAGCGGAGCCGAGCTTTGCTGCGCTCCATCTTTCTGCACGGGCAGAGTTGCACGCTAGGCCCGAGATAACACATGAACTCCCTGAAGAGCTCTGAACCTTTTACAGTGTTCCTCTCTTTTCTCACTCCTCCATTCCATCTACTGTATTTGACTTTAAAGTCTTTCTCTGTCATCTGAAATGTTATTTAAGAGTGTTTAATCAAGAAAAGTAACTAAACTCTTCCAAGTGCTGGGGAAGAAAAGGAGAATATACACAAGCAGGCTTTCTCCCAGACTGCTTTCTGGTACTTATTCCAATAGAATGCTAATAATTATGTTAAAAAGCTAATTTAAGAAATCCAATTTTTGGAAAATGGGTTTTCAAAGGGCACATTTAACAACTAGAGAAAGTTCGATCTGATTTCCCCATTAGAAGAGGAAGGAAAATCCAATTTTAATCTATTTTTGTTCTCTTAAAAAGATGATATATAGAACTTACTTTGAAAATCATCCTTTCAAAGCAGAGCCTAGTATAAGCATGTGCTAACTTGTGAAGCACAATTAAACTATTCCGATAATTCTGCCTGAAAAAATTAGCAGCAATATTGAGAAGGCAAGTTGTTTTCAAAATGTCCATGGCAGAAATGCTTTTGTGTTAAGCTGGTATTGATTCTGAAACAATCTTACACATGATAAATGAGAGCACATTTAGGAGAGGATTCAGTCATAAGAGCTCACAAATCAATCAGCTTGTCAACAGGCAGACCAAATTCAATTTTTATTCTTAGTAAACTCTTATTTGGTGGTAGGCCATTGTTTACTTTGAAATTGCTTTACAAAGAAATGGGGGAGGAAGGGAAACATGGGAAAGACAATCTTTCATCAATATATTAGAAGTTGGTATTTCGTTTAGGGCTGGGACAGAGAAAATCTGATTGTCTCCTGGATAATGCAAATCTTTTATCTCCTTCTGGATGTCCATAAACATTTGGTCATATAATGCCCTTTATCTACAGCAGCATTTCATAATAATTCTCACAGGCTGAGACACAGCATCACTAATTTGTAACAGAACATGGTGTAATTGGCATGTCACATTCTAAAGCAATAACCTGATGTATAACAAGAGCTGCTGCATTGCTTTGCCAAACCATGTTATATTTCTGACAAGCAGTTTTCATTTTGTTCCGATGGCCCAAAATTAAAATTATAGTGAAATGACATAGTAAAAAAAAAACAAAAACCCCCCAAACCAACCAATAAAAAACCCCACAAACCTAGCTTACCACAATTCGCAATGTGCTGGCCCCAAGAAAATCATCAACAATAACCTGGTTGGAACTTGAAAGGTTATTGGAACACCTGCAATTTAACATAATTTATTTATATAATCTATTAACTACTTTGCACTGGTATCACTACTTGATTTTTGAAATGTCATTATTTCAATCCAGGGAGTCTAACCTAACAGCTACAGACAATCCATGATGCTATAGAGGAATATCCTCTGTATGAGGCTGCACAGTCATTTCCCTCTTGCCAGCCTACAGATTATTTATTTTGAGGAAGAAAGTAGCCTAAATAAAAAGTGGGAATAAGCCAGTTCCTGGGCCCTACACAGAAGACTCTCCTATTAGGAACATGAGCCAAATGTTATTAAACCAAAGCATCACAGAGAGCTGCACTGTAAGAACAAACACAGATATTCTGAATCAGGGAGTGATGAAAATCTTTTGAGATTTTTCTTTCAGGACTAACTTTTGGAAAGCAGAAAGCAGAATACAAACTATTCTTGCTTCTTTATGTCTCCTCATTCTAATTAAAATGAGAAGTTGTGAGTTTGGGATACAAAGGCTTTATAAACATAGAAGAAACAGACTTCACTGGTGTTTTCTTCTCTAAACATAAGCCTGTTCTCTATCAAGATTCTTCTGTTCATTACCTCCTTTGCCTTCAGATATGTACAGCAGTGTGACAGCCTAAACAGCACCACACTTGGATTTTCCTTCCCCTTATTGGTTGATGAAGCTATAAATCCACCAGGCTGTGTCCTGAGCCCATCTATTTCTGGAAAGTACACACCTATTAGATTTTTTCATTTAGCCAATATTAGTTAAGTTCCTGCAAATAATATTTCTGAAGATGCTTATGGAAAAGGACTTTGTGAGGTTTTAGCACACACTTGAGACAGATGCCATAGACAATTGGCATTTGGAGCATATTTAACCAATAAGGGATCTGTTCCACAGTAAATTCATTGTTTTTGTCATAGACACCCACCAGGAACACAAATCTTGTGGAATGCGTTTTAGTTTTTTATTCAATGGGGATGCAGACTTGGGAAGATCCATCTGAATCATTTTGGTTCTTTAATGTTATTTGTTCCTGCTATTGTACTGTAACCAAATAAAATCCCAAATATGAACATCTCTAAGCACTGCAGTCAAAATTTGTAACAGGATGTGAATTTCATGGCTGAGATTTTAAAGTTGCAACCAGTGGACCCAGAACTCTAAACATTCAAGACTTGATATTCTCCAAAATCCTAGTCGCAGTTGGAAATCTAAGGATAATAATAAATATGCTAAAACACGTGTGTCTAGTACAAAAGACATCAAGACTGTGAAGAATATAGAGGGTAGCTCAGCCTGAACTCACGCTAAAGAAAAGATATGGGCAAGGAAAAGCAATTTAGTAGATTATGTATTTTTAGTCTGTGAAGGTCCTATACCTGAGTCACTAGCATGATGTCTAATATCTGACAGTGAGTGAATCTTAAAAGCCTCCTCTTCTCAGCCTGGGAAAACAATGTCTTGCAGACACTTCCAAGATAATAACTATAAGATCATTAAACATCTTCCAACAAGTCCAACTCCACCTCCTTTCTTCTGTCTCTTAAAGCAATCAAACTTACAGGAAACCCCTCACAAACAAAAGCATTTGGAGGAAATATTGTGTTCTGCTTCTTGTGGTGTAAAGGAAGAAGACGGGAGTATCTCATTTCACTGTTGTGTTTTAATGAGAAAAACTAGCCCTTTGCTTTTTATCCTTCAAACTCAGAGCACATGAGAGGCATACTGGAACCCAATAATACTTCCTTGAATGACCAGTAAAAACCTGTTAGTTCCATTCATTTTAAAATAATAAAAATTACCAGACTCCCATGTCAACCTGAGTAATCTGTTAAATGCAGGCACTGGTAAATGACATTACTTGAACAGCAATTAATTCTTATATGACTTGGAAGTATGTATTCAACTAATATCAGACACAAAGGTATTTGTTGAATTTTATTGGATTTTAAACACAGGTCATTTGTTTTCATTTCCTTCTTTATCATAGATATATAGCTTTTCCATTTTTACTATATAAAATTGGAGTATCATATTCTCGGTTGAAAGCAATATTAAATTACTTTTAGGAAACAAAGAATATTATATATGTTTTTTTTCTGATCTGTTTTTAACCAGAATAAAGCTGCACATCTGGTATATTTTAGTTTTGGGATATGGAATATCTCTGTCTTTCCCAAACATTGTCTACTGTAAACCAAACTGAACAACTTTCGGAAGTGTTCCTTTTTCACTGAAATTTGAACCCTATGGAGAATGCTTGGCATATGGATTAAAAATGGATGTGAAAAACCAGTCATGATTGGAACAAAGGGATTTTTTTTAGACCACAGGAATGGATATAAACTTGAAGGTGCAATCCATCCTCCTAACTTCAGTTATTAAGATATATAATTTAGAAATCAGGACTGGATCTAAATCAAAGGTGATAAATGAAGACAGCATACTTATAAATGATGGCATTTGGGAAGCAGAAGTACATGGGTTTTTTTATGGATTCTAAGTACATTTTTATACAGGAATCAGATTTACAGTGTTAAGATACATATTTCAAATGAAACTGAAGTTTCATTATTTATTTCTGAAATGAGTCAGGATTATAGAAGAGGCAAGCAAAAAGGTGATCATTGCAATGGTGTTTCTGCGTAAACAGTAAGTCCCTAAGTGTCTGCGGTTCAATGCAAGTAACATCAGGCTTAAGGTTATGTTGATTCTTAGCATGGTGCAAAACGAAGAACTACCCTATGCTGTACAATTACAGTATAACTGTCAGGGGTTTATTACAGAGTAACAGAGCACTTCTTGCATAAAATTAATCAACAAGAGTAAAATCCCTTCCCATAGGACTAAATTAAAACCAGCACTGTTCACTTTTATCTAAGTTTTGTATTTGAAGAATGGAAAATAGCCTAGCCAGCTGTTCAGCTGTACTTTTTTTATCTGTTACTCTTATTGACTGAAGGAGAATCTGATTATACAATGCAAAATCAAAGCTTCAGATCTCTTTCTTGTAGTGTTTGAAATAACAAAAACAAACAAAAACATCTCCAACCTGCCCCATGGAACTAGAAAGCCAAGATAAAGCAGTGCAGGCATGGAAACAGCTTTAGTATTGAGAATCCAAAGCCTCATACAAACACAGAATGACCCTCAAAACTCCTAGGATACATGCAAGTGTTAATCTACTCCCTCTGAACCAGTACTGAGATGAATAGAAATAGGGAAAAGCATTTTTGTTCCCTTCACGGATCCTTTTAAACTATGGCAGAAGCAATGGAGGTCAAGCATGGCCCCATTTTATGGATTGCTGTTCAATGATAGGCTCAACAAAGTGGAAAAATATGCACTGATTAGAGAGTTGGAGAGAACAGGCCTTTAACTTCTATTGGACAGCATCTTCTCTTCCTCCCCATTTGTTTTATGATGCATGCCTTCAATTGCAAAGTACTATAAAAAGCTTCCTGAAATTCTTGGCACTGCCACAGAACTGATTCCACAGTGGCTTCCAGTGATTAACAGAATGCTAGAAAGTGCAAGGCAAACAAAGATCAGGTGAACGGGGAAAAGAAACTAGAGTATCATAAAAAGTGCACATAAAGTGCATTCCGTTAGCCAACAGAGCCAATACTTATAAAAGGAGTGTAGTTTTTGAAAGCCAATCCCATTCTGAGCAGAAACCAGATGAATTTGCAAAGATTATATTTTCTGTGTTTATGAGTGTATTAAAAAAAAAATCAGAACTGTAACTTAACTGGCACAAAGAACAACAAACACTTTAGAATTCACTTGTTTCACTAAAGCCTCAGTCTGTGTCTGAACTCTTTCATTGACCAGTAATAAACTTGATCATCTGCAAATAAATTATTAAAATGCTAACTATAAGGTTGTACATTATAAAGCCTGACTATATTATAATTTTTGTTCCTCCAAGCAGCTCCTTAAAATGCATATTTAACTAATTTATCCTATACTTTGTGCCCCTGTGGCCCTGGAAAGTGAAGCAACATTGCTCATAAGAAATATTAACATTGGCTGTTTATCAAGGCATCTGTGAAACAGAAAAGCAATAAAAGTGCTAGTGCATGCACTCATTTACTACTGAAATATCACAAAAATTATTCAGTGTCAGAAATCTAATTTTGTATGATATTTCTATATATTTTAGCAGTTAATTTTTTCAGTATTAGTGAATTAATATGCTTTGAATACCCCTGTAGCTACAGTGGAAAAATGGACCAACACACTTATTTAGTGCTGCTACCCAAATCCATTAGACAAATTTTCTTTACTGCAAAGCATTGATGAATGAAATGTCCCATGCTAATGTAAGAATAATCAATTTAGAATGCTTATGACAATTAACAAAACTGGAGATAAGCCTTGAAAGCACCATGCTTTGTCAGCCCTGATTTGGATTAAACTTGCACTAATAGGATCATTTTTCTTCCAAAAGGTACTCTTTTTAGGCAGACCTATCAATTAATATGAATTATGCATGTATAAAAGGACTAATGTCATTAATTAGACAAATTATTTTTTATGATGCAGTGAATAGACTAACACCAGATTATACGAGATATCATTCCCCCAATTCATACATATTTGGAATAAATGAATAGTTTACATTTGCATGGTTATTACAGAATCAATCATTATTAATCAGTGACACCATATTGGACAGTTTAATATAATCTGTTTTAACTTTCTTATAGTGACCAGGTGTATTCAGTTCACAGTTTTGAAGATGAAGTTTTACTCTGACTCACATGCTTTCACTGGGCATAAGACTATATACATCCCAGGGAAATACAAGCAGAGTGTGTTACGTGCTGTGTATTTCAGTGCATTTGTGATGATAAAAAGGGGGAAATTAAATAAATATAATCTAACTCTTCTGGCATCAATTTTAGCTGTAGAATTGAAAACATTCAAAAATTTAGAAAGGCTTGTGTTAATGCTGGCCCACACTTTGATCCTGAAACACTGTTTTATTTCAGCCACTAGTAATTTACTACTCATTGCTTCCTTTTGCCTTTAAGCCTAATGCATATATGTTTCAAAGTGTACTGAAAACCTTTACAAACTAAAAATGTATATTTAAAAAATCAAGCTCTCAGAATCCCCAGATGTGTTTGAATTTTAAAAGTTTGAGTATTTATATGGTAGATATAATTCTGCAAATATTAAGTTTAAAATCACTGCCTAATAGTATCTCCTACATGGAAAAGATAATATAACAATTTCCATTCAAATGTGTTAGGAACTATTAAATACTTATTAAAGTTATTTTAAAACTTTGCTAGCTTTGCATTTAATGAAGTGAATGAAGGATGGAAAAACCTACACACTTTATACACATTCAATTCTTAAAAATTACTTCTTGCCACATACCTTCTTTTATCCACTATTTATACATCAGCTGTAGCCAAATATAGGGAAAGAATTATTCCCTACTACCTTATTTGGCTTCAGAGAAATAGGATAGCAAACCCTCAGAGAGGAAAGTATTTAAATGACCAGCCCACTTCTGATAAAGCTCTAGTCTTGGGGAATACGTCCTCTTCATGAACTACAGGGAGACAGGAAAACCAGCATCTGCAGGCCCAACCCCCCAAAGACTAGTAAACCGCCTCAACCCTATCAGGGATAGCTTTTCCCAAAGAAAACTAAGGGGTCACAGTCCAAGGAAAGAGCTGCTCTGTGTCATGTGACAAACCTCTTGTATTTCCAGTCTAAATTTATTCCTGGTCAGTTTATAGTAGTTCATGGCTCCACATCCACAATGTTGGCTCTGTATCTCTAGTCAGTCCCTGTTTTGTTAGGCTAACCAAGCCAAAGTCAGTTAGCCCTGTCCCATAAGAAAACTCCCTGCCCTCCTACAAATACTTGCAGCCCTTCTACGGATGTGTTCTGATCTGAGTCTCTTTCTTGATGCTGGCTGAGCAGATCTAGATACAGGATATTCTAAGATGCTACCAGTCCCTCAGAGGTAACGTGAAAACCCACTCTGCATGGAAAGGAATGGGACTCTTACCTGTACAGAACTGAGCACCCTCTAGGATACTGTCTCATGCTTTGTGGCGTTTATAGTGTCTTATAAACATGTCACTCTGGCTTTGCTTTATTCCAAGTTCTTGCTTTGGATTTATCCCTGGATTTTCTAATTTGGACCAAAAAGCTACACAGGATCTACATAGGGAAATGCAGACTCAGCTGAAACACTTAACTCTAAATTTCAAGTATTCTATTTTTAATTCACTGTATCACATTAGCACACAGAAGGACAAAACTGGTTTTGGAGATCATGTAAAGGCCTTATTAAAACTTTCATTAAGTGATGTACTTAGACAAGGATTTAATAACTTCCCATATAAATTAGAATAGTAGAAGAATGTTGAAATTCCAATGAGAAGGGACATACATCAGAGCCAGACAATATAACATTTTCCTATGGAAGTGAATAATCAACTGGAACTGAAAAAAAAAAAGAAGGATATTTATGTGGGATTTATTCTCCATAATGTTTTTGTATAAATTAACCTACAAGTAGATTTTTTCAAAGCTAAGAAATATGCAGGAAAGTAAAGCAATTTTCATTAATCAGCAAAAGTATAAACAGAATACTTTTTTTTTTTTTTTTAACAAACACCCAGTAAGTATACTATAACAGCTTTCTTATTGGGTCAAACCTCAAATATAAAGATATATTCTAGTATATGATTAATTATAATTAATATGAGGGAAGTATGGACAGCTCCAAGCAGATGTTGAAAACAAATAAGGATTCACAGAACACCATAATGTGGTATAAAAATCTGGGTTTATATGGTACAGCTGGTTGTATATAATGCCTTTTTAATTTATAATACTATAGCATCTGGTCTTCCAATTTCTTGCTACAAATTTCCAGAAAGTCTTGGGAATATTTCTTGTTCAATTTTCCTTTATTTTAGATGGAAAGGAACTAATAGAGGCAGGAAAAAAAAAATATTGGAAAGAGAACTGCTAACAGAATGAATAAAAAGAATTAAGCACTTTGAGAAATTTTAAATTAAAACAATGAAAATTGAAATGTTAGGGGTTTTCTTCCATCTAGTACTGGCTGCACAAATATCTCTTAAAGATTATGAAAATTTATTGTATTTGAATTTTTATGGCAACAGTTTTTAAAAAATTATTGTTACATTAGAAAAGCGGGGCATAATAAATGAAGAAGAAATTCTTAGCAGAGAAACAGTATTTTGTGATTTGACCAGATTTCTTAATACTTATCTCCCTTTCTATACAAAACCTGCAATGATCAGAAACCTACAATTCCATATTCTCCTCTGCCCACTTTCTTCAATTATAAGTTATAGGTTGAATATTCGTACAGATGATTACTTTTAGAAATAACTCATTTGCAGTATCAAAATTATTCTACACTCTAGACTTCAGAGAGTGATCCTGTCTCCTCTGCAATTGCTAGTAGCCTAACAAGATCTAGTTATCATATTTAACGTCCATTTTTCTCAAACATTCATTCATATATTTCACTTATGTCAGTATATATAGAAAGCAGATGTGAGCATGCAAGTCAGAAACTGAGTTCTTGAAGAAGCGATAGATGATATACACCAATCCACAATGGAAAGAAGAGGGAAGGCAAACCATGCTACTACTTGATTATTCTCAGGGCTTGACTGCTAATAACCTTGACTGCCTTATCCTTTGTCTAAATAGCTTAGAATAAATGAATTAGAAAAAAAATTGAGATGTGCATATTTCTGCGGTGCACTACAGAATACAATACAGATATTTATTACTCATCACTATTCATCATCTTTGTCTTGTGTGGTGAGCACATGTGAAGTCACAGTAGGAAACGCCAATGTCAGCACTGCATTATTCTACAATTGCAGCTGCTATTCACTTTATACAACTGAACCAAAACAAATAAACCTGCCCAGCATCTAAATGTGCAAAGACATCATGACAGCTCAAGCAACAGATATTTTTTTCATGCAATATCTAGTCATGTGAAGATAGCCAACATGTGAGTCTCATTGCTCAGTGTTCCCTATTTAGCAGCAGAATTGCAAGATAACTTTTTATAATTGTCTTTCTAACCTGTACAGATTTTTTTTCTAGTTTTCACTTGGACATGGAAAATAAGCACATGTAATATACTTTAACAAGTATTCTGACTGTGTTTTGACATTGTGAAAAATCCCTTGTTTGCCTTGACCTTTGTGTCTTCTGTTGTGTCCCCTCTAAATAATGCTTTTATTTCATAAATTACTTGTTCAGCAGCTTCAGGAAGGTGTTATTGTATTTCTCCAAAACTTGGCCATGATTTCCTATTAAATCTCTCCTGCTGATAAGCAGTATATTCTAGTTAGAATTCTGTAATCCAGCCAGACCTGAACTGATATCAGTGTGCTTTCTTAATGGGAATAGCTGGAAGGAAAATACCTGCAAGCTTTCTTTTGACATTTTCATGTAGTTTACATGTATTTGCCCAGGGTCGCTCAAAGTCACCCTATATGCTTCTTTCTCTTCATAGGAGAACTTCATGTCTTCAATCACTTGATATATTAAAGCTCCTACCTTCCTAGCACTTTGCCACAGGCAATATGATAGAGAGTGAATCTGTTTCCCACAGCACAGAACTTTGCCCATGGCTGAACACTTTTATTTTTGTCCTTCATATAGTTTCTACAGCATCTACGCTGGGCATGATGGATGTCTCCTTGGTCACTTTGCCTCCTGATTGCCTTTTACCTTCTATCTGCACTCAGAACTAATGGTTGTTATTATTTTGGTCTTTTCTCCTGGATAGTTCTGCTGCCCCTCTTTAGAAGAGGATCTCAAGGATTGCTTTATCAAGTTCTCAAGAACTGAGTTGCATCTGCCTACCAGAGTCCATCAAACATTCTGTAGGACTTTTCAAGTTATAGCCAGACATCAGTTTTCAGTTATGTGGAATAAGTGTTTTTGTCTCATTACTTGCTTTGAGGAAAAAACAAAACAAAACAAAACAAAACTGTCTCTGTGGAGTTTTTGTAAGTTTAGTTTGCATAAAATAATTGTACTTATCAACTTTCTTTATCATCTATTCTGGACATTATTCTTCACAATAGAGTACACTGAGTCCTTTCCACTAAGGAGAAAATGAAAAAAAAACAATGAAGAAAAAGAGTTGGGGGGGGGGGGGGGGGGGGGGGGAGGGAGGAATGTTAATATTGTTGGGGTTTTTAACTAAGTATCAGTTTATATAGAATTCTGCTCCTTTTACACATACAAAGTACATTGTCCAGAAAGCCAACATTCAGTCAAACTCTATCCAAACTGTTACACTTTTCTCTTGAGAACCTCATTAGACTATATATTTTATTTTCTGCTGAAACAAGAGAAGAATAAACTTTTCTAAAACTAACACTTGCTTTGAATCTACAGTTACTGTTTGCACCACTTACAGAAAGATAATGCTGGCTATTTCTTCCAAACTCATGTACTTTGTGAATTCTGCTCCTCCCTGCAAATTCTATCATGTCTGTGTTAAAGAAAGTAAAAGAGTAAAGTGAAGGAAAGAGGAATTAAGAAAGAAAAATGTCACGTAAATATTCCCATAAGCACTCCTGATAGTCATACGAGCACATAGGTCATGTTTGTTTGATTTAATAAAAAAATCTACAGATATGGAATAACGTTTCAAATATAAAGACAACTCAAAAAGGAAAATCCAAAGAATGGCTGGGTTCTGGCCTTCTTATTAATTTTCTATGAAGTATTTCAGATGTTTAGGCACTTATATGATATTTCATGTGTATATATTTACAGAAGGACTTGTGTGACATTCAAGTTGAGACTAGTTTTGAAACATCATACTCTATTTTAAGATATAGCAACATTGTGCAGAACTGCAATCTTTTTCAAAATTAGATGAGTTAAAACAGCACCTTTACTGAAATTGCACATCCAAAATTGCATACTGCATGCCATATTCAAGATTATGGACATTGTTTAAACTTCCTCTATACATGCAGATAAATAAACCATCAGCTATTTAAAGAAAGTTTCTAAGAATTGGGAATGAACTCCTTAGAGTTTTTACATGAATAAGAGATTTTTGTCATTGCCTTTAGTAGAGCTAGATACTAACATTTTGGCTTATTTATCTGAGAACAGAACTTCCCCCATTAGCAACTTTTTAACAAAATTTGCACACCTCATCTATTCTTGGGGTTGAGGTGAACCTGAAAGTGAGAGGACTAATCACATGAAACTTATCTACTTGGATATGATCAGCACGCACTAGTGAACCAAAACGAATCTGCTGACATTTTTATTCTATTATTGCTTTAAGGATAATTTTGAGAATAATTCTGAGTCACTAAAAGGTTTATTTTCAGTAAACTTAAGCACTACCTCTTACAAGACTTTACAGGAAAATTCCAGCTTTGAATGACAATTGTTTTCTTACAAACTTCCACACAACATTTCCTGATCAGTAATAGATTTCTGAAAAATAATGATTGAGTCACATAGGTTACAGTATGAAAGACAGAAATAAATACAAGCTGGTATAAGGATACTGGCATGCATTTTTCATGCATATTTTTTCATGATACCAAGCCTAAAGTTACTATAAATTTGTAATCTTATTATCAAATATTGCAGATAATTTACATCTTTTTATGTTGACTCACCTTTTAGGTATTTAAATAAATTATATAAATACTTGAATAAAGTTTTTATACATATATATAATAATATTTATATAACATAAAGTATATGTAGATAAAATAGATTTTATAAATCGCATGACTTTTACTATTAAGCATATTTCTTCTGCAAATTTTTTCAGTGTATTTAATTGTTACATTATAAAAAATACCAGAGAATACAATATAATAGAACATGAGGACTTTTAAAATGTTTTTTTCATCATCTAGTCAAATTATTACTAACTGAAAGAAAACTAACAATACATAGTGTGATAAATGTTTTACACCATTTTTTATTTATCACTCAGAAAAATAGTAGAAATAAATCAAAATATTTTAGTATAATCTGGTAAAAGTAAAACTTTTAAGGATCCCTGTCCTTTGACAGTTTCAAGTGAACTTTAAAAAACAATCTATAAGCTTCATAAATAATGTCCATATGGCTTTTAATTAATTTATATAGTCTTTTCCATGGAAATAAGCAAACCACTTAATCACTGAACTTGCATTTAGTTTATTTTAAGGGTTAGCCTTTTCATTATACAACATTTGTTAGGGCTTATAAAATAAAATACTAATCCATTTATAATGAAAAGAGTAACCTTTAAACCAAAAAACGTATTTGCAGTAGATTTGACAAAGAATAATTACACAACTAATTGTTTGCTATAAACATCTAACATACATACGACGATGTGAGACATAATAAAATCAAAATCTCACAAAACAAAGTTATTCCACTTGAAAAAGCTACCTTTACCATTGCACCATTCATACATTTTGGGTAGGGAATATTCAGAGGATAAATATTTAGAATAACTCATTCTCCTATTATATGCAGGGCCCCCAGGCACAATTACCAACTGCCTTTGGAATCACCAGTGAAGGGAGGAGCCCAAATACTTTGACTAAACAAACTGCAGGCTTCCTCCACACCAGCTTTTGGAAATTCTGGTTTTCACCTCTCATATGCAAAATGGGAAAAGACTGTCATACCATTACACTGGGTAATATTTTTTCCCCACAGTGGCTTTGCTCAAAGTCCTCAGAAATAAAATTCTACCCTCTTTGATACAGAAGGTCGTAATCTAGTCTTAAAGATATTTAGTGTCTTTTATCAAGTAAATGAAATTATTTTCCATATAAAATGTACACCAAAACAAAGTTTCACGTTGCATTTTACTATCATATTTTCCAATATCTGTGTATCTAGATGCCAAGTTATTCTTTCATAATTTAAACCTGTCTGTCCTACCTTTTTAGGTAAGGGACATTTCACTAAATACAAGTTTACTTCAGCCTTTTAAAATAAACAGAGTAAAAAGGGAAATTACTTTAAACTCTTAATAGGCAGCTCCTGTTTTGCTCTAAGGATAGTAAAGTTGGAAAAGTAAGGTAGAAAGACATGACCTATTATGATACATTCTCTAGTCTGTAAGCATAGCACTACACATTCAGCAGCAGGAGAAATGCATATTTTGAAACACAAAATGTTATATTTTATTTCCATATTTGGACACACAGTTTTTGATGGCAACCTCCAGGATTTTAGGTAATTTTATTTAGTATTACTTAAAATTTTATTCTATGCCATGTTGTCACCTTCCATAGGACAAAGGTGCTCAGCATCACATAAGCTCCTGCACATAGCAAGAAAAAAATTACTAAAAGGAGTAAGAAAACCCAACCAACAACCCCAAACCCACATTACTTTGATTGATTTAATGACTTACTGGTGAGCTGACAGGGGAATACTTAACAAAGATCCCTTTGAGAAATTCAAACTAAAAATTCACACACAGAAACCTAATAAATATCAGAGCTGGATAAAAACTTTGAGATGTGATCTTGTCCTTCAGAAGCCTGTGTTTCAAAGCACAGTGCACCTTACTGCTCACTAATTCCACTGAGAGTTCAGAATCATATAAGATTTGATCAACATGTGGAGAAGTGAGTTAGGGCTTGTACCTGCATCATTACAACAAATAGAAACTTGGTGATGAAATGGCTGCAAATGTTTCTGGAAACAGATACTTCTCTTTCTCTGTGCCTCCTTTCCTTGATATGAACAGAATATCAAAAGCATGTAGAGTTGATACGCATAAGCGTGAGTCTGGCACATTATCTGGGGAGAACTATGATAAAGGAAAGTAGAAATCGATAATTCTAGGGAAATAAACACTAAGACCTTTGCTTTTGTGATATCTAACTGCGAGTTTTAGAGTAATAAATGATGATTCTTTTCTGAAATGTTCTCAGAAATACCTTTTTGTCACTAAGTGATTAAAATAAGGAATTTATTAAAACTTGCAACAGTATCAGAGAAAAACATAATTTTCCCAGTTTTTCATGTGTACTGTTTCATGCGGTGCTTCAAGGGGTATGACTGCCTGGTGTGTAAGTGTGCCGAAGCATGCCAAAGCACCTGAACTGCACACACCCTGTGTTTCTATTTCCTTCTTGTTGCTTGCCACTGCCATGACCCAGAACAGATTTCATTCACATTTGCAAGCAAGTACTGGTTATGATACTGTGCGTTTGGGTCAAAAAACATTCTGCACAAAGGACATTGCACTCAAGAACAGTCTGTGTTCAGCAAGACACAGCTGATCTTGCTATGTCTTATACTATTCTAATGTGTTGAGTTAGGACACACTGAATGGTGCTCCAGAGTATTCTTTCTTTCAAAATAGTACTGAAAAGAGGTAATTTGATGGAAAATACCTTTCATTAAAACATTTATCAACGTTATTACATTGAGGAAGAAAACAAAAGCAATATCTAGTCATGGTGGAAAATTATGATCTGTTGTCATTACCTTCTATGAACATCACTGCACCATGTTGGTATTTATCTACTCTATCCCCTTCTGTACGTGCTGCTGACGGTGTATCTATTCATAGTGAGGATGCCTTTTTTCTCTTTCACAATTAAAGTGGGATTTTCACACTTGCAACTTACAGCATTGGTTTTAGTCAAGTTGTTTATTTTAGTAAAAATGTTTCTGCTTGCTTTATTCCCTGAACACTGAGAATGGCATTTTACAGTTTCTCAGTGTACCGTCTTAGGAAATTAAGGATTTGTTACACCATGAATCTGAGACCAGTAAAAAGGCACAAAAAGTTCACTGTTTCTCAATTAAAATGAGTTTGTTTCAAGTCAATATTTCTTCAGTTGCAGATTTACTGTATGCTACCTGCTAGTATTTACATAATATACAGTAATTGCTAAGAGACATGTTGAAAATATACCATTAGTATTATTTACTCCAGGAATCCAAGTGCAGAAACCAAAACATATCATGAATTTTTAATATTTTTCATAAAACAATGACCTTCTTTTTGCTTCAAATATGGCAAGAGAAGGTCATCGAGCTGAAATATTTCTTGTATACAGTAAGAGCCTGATCCAAGACTTTGCAAAAGTAAAAGTCCCATTGACTTATGTTAAATGTAGCACTTTTCTTACAAGAGAGCTGCAAATTCAAGTACTAATTAGGTCCCTGGACAGAGTCTGAAAAGCACTGGTAAGAGAACCTAGGAAGCACTGATACTATGCAATCTAAACACTATAAATAAGGTAGTAACAAAGCTGGATACAGCAAACTTCACAGCCCCATCCTGTGAATCCATATTAATATAAATGGCTTTACTCATACTCCGTTATAAATAAGGGAATGGTGAAAGGTACTGCAGATTAGGTCTTTATTCTGAACAAACTTAGTCTTTTCAATTTCTTTAATTTAACATATGGATGTATTCTTCTCAACTGAATTTTAAAAGGATCTGAAAATAGCTCATTTGCAAATTATATTTGACTTATGGGTAGCAGTCTGCCACTTCCTCCCGCAGACAAACAAATATATATATATGCTGTCATATTTTTTTTTTTTTTCCCCACAGATTGGGTTTTTTGGTTGCTTCCTGTCTGTTATTTCTATTTTGTATTTGATAATACATTAGTTACTATAGTTGTATTTTAATCCTACACATATTAGATAGAAATCCTACTCATATTAGATACAAATATTATTTCTTATACCATTTCTGCTCACTGCATACCACTTTTGCATTCATATCTACAACTGAACCACACAAACAAAATGTTACTTTTACATAAGCATGCTAAGCATTTTGCACTCTCTTATTTCTTAACCCAAAACATCACAAAAAGAATCAGAAATCTAATCTGCAATTATTGTATCAGATGATTTACCTAATGGAGGAACAAAAAAGCATTATCATACTTCAGGCCCTCAAAAAAGATTGAATATTTTACATTCTATACCTTACATTGTTTGCATTCTTAGTGAAAGAAACCTCTATCAGTTTTTAGCTATCACAGATACACAAAAGGTATTTTATCTTATCTATGAACAAATTTGCTTTTCAACACACTACTCATGTTTACTTGTCTAATCAACATCACATGAAAAAAGACTTAATCTGAAATCATTAATTTTAAAAAATGAAGATGCTACTCTCCATAATATGGATACAAGGTCCAACTTTTCAAAAGGTATTCTAAAATGTGTCTCTAATAATTACAATTGTCCCCAGTTCTTCAAAGGTGAAGACTAAGTGCAAGAAAACTAAACACAAGTAAAAAAACTACTTACAAAACAATTCTCATTTTGATGACTTATGCTCTCCCTTAGTCTATGTTTTACCAAGTTGAGAGAAAAGACAGTTAGAGGGCTCAGGAATGGCTTCAGGGGCTTTTACAGAAAAGCAGCCCTGACCCAGGAAACTGGTAGGTGCAAAGGTGTGACAGGTTGGTGATGGCACCAAGGGATGCCCAGTCCCACCACCCTGCCAGAGGCTGTAGCAGACAGTAGGTCATGTAGGTGTGGGTGGCTATAACAAGCCCAGAGAGCCTCTGTAAGGGATGAGAAGCAGAAAATCCACTCTAAGCAGAGGCAGCAAGCCCAGCACCTCACTAGGCTTCTGCAGATTAAACAGGTCCCGTCAGGCAAACACTGACGACACGTCCCTGGATCAACCTGTGGCCTCTGTGGGCTGTACTGGGGATGAACAGGAATAGCAGAAGCTAGTGGTCTCTGCACCAGTTTGCTTTGCCAGGGTAAGTCCTGCTCAGCCAAGGGGAAATTTTCAAAGTATTTGAGTTAGATATTAGCATTCTCTTGCATGTACTATGCTGCAATTAAGCGTATATAATGCTTATTAAAAATATTTAGAATATGGTTAACACCTTTCTGCCTTTAGTAACTGTGTATTATTTGAACATATTAGAAGGCTAATGATGTGTTAATAAAATCCTGTTCAGTTTTCTTGTCAGCATTTCATAAACACTCCACATGATGTGAATCTCAGAGCACCTGAGAAAAGGTGCAAGTACTGCGCCGAACAGCGGCAGTGTTTCATCACCTGTTACAAATATTCAGCATACAATGCAGATATTGCACTAACCATAATAAGATTATTCACAAGATTTTGGTAAATTAAGTTACTGCTTTTATCATCGTTAATTTGCGTATTTATGGCAATTGTACTGGAACGCTTTTAAATCCTGCTTTTAAATGGTACAAACAAAAAGGAAAAATCACACAACTAGTTTCAAATGCTGGGGCGGTGACCATTCTAGACGTGCAAAGCTAAATTATGGTAGCCAGGTGACACAATTTTCAAGACAGGGTATTTTTTACTTTTTTTTTTTTTTTTTTCCCCCTACATAATTGTACTAGAAACTTACACGTTGCTTTGAAGGAAAATACATTTTATCGTTTTTTCCTCAGTCTGAATAACATACCAAAGATGGCATGAAAGCAGTCCAATCAATACCCTTGGTACAAAGGCATTATTGTATTTTAGTGGTAGAAATACATGAAGGCATATGGAGAAATTATTATTTTTCTTTTACACAGACAGATGACTTCTGTCATTCAGTTTCAGTGTACAAATAGAATACCACCCATTTTCAGCCTTCCTGTAAAACACCAGCTTCCAGATGATACAGTAGCTGGTCTTATTATCATTGTCAATAGTTCCATTTGGCAGTAGACAGCTAATTCTTTTCATGTGCTAATGATTAATCAGACAAGTCTATTTACTAATGTATCAGAATGCATTAGAAATATAGGTAATGAGGGACAGAATATCAATTTATTTATAAATGAACTGCACTTACATTGGATACGTATTGACTCAAGTCAAAGGATAAAATAGAAAATGTCACATACATGTAAACCATTACAGTAAATTAAAAGAGAATTTTAAAATGTCTTGAAACATGATTCTATTGACTCCTCCACAAGCCAAAATGGGTATCACAGTTTGGATTTCCAATATAGACACCACAGAATGCCCCCCACAACCACAGTGCCTGTAGCTGTACTTCTTAACAAATGTTCTAATGCAACAGTACAAATACTGTATTTGCATTTCAAAACTCATAAGACCCAGCACCAGATTTTGTGCAGGTAGATACATACATATATATCACCAATATTAAAGATGCTAAAATGAGGTACCTGCTTCAGTGGAACATCCCAACCACTAGGAAATTAGCAGTGCTTTGGGAATCAACTTCAGAGTGATGAAAACTGATTTGTCTATATTTTTTACCAGTTGTAGGAAATATACAGATAGGTATGATATCTATAAGACATCTAGGATCGTATTTATGAGACAAATGCCAACTTGGAGCAGCAGATCAGAAATTTTGTTTTACCAACACATTATTTCTGGGCAGTTTTTAATACAGAGTACACTTGTGTCCCCTTGTCTGTATCCTAGCAGAATTACACTGGTATTAGAAACCGCTATCATCTACTAACTGCCAGTTTAAGAAAACAAATCTTATTTACTTTGATTATTCTGTAGTCATTATTTACATCAACTTATTGTATTTCCCAGAGGACATGTTAAACAGGTATTTTTTGAGATCTGGCACTATTAGTACACAATACTACCCATTCTTAGCTCTACAAAAAATATTTCTGCTTAATTTACTGCACCTATTACTACTACTTTCTTTTTGCTCATAAATGTTGTGTCTCTCAACACTGATATTTCTCAGTGAGAACAGAGAGGGACTAGAAAGCATTCAGGAGTCCGCCATGGGACTAGCTTAACATGTTAAAATGTTTGAGGCAGAATCCAAATGTTCAAATGTAGTTTCAAGACAAACTCCTCTTATTTCTTACAGGTAAATATTAGAAATCCAGAGGTTAAGATTCAAGAAGCCTTTCACTATTGCATATTTGAAAATCACAACTTGTTTTAAGATCCCAGCAATGTATCTGCAGTATTGTGGTATTTGAATACCACTATGTCCATTATTAATACACACAGAAATATTAGTTTGCATAAACAGTTATACAGTTTGATTATACGGACACATGAATACACTTGCTCAGGTTATGTGTGCATCTGGACCTTTTATTTAAGAAGTTAGAGCTTTATATTACATATTGTGACACTATCTGAAAGGCCATTATTCAAAAGCTCTATTACAATCCTTCATTATCTACGTATAAACTATATGTTTTAATCTTTTAATGCTTTATCCAGTGAATGCCACAACTCAAAGTACAAAAGAAATTTTGCCAAAACTAGTATGTAGACTCAAGGCAGAGAAACGCGTCTTTGGAAAACAAAAGAAAGAAAAGCAACAAAATCATATGAATCACACCAGTAATAAACCAAACAAAAACACCCCAAAACCCCTATTAAACTGATTTATCACCAATCAGAAGTGGAATAAAGCTAGACAGTAGAAACTTTCATTGAATCCTCACGTAAAAGTCTTTAAAATTTTCAGTGAATTTACAAATTAAGAAAATTAATTTGAGTTTCCGTGAAGAGGTACACAGGGGTACGCGTTCAAATGTATGGCTGAGTTACAGTGCCTTATTACGCTGTAAGTGACAGCGTGAGAATTTTCCTTGTTGGATGCAAAGTAAAACATGCTCCTGAAGTGTGTTCCCCTGAGGTATTCTGGAATAACTCCACACCATGGCTGGTATATTGGGTTAAACATCCCAATTTAAACTTATAGCACCAGTTCCTTTTTAGTTCTGTTTTTGTTGCAGAGCAGGTATAAAGATCTTTAATGCTTAGATCCACTTATAACGCTATGAAAAATACACTGTGAAATATCAGCATGGCAGAATGAATGTGAGTGGCCTGGGTATGTATGAAAATAGAGACACAAGGATGATGAGAACATCAGTACTTTATGAATCCTACATAACCTTTTTTCAGACAGTTTCACTGTAATTAAAATTGCCTTGAAATTTTATCTAAACGTATGTGGACCAAAAGCACCACTGAAACCAGAACCCAAGACTACTTGAAAGGATATTTGACATGATATCACAGTGATTAGAGACAAGAGAATTAAAGCCAGCTCTGTTCCCGTGCACAGATAAACATGAAAGCTGTTCAACTTTATTCCCAATAAATAATTTGCTAGATACTCTCAAGAGACTGCTATGGAGGATAAACTGACCTTTGTTAAAAATGTAACAATTTTCATAGTACTGCTTTAATCATGAGTAAAATTTTCAGAATTTGACAACCTTTTCTATTCCCCTGATAAAAGCTCTTCTACAAGAATGTCTAATGACGCTTCTTACTTGGTGTTCAATAGAAACTAGTCTATAACGCAATGCACTCCCTTTATGTGATGTTTAGATATGAGATTGATCTCAGAGGACACCCTGGAGTTCTGAAAGTAGGATTATTGGATTTTGTGGCTTTCTCAGATGTCAGAGATCTTTAAACAGTGTCTTGCAAAGTTCCTACATCCCAACTGTCTGTGAACAGCTTTATGAACTCATCAGAGAAGATAGTCTCCATGTTAATTAGACTTTAAGGGGGAGATGCAACTTCCCATCCCATCAAATTAAATACAAGGGCTTTCACATGCTACAAAATTACTTACTTAATCAGTATATATTTAAAAAGATAGACTATTGATATGAGAGAGAATTTAGGGTTCAGAGCAATCGAAATACAAAAGGCACTATTAATGTAGTTAGCACAGATTTAGAAACTCTACCTTTCAGTTCTACTCTTACCCTGAAAATGCACTGGACACTTGATTAACTAAAAGAAAATTTTTTATTAACGTCTTTAAATGGCTGTATACAGCTTTTTCTATGCAAGTTTGGTTGGACAGGAACTGACAACATCTACCACTCCTGCCATTTGCTGTATCAGAAGCTATAAGAAGCATATGCATTCTCTGAATTAATTTGGTTTTGTGTTAAAAAGAAAAAAGGGGGGTGGTGGTGTTGGGATGGTAAGCATAAGTAAAAACAAACCCTTTGTTCTTTGAGCCAAGATTGGTAGACAAAGTTATTTCCATTTTATGGAGGATGGGAGAGTTTGACATTTTGTTACATTTCAGTTAAAACCAAAATCATTTCAGAGCTGTGTGGGAAAAGGATTTACAGCTCTCTGAAGTTTATAAGGAGCAAGGACCCTAAAAGTATTTGATGAATGTAGGAAGGCCAATGCTCCAACTCCGAGTTGCATGTCTGGTACCATCTGCCACACCTGAGGACAGAAACATCCCGTTGAGGTGGTCTGCCAAGGGGTCTGCTGGAATATTTTTATATTGACATCTGTCAGTTTGGACTCTTTTAAGTTCCATCTTTAGGAGCTTAAAACCTTTTCCCTCCCTGTTTTTCTGGTGCTTCAGCACTGGTTTCCAAGGAGCAAGTTCTGGCAAAAAGCAGGAACATGGTTTCTGAGGTCAAAGATTTAAAGCTCGATGCCAAAGGTGAACTTAGAGCATTTGGATTTAGGCAACTTCCTATCATTGAGGTTTAGCACTGTGAAAAGACCTGGTATATCTTTTGCCTTAAAAGCCTTATTTTTTACTGAGCTTTATTAAGGCAGTTTTGAAACCTTTCTTACGAATCTACAGACAGACACATTATACAATATTTGCAGCATTTGAATGTCCATTCTGGGTTTAGACAGAGAGAGAATTTGCCTTCCATAATTTAGAAAACATCCTACAATCTATTAGACAAAATACCTATTTTAAGATTATCTGATCATTAACCTGAACCAAGCATCTCAGCAAAAGCTCTTTAAAAAGATGGCAAATTAATTCTTTTGTCTTCAGTGAGTTTTTAGCTAAGTTACAGATTCATAACTTGCACTGTTCTTTATAATGCAAGTGTAAACAATATACACATTCATTTATTGCCCTTCCCTGTCCAAAAGATTTACAATTTGAGGGACGATCTTTCAAAACACAAATGTTGCTGCTGAAAAATGACATATAATACACATAACTGTTAGTTATTTTACCACAGTAATGTAAATCCTTGTTCAAAGCTATTATAATAATTTCATAGAAATAATTACCCACTGAGCTAGTAACTCTAGTTTTATGGACCACATATGTAAACTAGAAAACTAATGTTTTTCACATAGTTATCTGCTGTACATAAACATGCAAATTGAAAGCCTACTTCATAGAACAGGTAGAAAAAAATATTTTAAAGTGATGTCTAAGAGTAAAAATTTTCTTAGTGATTTCACAAATATTCTTATTGATGTCCTTATTGTGAGGTATATCCAGAATATGAAATCTGTTTAGTTTATTTTAGACTTTTTGGCTTCTCTTTCTTATTTTACAGGTTGTTTACTATTACCATTGCTCCACTGGAAAAATCCAACATTTTAGGTCAGTTTGCTACAAAGGTGCTGCGAGATGCTCCTTAGTTACAGAATTGAGACAGTACATGCCACTACCAAGCTGGTTTGATTTCCCCCTCCCCCACAAAAGGGAAGAAAATAAATACTGAGCATTCATAGCAACAAAGCAGCAAAGAAGAACTGTTCAATAATAATGTAAGTCTGGTACCTACGATAATTTCAATTAATTTTAAGACATTTTCATTTCAAATCAAAACTTCTCCATCACAATCATTTTATAGGGTTTGGACAAGTCTTGTGGGTCCTGTAGATGTTTTCAAAACACATATTATCTTTAACAAACTCACATCCAAGTATCTCAGTCACTTGTGAATAACACAATTTAGTCTTCTACATAGGCCTGCATGAAGAAGTGGCCAGACACAGACAAGCATGCAGAAAATCTCAAGTTAGCATAAAGTTAGCACAAACACACAGAATAAAGTCCTGAAGATTGTGAGAGTCTCATTTCACATGAATTTTAAAGCTTTTATAAAAACTTTACTAATAGACCCAGAGTTTTCTGATTTAGTCTGAGATTTGTGACCAATAGTGTAGGGAAGGCCTGGCCTCTCCAAAGGCATATTCAGTAACAGAGGCTGATAAAGAGAGAATTTCCTACATGTCCATGCCAAGGATAATAATAGTGCTAGAGCAGGCAGGCTCAAGACAGATACCAACATATCCTGTTACAAACATATTGATAAATTCCACTTCACTGAGGAAATATGGCAACTTTGCTTGTATCCTGGGATCCTGAGTAGGGCTCTGTCTTTTGTTACTCAAGGACAATTCTCACATCCCTCGCATTATAAATCACTTTGTAATAGAGAGTACTATCATTTTAACATGTGTGGAGAGGAACAAGTGTGAAGGCAATAAGAACCATGTTTTCCCTCCTGGAAAAGTGAGCTTGTCAACATAACCCTCAAAATACAAATTCAGGGAGAAGAAGCCATAGCATAATGAGGCAAGTACAAAACCACACAACTACAAGAAACAACGAAAAAGGGAAAGGACAGTCCCCAGAGGACTCAGGGAAGAGAACCAGGGAACAAAATATTTTGCTTTCTAGACTGAAAGTAACAAACCCCCTTTGCTTCAGAGAGAGTGGAATGTCTCCAGAAAGTCCTATTGAGTAAGACACAGGAGGCAGAGCCCGCAATACACTCTTCTAAAATAGCACTACTGGCTAATGCCAGATGCTCCCAATAAGTGAAGGCAAAGTAAGTAAAATATATGCAACTGTAAGCATATGAAACTGTAGCCCATCTTTCCCTTCTGGAACACCCAAAGCTCACCCACGACAGTCCTATGCTGGAATTTCAGGAAAATAAACCACCTTTAAATTTTTTATTATAACAGGTAGTCATAATGCAGATAAATCTTTTTTCAGCTCCTCCTTGATGCATGCTATTTGATACTTTGTCCTCAAGCTTTCCTTTCTGGCCTTTTCAGAGCCTTTTTTTTTTTTTTTTTTCCTCCTGTTAACTTCTGTCTTGTGCAGTATTCTAATAGCCTGTACTGATCAGACAGCATTGGCAAGAGGCTATTAGAACATACGTAATCAATTTTATTATTTTGTAGCACTTGCTAAAGGCTTTGTTTAATGAGAGAGCTAATGATATTGAAAATGCAAGGAGTAGTGTTAGAAACTATGAGAAAGGCACAATGTTCAAAGTTTGGAGTGTGTTTGCCTTGGAGCATCCCTTGGTTAACTGGCTAGTGCGATTGATGAATGCGCCAGGCTTCCAATTGCAGTCAGGGCAAAAGGAAAGTTGTTAAGTAGTGTTCATATGTCAGCTTCGATGGCCAGAATACCATACCACAAAACCAAAATGCAATTCAGCACGACTGGCAACCATCCATCAAACAGGTCGAAAATTGAATGAACTTACAACAAAATTATCCCTGGTCGAAAGGGAGTAGCATTCCTATGGGCTGCAGTAAGACACTTCAACAGAGCGCTTGCTCACAGCACACGGCAACTGTGGCCCTCGATTCCAGTTTCTACCACTCCCAGAGCTTTCATAAACACTTAACATTTCATAAAAGTTACAGTTTTACACGTGATTTCTAAGCTACAAAAAATGTACAGGGTGTGTTGCCCCTCCTGCTCTAACATGCTTTATAAACACTGGCTAGAGCAGCTGACCCAGATGTGCTCAGAACTTGTTTCTTTTCAAAATTTAAAATCTGCTCTACTTGATGCTTTGTGCTCCATTCAGTTCAACCATAAAACACGGAACTGGGATATTTTGTGCCTGGTGCTGTACTGTTACACCTAATTTCTTCTCTATTTCACACTAAGCAGAGATGTCCCTTAGAAGCTTTAGAAAAAGGCATCAAAGAAAAGTGAGGAAAAATGTCAAGAACTTGTAAATAAACAGCTGGCTTGCAACATATGTATTTTCTTCTATATATTTCAGGTGCCACAATCTACAATCCATATCTGCCAGCCTTGTAGCATGCAGCATAATTTAACTGTAATTGATAATGTAAGGGCAGATGGAGAGAAGTGTCAGCTCCTGCTCACATCCTCTGGGGATGCTACAGAAATCAAAGCAGATGGTCCAATTGCTTCTTATTTATGTGTTGCTGCTAGCTCCTCTGCTTGCAGGATAATGGATCATTATTGCCTGCTGTGCACAAACACCAATATGCTTTTAAATCTGGTTCTCAAACCTTATGAAAAAGCACTATATTTCATATTAATTTGTGAAGCTGCACTTAACAGGGTCCACTGATTTTAATTTATATCTTTCAAAAGAAAAAGGTTCAGCCATGGATTATTTTTTCATAAAATAAGTGATCAACTGTAATTTCTAGCAAAAGCACAGACTAGTTAACTGATCACACATGCTTAGATAATACAGAGCAGTTAATTGCGATTTGAATGATACAGTATAATGTGGTTTTATTTATTGACCAGTTTTTGGCAATGAAGGCAAATCTCCTTAAAATGATAGCATCAAATATATATCAGATGAGATATAGTGATGTCACTCGAATCCTTTGTTTACCCAAAGACACTCATTAACTCTCTGAGAGATACCAGTTAGGAAACCTGCTTCTCCTAGATGCTCAGGCAGACTACGGGGCTTCCTGCACATCCAGTACATTACACAGACCTCCAGGGACTAGAACTCCCACGGCGTTACCTGTGGCAGTACATATATTCCATGGAAATTGGTAGGTATACCCTCTGGAACTCACTCTAGTAAGTTTCAGTGACTTTAAACCCTAAAGTTTCACCACATGACCAGTATTTATTTGCTTTGGCTACTACAGCAAATGGCAAAGTTAAGTCACTGTTTTGTAAAATGAGATAAGATAGCCAGCTGCGGCACTCTGCTAGCTCTGCTGAACAGGGTCAGGGAAACTACCTTCAAAAGTACTGATGTTGTACTTTCCCTTTTAGCCGGGGCAATACATCACCAGAAAGATTTTGCAAACACTTATTCCCAAACTTCATCATATGTAGGTTTGTTAGTTTTAAGAAGTCTGACATCAAAGGGCAACTATAAAGCGAGTTTACCATCACAAAATAATTAGACATGTTAACACCTCCAGTGTATAAAGGTCTGTATAACACAGCAGATAGTTTTATAAATTCTGAAAAGCTGTCAGTCCTTTGAAAGGATAAGGTGTCAGAGCAGCCAGCGAGTAAATTGCTGAGTGAATACAGTAAGGCTCTTTCCAAGTATGGGGCCTAAGAAGAAACAAATTAAGTTTAGGCTAATCCACCACTTATCCTACCCTCAAGGTGAATCAGTGAATGATTAACAGAAGAAAATGTTCAGTGGTTTATGCAGTGTTCAATTAATCCGTTCATCTGCTAAGGTGATTAGATACTCTGATGGCTGGAGTTGATACCAAACACTTGTTTTATTTACTATCCCACCAGTTTAACCAGATGTTGTGATTTGACTTTATGAAATTTTGAGCAAAAGCTATGGATCTTAATAATTTTTTCTCTGTCTAGAACCTAAATACATCAGGCAGTGTTATTGTTCAATGTTGGGGAAGAAATTACTGCTATCTAACAAATGTGCTGGTACCAGGGAATGTTATATCACTCTGATCAGGCAAACTAGCACTGACTGATGAAAGTTTTGCATAAATTTAGCAAGCATCTTCGTGATCAAGACAAGTTCAAGATACTCATTAGCCAAACTGAAATAAGTTTTGCATGCTAGAAAGCAACAGTGGTGCCTGGCAAATATTGTGGGTTGGTTCAGGGATCTTCTGAAAAAATCAGAAACTAGTTTAGAATCATTTGCATATACAATATATATATTTAGTATAAAGGTCTTAAAGCAATTTGGGTCTGTCCCCTTGAACACAGTGGGAATTTTCACTGAGTGCAATTTCTGAGCTTTGCAATATCATTCAGAAGTCCCTGCGACTGTGGATTTTAATGAAATTTGCCCCTTTCCCTCTACTGTAAGAGAAAAGAAGTAAGGTAATCTTGCTGATGTGGCACAGATAAAACTCTAGGATTCTAGATGCACAATGAGGGATATGTTCCAACTGTAATTTTAATTAATATCGTCCTACAGCTGATTTGAGAAATTTACTTGCAAGTTAAAATTGTAGTTTGAAATAGTTCAAAGGAATTTATCCATTTTGTCTTCTGCACTTCAATTTTTTCTTACTGGTTCTACCCCTGTATCTCAGTAAAAGTTTGACAGAGGTCATAAGAGTGCTCTTATTTCCAGTCCATTGCTGCAAAATAAAATTGGGAGTTTTTTGTCAGCCTGAAAGGCATCTCCTTTTGCAGTCTATTATTCCTCTGATCATTTATGTGCTATATACAGAATCAACACACTCTTGAGTCTTCCAGAGAGGTTCTGAGGATGTCAGCAGTGATTTTTCATCTGTGGTCTCATATATAGATTATATAAAACCAGACTACCATCTTTCAACAGCTCAACACACTGCCATGACCATTTTAATAGTGTATCCCTCTTGTAAGCAGCAATGTGTACCCTGATCAAATATCTGCATTTGTACATTTCAGATCTAACCTGAATTTTTATTTTGTTCATTCAACACACTAAAACGCATCTCTCAATATTGTGCAAAAATAATGCAGTTTATGCCAGATGCATAATTATGTGGTAACAGTCCTAGAGAAATATAATTACACTTGCTGGAATATTGTTGACAGCAGCTGAGCAGCATTCTAATGAACTTTCTCTGTAGGACCTCATGATAATTTCATAACAGGTGAGCACTCTGAAACACTCTTGTATGTGCCTTCCAACCCCAGGTAGTCAGCACTTTCCAGGCACATACAAAGCACAGGATGTGCCTGGGCTCTAGCAATATTTATGGGATCCACTGTATATTGGGGGGCTCTGTAAAGGGGTTCTTAAGAAGGTCAAAGCTGTGCTTATGAGAATACATAGATTTTGTCTACTGCCCCACATCCTTTCCTTCCTGCTGAACCAAGTACAACTGGGGATCCAGCTCTGGAACCCGCTGTCTCCTTTTCCAACTCTTCATTGACAAGGTTCCACAGGTGCTAACAGTTTATGGTTTGATTATAATATTGCCATCAGTGCAGATTATTACATTTAAATACATACTAGTCTGTCTTCTAACTGGTGGCCATATGGAGAGTAAGAAAAGTCCCCTTTACCCTGCTCAGCACCACAATTTGCATTATTCCTGAACCATTTTATTTCTGCAGCTGAAATCTAAGCTTACTAATTGCTAGGCACTGGGACAGATTTCTAGACTCTCTTTTGGCAAAGTAAGACCTGCTGTAACAAGCCCCTGGAGCTACTGCAGTGGGTTTACCCATGGGCAGCATGCTAGCACAAGGACTGGGGATCACCTAAGTCTTCAAAGCAGTACTTAAGCACAAATTAAGGGGAAACTAAGCTGTACTGATTCCTGGCACACAGTAGATTTCACTCAGTGCAAATGTTTATGACACTCCTGGAAGAGTACAACACACTTAAATTTGTTGAATAAAGATACTGCTCCTAACTCACAGTTTCTACATAGTGACCAGTGCAACTGCACACTAGAATAGCCATTACTAACGCATATGCTTGGACTCTTACATATTTACTTAGCTTCCAGCTTTTGGCTTTTTTGACACATCTTACACCTCAGCTAGAGGACGGCCTTTAAAACCTCTATTTTCAACTTTATTATACTATAAATTGTTAAAACAATTTTAAAAAGCTTTTATCCTTGACTTTCACCAAAATAAGAGATGCAGTTCCGCTTTCCCTAATGCAAGTTTGAATCAGAAAAACTTCATAGTCTGCAGAGGAGTCATTCTGAAATTAATCAGAGTTTCAGAGTAGAGTTAGTCTCAAAGAGATTAAATCCTAACGGAGAAGTACTAAAACTATTTTTTTTTTTCTCATTAACTGCCAGGACATTATAATTCCTGAGTTGGAACAGCACTCCACCAGGAAAATGAAATTACAATCAATGCTGGACAGATGAGGAACAAAATAAAAGTTTTCTAAGTGCAGTAAACTGCAGAGTCAGAATTATGTGACAGAGTTTGAATGTATTTGGTACTTGTCTGTAATCCCAGAAATACTCAAGACATCAAAAATAAGCAGTTTGATTTGGCAATCATATTTTTATCTTTTTACATGGTCTTGGTATTGCCAGAGTGTGCTTGTTGGAATTGGTTATGCTTTCAGAGGAAAATATGGCTAATATTTCAGCCTTAAAATAAAGGCAAGATTCTTCTTTGAAATGAAGTTACAATTATGACAAGATTTTAATGTTACATTTGACCTATATGGATGATGAAGATACAATATCACTGTGAGGGTGAGTGTATTCTGAGGGTGCAGTAGCACTGTAGTGGAGAATACAGTATGACTCCATGATAACAGAAAATAGCTTTTTGCTAATTATGAAAAGAAAAGCTTGAATCATGGTTAGTGAAGCTGTAGGAAAATCAGTGACATAGCTCACTTTAAGCAGGAATACCAAATGGCCAAGAAGGAATTACCACAGAAGGCCAAACTAACAAGCACCAAAGCTCAGGTCCTTCAGAGCAAACAGAAGCCACCCAGGGTGGGAGATATCCCAGCTCTGCTGCAGATGGACAGCAGTAATACAAGGGGGCAGAGCTCAGCCTGCTCAGAGGAAAAGCTTTAGCCCTCAGGTGTCGGAGGTAAGAGAGAGGAAGGTTGCCTGGTGGCCTTAAACTGTGATCAAAGGCAATCTTACAGCAAAACTTGGGTAAGTGGGCTTTGGGAAAAGCCTTCCCTTGCAGCAGACCAAACCTCCTAAATGTCTTACGTGGTCTTTGCATGAATGAGGAGACTCTGACAGTCTCCAGCTGCATGATATAGGATAACTTTCCATAATAGAAGAAAATTATAACTGCGCATGTAAGTAATTCTTCAAAATTAATAGAACTAACAGTGTGTGTATAGTTATTCATATGATTAAATTTTCAAGGCATTCAGAACAATCAATTTCATGGTGCCTAAATATAAAAAACCATTAGATTCTCTAAAACTGTTATTTTGAATACTTTAGAAATCAACAAAATGTTCCTTCTTATAACAAAGAAACATTTGTTTAATATGTTGAAGCAAATGGATTTTCTCTGTCAGTGATTAGACTCTTTCTTCAGTTCTTTCTGGCTAACAGAAATTTTGATTGTCAATCAAATCTTAAATCTCTGTACTTACTATCCAAACAGTCACCTAGAATTTCTTCCCCTAGTCACGTTCCTGCCATAAAATAAATTAATGACACGCTCAATCATTCATTTAGAACACCAAGGAATGTTCCCTAATAACAGTTTTTTGTATTAACCAGCTAAATTTGAAATGTAATTTAACATCTATCTAATTAGAATAGTCACATACACTTATACAGTAGGTGCTAAAATAATTTCTCATAACCTCAACTGAGGCTTTCTGTAACCCGGAACACATGTCAATAACTTGAGTAGTTACATTCAGTATTGCAGCCAGATTCCTGGTGAGAAAAAAAAAAAAATAAAAACTTTGAAGCTGTACCTAATTTTAAAAAGGAATCTAATTTTTTCCATAGATACCTGCTAATGTCCAGGGCTGCCTCTCTACACACCTGATGCACTCCTGAGGTCTCACAGACAAGGAGACTAGCTTCTGTGTGGTATCCTAGAGGCAACAGAGCAAATTCTTTGATGGTTCTGATTTTTATTTAATAGTCTATAAAAGCTGCCTAGCACAGCATAGCATGACCATCAAACAACCCAGAATGCTTTGAAAGGCATTTCTGCTCAATGACTGCAACAGTTCAATAGATTTGATTCAGTACTTCTCTGGGGTGCAACACCTGACTATTAAGAGTCAGGGAAGCTATGAGCTGAGCACTTCTGGGCCTGACCCTGATCAAGTGGACATGCAACATCTCAGGGTGAAGCCCTCTATTGCTGTGTAGCTGAATAGTGGGCTTTTTTTGCTTCCTGTTCTAGAAAAATCTTCTTTTTGTAAACTCATTTCCTATTTCTCAGTAGTTAATGCTGTGCTACCTATGTACTTTTCTAGAGAACATTTTGGATGACCTCCTCTCACTTGACTTCATAACACATTTCAATATGAGGAAATAATCTCTGAGTTGCTGAACACATTTTTAAAATCGATTGGGTATGAGGAAGGCAGACAATAGCTCCACATTTGCATTGCAATGTCTGTTAGCATTAACAAAAAGTCACTTTCGTTTTACTTAATCTATCCACACTGTCACTGGTACTCAGTGACAGGAGCTGCACCATGGGAACAGTTTTTACACCAACTTCATTTTCCTTCTATGTGGAATGGCTTGTGCTGTTCATTTACATGAAAATTAATGCTCAGTACACAAATAACTTTAACAACTTTTAAAAACCCTGCTGAAATAACCAGTTTTGCTGATTTGGCAGCTAATGCATGGTCTGAGGTATTTTTTGGTTTGTTTTTCCTTCATTTACAGAGCTAGTGTTAAAGCTGTTAAACTTTAGGTCACCTAAACATCACTGTCAATTCATATATACCCTGGGAGTTTTTGTTCTCTGACACAAAATGCTACAGTTTAGCATTACTAAGCAGCTAACACCTACTAAAACAATATCTGACAAATATTTTCTCCTTATTAAAAAAAAAGGAAATAGAGTAATATTTAAAATATTACTGTACCATGATTATTCATAAACACTTTTTTTTTTTTTTTTTTTTTTTTTTTTTTATCCAGCAGAGCAGACATTGGTATTTTAGGCTGATGAGACTATTTTTGCAAATCCCACACTTTTCAAGTTTCTTTCTTAGTTACTGCACAAATTTTGAGAAGCTTGAGTTCAGCTTGTGCTAGAATTAACGCTGTGGTTCTGACTAACCATTACATTCTTGAATACAAGTCAGCTTGTGGCAGGCTGTAATTCTGGCTGCAATCAGTAGAGATTTTCTCATGACTTTTAAACAGGTAGATGTGACATCAATTGATCTTTGCCTATAGGAGAACCAGAGAAAAAAAGAATGAAAGAGGTTCACAGTCAATCAAACCTATTCCAATGAGAGCTGTTTTGATGGCATAAAGCTCTTTTCTAACAGAAAAAAACCCTGCTCCTCGTTCTTAAAATAGGAACTCCATTTTACACACCAAAGGTTCTCTACCACCTACATGCTGTGTCTGCAGTTGTATTTTGCCAATGACAATACAATACTGAAATAAATTTCAGTGCAACAGCTTGAATCTCTGGATTCATAACTTGCAGGAACACAAATAATGAGGTATTCTAAAACAGCTTGAAATATGATTCCCTACTCATTCAGGTAATACTATAAAAATCCAAGAAAAGTCAAATAGAGTATAAGTTAAATTTTAGTTGGAAGAAATAAACTATTTACTTCGTTTCAACCTGCCTTTCTTCTCTTCTCAACACCCATTTTGAGATAATTTCCAGCATCCTCATGAACTGCAAGAGTTATGGATGCCTGTCTTATATCACATGAAAGGCAGAAACTGAATTTAACCTCTGAATCACACCACCATATCTATGGATTCATTTCCTTCAATAATAATGCAAGTTTGTCCTCCTTCTAAAAGGGATTTTTCCACCATCTGAAGGTCACATGCATATGAGAAAACTGCACCAGACCAGGTAAGCAGAAGGAGAACCTGAGCCAATGCATATAAATTATAATATGTATGTCATGTTACAGTAAAGCAGTTTTGTTATCTTCATACTCTGAAAATAGTTTCTTCCTCTTTCGATTACAGAGGAACAATCAGTTACTTAACAGGTAAAAACACTTTGAAGTTAAAGCTCAAGATAAACCATATAGCAGATTTAGTGCAGTGAGTTTGATTTAATATATGCTTTAGTCTCTCAGAGAAAGCTAAGCCAGAAAATTATAACATGAAAGGAGTCCAAAGTCTGTGCTTAGTCCATGCCTGGAACATTTTTAGAACTAACAGATTTACTTTATTCTTCCATGTATTTGTGTAAATTTCCTGAAATGATTGTTACTACTACTGATGATTCTGGTAGTTTATTCTGAATATTGACTATCATTCCCTGTGTATGTAAAATGATACTTTGTTAAATTATTTGTCCATGATGGTTCCTACCATGAACTTTTACTCTCCGACTTTAGGACTGCAATCTTATTTGGAGTTAGAAATACAGTGAAGTTTTCATAATTTATAAGATGCAACAATCCCCTTCAGTCTAGATTGTACAGTATTTTTGTGTGTTAAATTGATCACAATAAAGCATCAAGCTGCACAGAAGATGTTTGGAAGAACAGTTCCATAAGGGCTAATTTGCTCCTGAGTCTTCAGGAAAAATATGTTAAATCTATATTCACCTATTAAATAAACAACTTGATTTTACAGAATCTCCCACATCTTCATGGATTGAAGCTGGCAGAGTGTACAATGGGAAAAGAGTCAGACGCAGGGTTTAGGAACAGCATTTAGGTAACATGTCTCATAAGGGGCGGGGAGAAGTGGCCAAGACCAAAAACAGTGCCTGGCTTTGTAGGATATAAAGAAGTATATGAAACTGGTAACCAGACAGGTCACTCTGGCTTTGCTTGAATTTCTGCCTCAGAAAGATATGAAGAGTGATGCTGAGAGCATGTAGTCTCACGTTCCTGGGGAGGTATTTTTCTCAAGAGAGATTCAGAGGCTTAATCTACTCAGAAATTTATGCAGAAAGGTGAGAGCCAAGAAGAATGCCAAGTTGCTACCCTCTAAACATTGTTATAAAGAAAAACTTCTTTGATCTGTTTTTAGGTGAAATCAAATTCTTGAAAGGAAATCTGTAAAGTCAGCTTTGATCATGAATAGCCCCCTTCTTACCCCAGTATTTTATGAGGACAGCTAGTACACACTGACTCTGCCAATGAAAACCTGATGACAGTCATGAAACCAGCATATAACCATAGATAAAAAGGATGCTGTCAGTAAAGTACATCATTGGAAACCATCCCAAAATCATGCCTGTGAGAGATGGGCACTGCAGTGTCGGTGTGACACTGCGAGAAGGTTAAAATGGGTCTCTTGACTCACTGAGCAAGTTGGTGTCTTACTGCCCTCCAGACAGAGCAAAAAAAGAGTGTATTCTGAGCAGGAAGGGATCTAGATCACAACCTGGGATTGCAAATGATCGTGGCTCTTGGCAAAGTGTAGAGCTGCACTTCATCATCAAGGCCCAAGCCGAGTTCCAGAGTATCTGCAACAAAAGATGCTTATTTAACTTCACAGAAGGATAGAAAAGCACCTATCCACGTGGTTACTATGATTATGTTAATGGCAGTACTATTCACAGATTTATCAGATATTGGTCTGACTGAAGGTTTCAATGCCCTAAGTTAGAATGTAATTACCTGTTTGAACTCAGTTCAACTGAACACAATTCATTGCATTTGTTCACACAATGATAAATATTTTTTAACTGGAACTAGAGTTACCAACTTCTGGTATCCCGCATACTCCCGTAAATAGGTCCATTGGTTTCATGTGAAATCAACAGTAATCAAGCAAGGAAATGACAAAAGGATCAAGCTTTTGTTTTCAGTCTTTTCAAAATAAAAACAAAATGTCAGTGGTAAGTATCTAAGTCTCATGTTTAGTTTCCTTTGAAATAAAATAAATCCTGTCATTCTTCTGCCAAATTCTTAGAGTATAATAGTGCATGTATATCTGGCTAATGCCTAGACTTTGAACATGTACATTAGTTGGACTAATTAGGCAGGTTTATGAAAGAATTCTTTGTTTTGCACATTGGATAATATGATTCTGAGCTGTATTTACTCTTGTTACCACTGGGTCAGATGAGTGACGTACTTCTTGCAGCTGTAAAAGGTTTTCTTTATACCAGTTTTGCAATGAATTTATGGTGAATGCTGAAATCTGTTATTACTTTTGTATTTATGATAGACTGAATAATAAACGTATTGATTTTATTTAATGGAAGCTTTTTCTTACCTGTGCTTTTTATTCAAAATGTTGTATTTGCAACCTGAAAGGATATCCTAGCATGTCAGAAGGATGTATCTGAAGATACTCTTATCACAGAGTGTCATACAGTTCTCTGGTACAGCTTGCTAAAGATGATGGCTGAGATTAAATACAACCCACTTGGCAAAGGGCAGATGGCAAACAATTGCATCTGACCTTTGTCAAAGAATGCTCATTCACAACTGCCTCTCATCACATCTTCCTACATCTTTCCTGGGGGACCAAAAAAAGCATTGGCATGTTCTATGCAACACTGACTGTGAACTGATGCCCTGAGTACTAACATGGTGTGCTCACTCACTGTCAATCCAAGTCCTGACAGCTACTCTTCCCTGACAAAATTTGTAATAACCACCGCACACCACACTTCCAACTTTTACCTAAACTCTTCACTCCAGAGCCGTTTAAACACGTTTCGTAGTAGAAGCACACAAGTGCTATTAAAGAATGGGTTGGAAAAATGGCACTTAATTTAATTGCATAAGATTTATTACAATATTTTCTATTTGACTCAAAGTTGGACTCAGATCTGAACATTCAGAATACTGGACTTGTGGTTAACTCTAAGATTTTGACATTGGTTATTTTTTTTTTTAATTTCCAGCACCTAGTGAGTACCTTTAAAGCTCAACACATGGTTTATGGTTGTCTGCTCTATCAATAAACATACAACAAACTGGAAAGTCAAGTAACTGAAACAGCTTTTTAATATTTACCTTTATCAATTATTTTTTCTTTATCAATTATTTTTTCTTGTCATAAGTAAATACACTGCAAGCACTGCTAGTTCATGAGGATGAAAACATCAGTGTCTCCTATAACAGCATGTGAATAGCACAAGTGTGTTAAGAGCACACATGGCCATATTGTCATTTACATCACTGCCATTTTGCTTGGTTATGATGAAGTGGCCATAAATGTAATTATTTCCTCTTTTTAAGCACCTTTAAAAAAGTTGAGTGAGCCTGGCTGGAATGTAAATATTATTTTTTTTTCAGTGTATCACTAGAGAAATATCATTTTGAAATATATTAGGATCAAAGCCAGAATGCAGCAACCACAATCACACACATTACACAGGAGAGAGGTAATTTCTGTTTCTTTTCATCCAACCCAGTACATAAAACAGTGGTGTCCTGAGACCAAGAGAAATTTTGAAAGAAACTGAAAAAAGACTTTTTTTACGTGAAATGAACAATCCAAGAGCATCACATGCAATATTTAAACTGACAGAGCACAGAGGAAAGCTCTATGTCATTTAATCAGGAAAATGAGTTTGGAAGATCAGAGTTCATGCCCACAGGTAGCCCGCCTGGGGCTCCTTAGCCAGTCTAACCTGTAGATACAGTACTGAAGCCTGACAATTGCCTAGCTGTCTTTAGCAGCCACAGCACATGCTAAACAGTAAATTCCCACGAAGGTTGTTTTGACTGTTGGATACCATCAGTTCACCTTGCCACACTGCCAGAAGATGAGTTTACCAGACACTACCTACCTAAACACCCAGTCCTCCATACTTCTAAGTAAACTCAGGTTACAAGGATATTCCTACTGACTTCATCCATTTAACTGAGCAAGGATACCTTTAGGATTTGGTCCTGAGAAGGTAAGTTCATTGTAAAGAATATAAGATATGTGATAAAGCAGTATAGGGGCTTTTCTTCCTATTACCATGGACTGGAGCAACCAGAGACTAATAGCAGTTATTTGTGTGGAATTAGTACCTTCCTCATTACATCGTCAAAGCTGCTGCCAGTTCCATCTCAGACTCCTGAGTCTTTGTCTCTCAGAGTGCGTTTCTATAGCAGCATTAACTCACTCCTTTAGTCTTGCATTTCCAGGATTTGGACTCATGATTTTTCACTGACTCCACGTAAACCGCATCTTGCCAATCTGAAAATTCTTCCCTTTCCTGCATGTTTCATAGCCCCACTCATCCCACAAGGTAAATAAGGACTATGCTTAGATGAATGGACAGTGCCTATCCATGACAATCTGGAAAAAGGAGCATTCTGAAACACTTAACATTGGACTTCCAGAAATTATAAGCTTTTAAAACTTAATGTGGAAATTAATTGTCTATATAATGTCATACAGAAGCAGGGCAGTCTGTCCCAAAAGGTAGTGAGCATTTTATAGCCTGCCGAATTTCAAAAGCTAGGGTTAGTTTTAAGAGTTACTGGGACTCCTCACATGCTAAAGTACTTTGCCGAACTGTGACAAGATGAAAGGAGGTGAAAGTAATGAGCAGCTTGAGGGTGTATATTTGTTTTAGTTAGTTTTATCATTGACTTGAACGGTGACAGGCCAGTATACCAAAAATTAAACAGTAAGTTAGGTATTTGCATACATTATAGGCTAATAAGTGAGTTGGAAAGTATAATTGTAGATAGAAAGCATAGGCAGTACCACAGCACCACCGGACTAATTGGTACATCTTTAGCAGATTATGATGGTTTCCTTTATCATTTTACATCCGTTTCTGCTTCAACAGAGATCTGCATGCCTTACACTCATCTGATAAGCTTAATTTTAGTATATTGTTTTCAGCTGTAATAACAAATGAACTGACAACCAGTAAACTGAAGGCATGATTTTTAATTTGTTTTGTTTTGGTTTGATTTTTTTTTTCCCTTCCATTTTACTCATTCCTTTAATTTATTTATTTATACATATTTTATAGCTTTGTTCAAATTTGTATCTGTGGCAAGTTTACAGCATACTGTGCTTAACTCTGTAAAGCCAGACTGTTCTCTCATATGTAGTAAAGCTTTCCACATTATGCATGTTGTGTTTTATTTCACTGTTTGGAGAGCATTTTATGAAATCAGCAGCTAGACGGAAGGAAATCATTTGCATACTTGGCTCCATACACCTGGAATTCCTTAATTTTAGGGATTAACAAAATGAGTCTAATAAAAAGCATAGGGCCTTGTTAATCAGCTCTGTAAACTCCCTTCATTAGCTGTTACTTGCTGCCAACATGAGTGCACATTTCAGGAAATTTACATTGTGCAGGTCAGTTATTACTATTTTATGAACTGATTTCTAATTTTATGTGACACAGTTTGTGTTTTTAGTGTTCCTAAAAGTTAAATAACTTTTTTTTTCTGTTTTTTTTTTTTTGTTTTGTTTTGGTTTGGTTTGGTTTGGGCTGGGTTTTTTTAAGTCTTAGATAGTGTGTGCCCTTGTGCAGCCTCATTCATGACACTTTCCATGCATTAGGTCTATAATAACACCAGTCTATTGACACTGTAGTGTCATTAATATAAACACATGCATTGTATTTGAGTTGACATGGAAAACTTTCTTCCAGACTATAAAATATGGGTTATAAACACCTGAAGTTTTGTCATTTTTTGTTCATTTTTTTAAAGAAAAGCAGGAAAAGATTTATAAACTTATTATGAAATCAGTAATCATAATCACTTTCTCTTACTATATCCTACTAGAGTGAGTGTAGCTCATGTTTTCATTGCAGTTCTTCAGTGTAAAGTTACTCTTGATTACCACTTATTCATTCTTTGAAGACCTGATCTGAGTCCTACTGAGGCATTGGAGACATTTTCCCTACTGATTTCAATTGGCTTTCATCAGGCCCATGATTTCAAGGAACACCTGGGAGTCTGCTATTTTTTTTACTACTAAAACAATGAAAATCTTAAATGTATCAATGTTATGCTTGTAGTGACTAAATTCCTCCTTCCCTCTTCTCAATTCTTTCTTCCTTAGAAAAAAAAATCCGGGTTTTTTTTATCAGTTGAATTTGTTGCTTGCCCTTCAATGCTGGAAATCTCCTGTTCCAGTCATGTAGCAGCTATAAATAGCAATTTTTCAGATAAATTAACTTCTTCCTCTCTATCAGATTATATTTGGACTTTGAACATCCACTGTATCTGTCATGCTGGCTTGACAAATTTGTCTTGACTTCAAGCTAATGCTCTTTCATTTTACAGGAAAGCAAGCTTAACCAGTGAGGGGAAAGCAGCCCCATCTCTCTGGTGCAAAATAGTATGTCCCAAGACCTAGAATGCCTTGGCCTGAGGATCTGACACATCACAGAAATGAATCATAGAGATCAAACAGAAGAAAAATGTGATTTGTGACTAGGATGTACTCATCTCTTGATCATCCTCCTACAACCTTACCATTATTTTTAAGTTTTATTTTATCACATCAAGCACACAAAGTAGCTGAAATAGCTTGAAGTTGAACAGAAGTATCTGTAATTAATAAACATCACTAGAATGCAAAAAGGAAAAAAAAAAGTATCAACTTTTAAATGCTTAAATTCTTAGCAGTAACAAGATTCTGATGGATATTCTGAGAACAAGGGACTAACTTGTTCAAATAAATTACTCATTGTGAATTATGCAATTCACTCTAACGTTGCTACCTAACTCACAGAGGTGTCATGACAATTAATACATACAAAGCCATTTAAGAGATGGAACATGTGATGAAAATACTAAATATTATTGCTATATTCAAAAACTGTTTTTTCATACATATGCAGAAAACCATACAGACAATTTTTCAGAAACTGAGGTTCATGATAATTTCACACTGCAGCTTTGACAAACTATGTTGACTTTTTACATGTACATATATATTCCATTTCCAAAATAATACAAATCAGAATAGAATTACTAAATCTAGATGCATACAAACACATACAGAAATCAGAAAATGTTGCCATCTGAGATAAAATGTAGTGAACTTTCAGAAACCAACAAGATGCTAACTCTGTGTCAGTAAAATTCCTTGATACTTGAACTAGAGTATACGCTACAGAGAAGAAACAGCTCTTAGAAATCTCTGGCAACTGAAAACACACTGTATAGTGGCTGACCCCATGAAACTGCTCCAAAACTAGTATCTAACTTTTTTTTTTTTTTTTTAATGCAAAAAAATTAATGGCCTTAGTATTTTAAGCTACTGAATAAACTGCTTTATGTTGCCACAAAGCAGACTGAATAGCGACTCTACATCTGGCCTGACCTTAAGAGCATAGTGATTTTAAAAATTGTGATAGTATCCACGCAGGGCTGAAATAAAAAGCCTGAAATATTTATCATGTGTCCTTGTTTTAAGCTGGTGGCCAATACTGACAACCAGGAGAATAATATTATTACTTACATTATTCTGTAGGAAAGTTTAGCTTCATATTCTTTCCTTCATATATTCTCACTTTTCTCCTATAGAGAATTGTAGAGATATCCAAAGTATCTATAGCTCAAGAGAAGCTATAAAAAGTGGACAGGCTATTTTCAACTGTTTGTCACCTTAACTTTGACTGGATAGAGCTACATGAAATGACAGCCGGATACAGACCCTCCTTCCACTTCACACAGACTCTGATCACACACTGTCCACTCATTTACATTTTCCCACATATTTTGTTACAAATGACAAAGCTTAGAGGTGATTTGGGGAAAGGCTGGGGCATTCTCAAAAGCATCTTTAGACACTCCTCTCCTTTGCACATCTATTAACCAGTCTTATTGTTAAAAAATGCTTCATAATTCCCTTTGGTGTATGTGTTATATATCTTGCTGAATCTCAACTTCACCCTTAGCTTCCCCTGAAGACAAGTCCAAGGATAAATGATAAGGAAAAAAAGAAAGGAAGGAATAAAGGAAGGAACACAGTTCCCAAGTTGATCATCACAGCCACTGGGATATTAGCCGAAGCAGAGTGAGTAGATAGCACACTGCTGCTAGTCAGTCTGCTGCTGCTGCAGCTTTGTCTAGTGTCACTGGGTTGCTGTCCAGCTAAAAAAAAAAATGCTGCCTAAAGAAGAGCATATTGCCAGTGCTGGCTGCCAACCTTAGAACTAGTGATAATCCAAACAGCACAAAGTGCCCATTATCAGTTCCTTCTCTGAACAGCCCATTAAAAACAGCTGTGCAGATAAAAGAACTGGAGAACTTTGTAGCAGAAATTAAGCAGAGAGAGAATGTGGTGATTGGAGCCAGCCACTGCCATTTAATTTCTGTGAAAGAAGAGTAAAAAAAAAGAAAAAAGAAAAAAAGGATAAGACTCCAATTTATGAATGGGAAAGGAAAGTTGTATGCCTGCCTAAAGCACTGAAAACCACTGTGGAAGAAGATTTCTGAAGACAGGAGGTCTTCATTATGATTTAGGGGCTAATCCTAAAGAATCTCACTGCTGTGAATTGGCAACGCAGACGCCGACACCTGAACGACAGCATACAAATGTAGATACTATCATCTCTCCACACACATACACATTCCCACAGAGGCACCCACCCACAGGATTCCCCAGAGTAAATATCGCTGCTCTGTTGCAGCGGAGCCACCAGGGAACAAACTAAAATCCTTTCTGCTATGGGAAAACAATTCTCAGGAAGTTACATAAAACTGTGGGTACACTGTTTGTCAGGCTGCATCTCCAAAGCAACCCGAGTAAATATTGGCAGCTAGGTGTTCTGGAGCCCCTGGACTGTTTCATGTCTCAGTCCAGCCATAAACAAACACAGCAGTTTGCTCCATGCGAGCCTCAGTTTCACAGACAATAGAGTTCTCCCTCCTCCGTTACTGAAAGTGCATTCAAATAATTTCAAAAGAATTTACGAGAGCTGCTCTGTTAGACTGTGTCCTCTAGCACAGCCTGTCGGAGAGACACAGAGGCATCGCAGGCTTGCATCCGATCAACTCATTCAGCCTCTCATATCTTTTACTCAAAATCCAAATCATCACTTTTCCTGAAAGAATTTTTTGCCTGGACACTGAAAAGATGAAGGGCAGCTGTCATTGGGGACTGACCTCAAACAAGTACAGTATGATGCAGGAGAAGGGCTTCTGAAGAAAACTTGATTTTGAAGATATACTGCTGGTATAAAGAGTCTCTGGTCTCATTTTAAAGAGTCATTTTGGACTCTGTACAAGTACTCATCATTGGTATAACAGGCGCTGAGGAATATTTTGTGATATTATTTCCTCTAAATTTTAGAAATTAATTTTCCTTTTTTTTTTTTTTTTTTTTTTTTCTGAAGAATAGGTAATACTAAGTGAAAAGGGCATGTTTTGTCCTCTAATAAAATCGTAAAAGATATTTTTTTGACTGTTATGACTGCCCCTGTTTCAGGTATGTGTGGATTTGCTCATAATTCATTTGGTGCATATGACCAATCTGGTTTACTTCAATTCTATATGCAATTACATGAAAAAAAGTTCCAGGAAAATACTGCTGAACCTTGCAAATATTATTGCAGTACCACTTAACGTTAGCAGTTAGAATGTCAGAAATCACTTTACCAGCTACTCTAGACAACTGCAGAGATTTTTCATGTTAACATTATATTGGAATTTCCCAAAATTCTTGGAAAGCCTACTCATTTCTTCACCATGTGGCTGAAGGGGACAAGAGCTGGCATGAGGTGGCTCACACAAGACCTTACAACTCTTTTTTGCAGAAGAGCATCGCTCACTGCATTCAGAACTGAATGTAAAGCTCCTCTTTGATTTAGCTTTCCAACAAAAACACAAAGAAATGAAGAGAATTTAGAGGAAAAAAGGAGGAAGTGAATAATAATAAATAATCAAATCCAGCTGTTTCAGAGGGGAAACAGGGGAGAAGGAATCTAGACCACAGTTCATCCTACTAACATAACTTGATGTATATGTATTCTGAGTGTTAAGATGGCCTGGTGATATGTAGTAATTGTATGTATAGACACTAAAGCATTTTTTTCTTCTCACTTCAGGCTTCTCCATTTTAACCAGATCTAAAACATGCACCATCAGGAACTATTGCTTTCTCCATTTTTCAAAGAGCTAATAGATACTAATCATTGACCTCAGACTTGTCATACATCACTAGAAGGATGTTCTCTATAAACAACATGCTGGAGGTCATGTCAATGTCCACTTCCACCTCCTTTGATTTCTGCCCATCTGCAGCTTGCAGGCCAAATAAATCTCGTTAAACAGCATGTGCACAACTCTCTTAAACATTCCAGAGAACAAAGACAAAAGAAACAGTAATGGCCACAGTTATATAAAGCTGCAGCAGTAGCAAAAAAAGTCTACGGGTAGCTTGAGTTTCATAAGCACTGAAAACATAATCTATCACCAAGCAGTGTGCACACTCCATGTGACTACAGCTGGGACACAGTCACAGGCGATTTCTGAGTTGATTTGTGTCTCAGTGCTACAAGATGGTCTCTTCATCCACCTTTCCCTTTGTGTGCCCCCTTTCCCACTCTCAGCTGCACACTCCTGCCTATTCTCTTGTTCTGGCCTGTCTTAGTGCCCTTCTGAACAGATTCTTATAAACTTTCTAAACGAAACTGTACCAAACCCCCCCCCAGTAGCTTTATGCCCAGGCAGATGAGCCATCTTAGCAAAGCTAGCAGAGTAAGTAAAAGAAAAACAAGGAACTGTAACACTGGGAAAAAGGGGATGGATGGATGGATGTGGAAGCTGGACCACTCTCTTTGGCAGCAACAATCTCTACCGTCTCTATGTGTAGCTACCATTCTTTTACAGCCTGGTCACATTGTTAATTTTTATGCCTGGAAAAGACAGAGAAGGGACAGATACACACTTCTGAAGAGACAGAGAACCCACAGGATCCACCAAAACCCACAGCGGCCTCAAGATCAACAGTTGTTACAATGATAAGCCTTGACTTCCAGTAAGTTCAAGATTTAAATACGTGGAGGAGAGAGGCAGTATACCAAGGTGTCAATGAATTACTAGTGGCTTACTAGGGATATGCTTGAACCAAAAGGAAGTAAAGAAATAGAGCCCCAATAACTCTGGCTCATAATTGTAAAGTTGTAAAACTGATTGGTTTCGAAATTGTAAAGCTATTTTGATTAGTTACTTCAATTACTAGAATTTTGCATTATTCTACTACCAAAGCTTTATCTTGATTTAGTGGAAATAGGTAATTGCCACATACAATGGTATTCCAATGATTAATTAACATTCATAATGAAACATACATCCAATTTTTCCTCTGATTTTAAGTTAAACTAGTTTCAACTTCTAGCTGTTTTCTCTTGTTACCCTTTCTTTTTATTAAAGTAGCCCTTCTGAATGTGAAATCTTCTCCCTAGGAAGATAATTATACATCCTGATCAAGTCACTAGTTAACCTTTTCTTCAGAATAAGCAGAATAGACTTTGTTTCTCAGGGAACACTTTTTCTAGATCTTGAATCATTCTTTTGGCTTTTCTCTTAAGCTTCTCCAATTTTACTATATTCTTCACAGAAAATTCTGAAATATCTTTTTGTCAGCTTTGAAGTAGTAAAGTTCAGCCCATTTTCAGCTGCTGCAGTCATTCCTTTCTTGCCTTCAGCTTGTAAAAAATTACAACCACTCCATCCTTAATTTTTGTAAAAAAAGTTTTAAAAGACCTCCTTTACATAAATTCCAATAGCTCTTCATTTGTATTATTTATTTTTTTTTTAATCTTGGAGTTCAGCTATCCCATCACAAAGTTATCAACCTACTTTAGTGCACTTTGATGAATTTCCCAGAATAGACTGTTTCCAAAATTAAACTACATAGTGTAAGTGTCAGGAGTTCCTGCTTTCATGCTGCTGCATTATGGAATAGTCCTCTGGAATTACAGCTGGACAAACTTTGCTCACAAGTTTTAATTCTGTCAATGCTACAGATGACTAAGGCTGTTTACTTTCAGATGTAAAATTGATTGAAAACTTTTTTTTTTTTTTAATTTCTTTTGCCTCACTTTTTGTGACTTATGGAGATACCATCTAATAAAATGGAAATTAATTAATGGTTAACAGCTCTCTAAACTACACTGCATTAGTGTAAGATGCTGTAGGGAATCTGAATTGAATGTAAGAATTATATTCAGAAAAGATTCCATCTGGCAACAGTTGCATCTGCCCATGTTCATTGTAAAGGACTGGGAATAGTAACATTTGTATACCAAATTATTTAATATCTAGTATGATGTTAATTTCCAAGCAAAAAAATGGTTGAAGAACACTGAAACAGAAAGGAAAGGGAAAGATACTTCTGGATTTAAAAAAAAAAAAACAAAACAAAACAAAAAAAACCAACCAAACAAAAAAAAAACAACAACAAAAAAAAACCTCTTGTTTATTTTCTATGGAATAATGAAATTGATTTTGCTTGTAAAGCTACGACTATATGCCAGGCCTTTAGGGCACAGTGTGAGTAAAGGCTTACGTCTTCTGGTTTTGCTCTACTCCAACTTTATTCTGAAATATGCAGTCAAGACCTCCCTCCCATTGTTCTCCATCTATTGTATATAACTTCCACTTCTCAGATTTGCATGAGCAGAAGAATTGTTTAAAACATATATACCACCAGTTCTGGATAGTCCTTTTCAACTGTCGTCTGTTCTTGCCATCACAGTTTAAGGCATGAGAAAAGAGCACTGAAAGGTGCTCTGTATGAACTACATGATCTATTTAGTTAATTGATTTATTCCTGCCCTTACGAACGAACAGCTGTCACAATGGAATATGTTAACATGGTTTACATTGCTCAGATTTAAACAAACCAAGCCAGTACACCACCACTGCTACAGTAATCTCCAGAGCCCCGGGAACAGACACAAACTGAAAGCCTGAAGCTCAAGGCTGAACCACGAAGTAGTCATAGTTGTTTAGATCAGCAGCAAAAGAAGAGGTCTGGTCAAAATTTCAACTTTCAACCAACTACGTACACTGAACTTTGACAAAAGAATTATGATAAAAACTTTGAAAAAGTGTGGCAAAACCCATTCTTTCCCTTCTTTTTTTTTTTTTTTTTCCCTAACTGCTTACAAACAGAGCCAGCTGTCAGCGAGAGGCCAAAGCAAAGCCGCGCTGAATGCGTCAAAGCCCAAGATCTGTCAGATCCCGTCAATGCTGCCCCGAGCTTTGGCTGAGGTAGGCAGCTGCACTCTGCCCTCCGCAGAGCTTTGTGGCAGCATTTACATTTCAGTCCCTCCTAGTACAAGGAGCACCAACAGGTTCCCCACGCTCTAGGTCAAAATTGCACAAATGTGGAATTTTAAAATATATTCTTCAAAGCTAACTTTGGGAGTATTTGAGCTGACATCCTCTTACTGCATTGGTATTAGGGAGGACAGAAAATGGCTCCACATAAACACTCAAGGTAGACTTTGTCACATTGTTAATGTTCTGCCATTAATCCTGATGTTTGGTTCTACAATCAACCTTCTGTTTGGTGATGGCTGTCTTTGAAAGTTGCTCCTAGTCTTTGAAAATGCTAATTGTCAAGCCAACATTTACAGAGGAAGTTGTAAAATGAGAGGTTATTATCTACTGCCCTTGCTCTGATGATAGAAAGAGGCCACAAAGAATAGTTTTCTATTAAAAGCTTCATACCTCTTTGTGGATGGTGGCATGTACAGACAGATTAAAGAGCTAGTCCGAAAAAGAGCATGAGATGGACAAGCGCAACAGAGGCTCCACAGTCTGCACTTCATCTAGCTGGGAAGATATCCAGTCTTGATTTCAAATGATGGAGAATCAGCATTTGAAAAAAACACTTTAAATTGTCTAGTGGTTAATTAATCTTAACGTTAGGCTTGTATATTATTTTTGATTCAAGTTTTTTTAACTTCTTTATGTGCTGTCACTTCACTAAAGGATGTTTTTATCATTTGTTTCCTTTTTCCTCCTGTGATTAAATTGTCCACTTTTAGCACTTTCTCAGGGGATCTAAATACACAGAATTCCTTAAGTCTCACTATAGATTTGTTTTCAAGATCTTGGACTAATTTTTATGTCTTTTTCTGAGTTTTGCTCTTTTGTTCAATAGAAAAACTATAAAAAAAACACATAAAATATATGCTTTATTAATACTTCATATATAGGTAATAATATTTCTTTCTTATACACCAAGAACTGGTCTTGTTTTCATGCTTTTCTGGATGTTCATGTCAATTCTTTTCCAAGTCCCTTTAAATAGCCTAACAAGTACCTATTTTCACTATTCAATTTCTTCAATGAAGAAGGTGTAATTGTGACACTGAATCTTGCAGAGCTGTTGTGCACAGAGAACCACAATTGTCACAACAGCTATAGCCAGGACAGGTCTGATTCTTGTATTTAGCCCAGCATGTAGAGAGTTCCAGTTCACATTTACTGCAAATAATTCCCTTATCGTTTGTTGCCATTAAGACATACAATGTATTTGATACATAACCGGGCTAGCTGCAATCAACTGCAGCAAATGCAGAAACTCTAAACTGAGCAGATGAAGGGGAATCAACCCATGTCAAGACTGAATTAGGTAAGCAGGCCCCAAAGTTTGTGTGACAAAACCAATCAGCGAGCAGAAACAGCACAAACAAAATCTGCAGATATATGGTTAAGAGGACCACTTTTATCTAACATATGCCTCAGTACATGATATTGTGATTGTTGGTGTGGTTATAACAACTATACATAAGAAGTACAACAGCATATATGAACGCAGACCAAAGAAAGAAAGTGTCAACGTTTAGAAGGGTAAAGTGCAAAATAAAAAGCACAAGTGTTGAAGACAGACTTACAGTGGCAGAAGAAAAACCAGGAAGACTTTACTGGGAATTTAGCAGAGGAAGAGGTAGTCAATTTTCTCTAAACTGGCACTCCAGTTAAGGCAATTGATACTAAAGTGTGCATACAGGCACACTCCTGCAAAGTAGCCACTTCTCTGTGAGAAACTGGAGAGCTTTGCTGCTGTCAGGACTGAAAGCACTGAGTTCTTATTTTGTCTTTTCATCTCAAAGGTGGAATCTTAATCACAGTCATAATGATTTATCAGGTATGCAGAAGACAGAGATAGGCCTAAGTCACTAAGTTTTATTTACATAAGGTGCTAATGCAAAAAAGTCACATGGTTTCAGTACATTTTCTCCATACCACAGCTTTCCCCTCTCTGGAATGTTTTTAGTGCTTTAGTCGAGCTGTAATCGCGGTGAAGTTAGGTGTGCTATGTCCACTCCTGGTTTTCCACCATCCCTACAGCACTAGTCCCATTTGTTTAGCTGTGTTTTGATCTCCTAATTCACACCCCAGTGTGCAATGTCTCCGCCACCGAAAAATTCCTACCCTCTTTTCTCTGGCTCCTAAGAGGTGCCAAAGCAAACAGTTAGCGATCACACCACAAACTTCTGTTAATGTTCCAGGAAAAGAGATCCAGCAGTTCCTGCAGGCTACTAGGAAGGTAATGGTGCAAACATGAGGATGCTAAAAGGATTAGCAGGATGTGTATGTACCACCTTTCTGGAGGCAAGGAGCTAACAGAAGTTGCAAAAACAACTACAGAGTGAAAACCAGTGAATTCATGTATTGAAATGGAATTTTATGTTTATACCAATCACATACCAAAAGTATTATGATAACTATCTGTACTTTACTCTTATCAGTAGTTTTAATTTACACTAAGGATATACATTAAGGATTAAGAATCTACCCACATACAAAAGTACAGCAAAGCTCCCATCGAGTTCAGTGGTCTGAGGCTGAGCCCCATAACAAGGTATTTTAGACAACACACATGAAACTACATGAAACCTCCTAAATGTCTGTGTTATACATGCTATATTTTTTTTTTTTTGCATTGCAGGTCCTAATTAGGGCTGTGTGATACTAAATATAGTCAGAAATAACATTCTCAAAGTGAAGAAATGCAGAATCATTTAAACACAGGATTTCTTAACAAATTCCTTGATTTCACCTTTTTGAATTTTACACTGAGTTTTGTCAGTTTAAAAATTTACTCTAGAGCACTCCTAAAAGGAAGGGGAGAAGGGAAGTAAAAAAAATCCCAGACCTTACAGGCATTTTACCACAGAGACACTGAAAAATAAAGACCATTAGCAAAAAAGTATAATTAAATTAAAATGCCAGCTTGCCAAAGAAGCTCAGTAAATGGGAAATATATCAAACTGTGATAATACAAATGGGCTATTTCTCAAGGTGTGAGAAAGTCAATGGAATAAACTCTGATAATTTGCTGACTTTTTATGTACAAGGTAGAGTAATGACTTAAAAGTAAATTGCACAGTAACAAACACAACAATATATTATGTACCACTGTTACTCTTCATATTAACATCAGTATTTTAGGTAGTGTGCTTTGAGCAAATATTAAATATAAAAAAATGGGGGGGGGGGGGTGGCTGAGGCAATCTGGCCTGATGCTTGTAAATAATGCTACAATTTCTTGTAATTATGTCGTTTTATATTTTGATGTCTGCACTTTCCCAGAAGTCATTGCGGCTCATTTATTTCAAACATGTTTTAATTTCTATTTGCCCATTAACGACAGCAAGGGCTTTTTCTGCCTAAACCCTGTCTTTCCATAGGAGTATAGTCTTTTCAGAATATTCAAAATTACTTTTGGCATGCAAGTTCATTTTGCTAATTCCTCTTTTAGTGTGCAAATAACCTTTGAAAACTCGACTCTAGGTGTTTATGTGTCAGGCCAGTGCCAAGCCTTGCCCCTCGCCAAGCGCGGATCCCTGCGGCTCTGCTGCCCTCTGCTGCAAACACAGCCGGGGGTGGCGCGGGGCGGGGGGCACCCAAACCTCTCCCCTGCCAGCTCGTCACTTTGAGAGCATCTCTCCTGTTTTACATGAAAGTCCGCTTTCCTACTGTCTACGTTAAGTCTGAACACCAAAAAGCAGTGTTGGAAGTAAGAGTGATGAGAAGATGCTATTCTATTCATAGGAAAATATTTAAATTAAAACAAATAAAATCCTCCCTTTTCCTTTGCTGTGACTGAAATACAACTATGGGGGTGTCATCTGACACTGGGTGAGCTTGAAAAAACAAATCTTCCAAGAAATAGATTTATTTATTTTAACATATCTCTAATAATTTCATTGAGAAAAGTTGAAATAAGTACCTTCCTGGCTAATTGTACCGTTTCCCAAGGATATAAACTGCTTTCTAGGGCCCCCTGCATGTAGGACAGGGTCAGAGGAAAACAATGCCAGCATTGCCGGGGCAGTTCGAAACACCAAAGCCTGCTGCAGAGCCAAGACGCTTCCTCCTGGGGGTCCCCGTGCCCTTCAGGGCTGTTGGGTCAGGGTCGCTGTGTGCCCTGTCTGAAATTCACTGGTCACCAAGGCAGAGAGGATGGTAGAAATTAATAATTGCAAATTATTTTTAAAAGGAAGTACTGATACCTTAAAAAGATATATTTTTTTTTTCATAAACCTGCTGTGTATTTTAATGAATTTAATTTTCATTACATAGCATGCAATTAAGCAAGCAGAGTCAAATCTTCTCACAGATAAACTTGCATTCAAAATGTTAAAAGAATCTAATGTGACCTTTAAAGGGCTAGATTTTAAGCAGTCAAACGTTTGCTTTCCACAAGCTAGCATGCACTTTATATGTATTATCTACCTGATTTTTATCCTGATAGACCATAACAGCTTCTAAAGAGCCATTATAGATTATTGTGTAAATCCTTCTTTGTTCATGGACTATTGACCCAACAGTGCATTATGTCCCTAAAGAAGTCTTGATAGTCCATCATTTTAATCCAGCTGCAAGGTTAGTGCATGATGTACGGAAAATCTTTACATAATTTTCAATGAAATTAAATAAGAATTTGTCTGCACAGATAAAATTCAATATCAGCAATATTGCAGGGTATACTTGAATATGGAATATTAGATCCTGTTATGGATTACACATCTGTGTGTTTCTTATTAAAATTACATCCAGACTGTGTAATGAGAATAGTTGGAAGTGGATAAAACTATTATCTGAGCTTCAGAGCTAAGGTAACTACAGAGATTTTATTTTTAAACAGCATTTTAATAAAGAACATGTTCATTTCAGATATTAGTAAGCAATTTGAATGGAATTTGGGATATAGAAAACACTTCTGAAAAAAGCAGAAATCATACTCTCAATTACTCACAGCTTATGCCTAAACGCAACACTGCCCTCTAAACAGAAATTGTATGCTGCGATGTAACCCAAAACGCAAAACTTCTTAAAAGTGCTTAGTTCTACGAACTACACGCAATGGACAGAGAAGTGACACTTTCTGTCTCGTCACGCAGGGCAGATGCTGTGTGACAGATGGCTCTCAGGTGGCAAGAGGGTTGCAGCGGTGCGCAGCCCGCCAGCGGCTGTGTCACGGGTTGTCTCGAGCACCACCCAAAATCCCTCCTTTGCATACATAGCCCTGCTAAGGCAGTGTCTCGAGTTTTATGCTACAGTTGCTAAAAAAAATTAAACTCTTTAGAGATTTGTACTTCTCTTATCTATACACATGTTTATCTTTCTCACTGAAACTATTTGGAGCTTTTGTTTAACTTCAGAATTGTCCAGAAATGAAATAAAATCATTATCGTGAGTGAACTGACATCATGCTGCTATATTGTCATTTTAATTCCTTGCCCATTTCCCAGTCAAAATATGTTCTAGTTAGTAATTTTCAAATCTCCTGAAAGAATTTATTTTTTGTGCAATACAGACATCACAGAAATCCTGATTTGCTGAATTCAAAAAGCACTTTGCTGCAGACAGTTACATTTGACGTATAATAAAATATCTGGATCAAAATTTCCACCAGTTTGAGAGAGCGCTCCTCTCAAAACTACTGCTTCTAAAAGAGCAATAACGTTGCCAAATCACTGCATAAAAGACAGTTTCCTGGCAGCGTGTAACTAGATGTCTAATGGTTTTACAGTAATGCTGGACAATAGTTTTATAGAAAGTAACCCCTGGGGTATAATTGCAGTATTAGCTATTGCTCCAGATGAAGACAAGAGTGTGAGAGAAGTTGTTTTCACCCGGTAAGAAAGGGTACAGGAAAATGACGGAGCTCCTGGCCTCAGAAGAAAACCGGGAAGAAAGGCTATGACCCCATCCTTCCTCTCTTCATTCATGGTATTACCATGACAGGACTCTGTTTCCTCAGGGAACACCCTGCCCCATCCATCTCCCCATACTTCAACTATCCCTCCAGTACACTAGCCCCTCCAGGCAGAGCAATCCAAGAGCCGTCAGCAAAGAGCAACCTGAGCAGCCAGGGTGTAATGGGGACGCTGAGCACTGGGGAACAAGGGGTTCCCCATGAATTCATTCCTCTCCTTACAAGCCAGAGCCACTTCTGTACCTCTTCACCACGGGGACGGCTTTATCTTGTGGACCACACGCTACAATAATTGTGGATGAATCTTCAGGCACTGTGTTCCATGCCCCTTGGACCGTTCACTTCACCAGTGTTTAGAGCAGTACCAAACACAATGATCTCTGCTTGCAATACATGAACCCAGCGGGTCAGTAGGAAACATTCCCTTTAAGCCTTACATGGGCAGCATAAGACCTTATGTAAGACACAGGTATATTCTCCTTTACTGCCTACAGAAGCAGACCATTAATATTTTACAGATTTCTCATCCTCCACATTCGTGTAATTTATCAATGCCCAACAGGTCCTCTTCCAGCTATACATTAAAACTATTTTCAAAATATTTCATTGTCAGCCCATGGCACCTTCATTATTTATTAAGATAAGGGACATGATGAACAGGAACAGTAGGTAGCTTGTTTGCTCAAATGTACTTTATGAATTCTTTGAATGCACAGATCTGCTAGGAATATATAGCCTGGAGGTATCCAAGAGTCATAGGTATGATTCATGCAAATAATAAAAATATTGTATGTTTGATGTAGTACCAGCATCACTGAAAGTTCTGCTGTTGATACAAGCAAGACCTTTGAACCCTGTGACTTTACTTCATGTGTACAGGAATATAAACCAGATACCTAATTGTATTTAGTACAGAGTCTATGTTATGGCTTTTTACAGTATGATGAGTGAACACTATGAACAGGTGAAAGGAATCCATAGTTCATTCTCTATTCATTATTATATTTTTTAAAGAAGAATGGTAAAGTTCCCCCTTATGCCCCACAAAAGGATTCCTTTAATTGTCATTGTCTTCTACACAGTTTTTTTTAAATTCCCTTTTTTTAACCAACAACAAAGACACTATCATAAAAAACAACACTGCAAGAATCATTGTTTGTCCTCTGATTACATGATCTGTTGTTAATTCAGAGAATTACAGTACTTTTTTATGTTGACTAAAGAGACTCACAAAGTCCACAAATAAACAAAGAAATCGACACATGAGCAAGGCAAATTCCAGGCGGAATTTTGAAATGTGGTTAGAAAGCATCAGAAATTACTTAGATCACTCTCTCACCCATCTCACTCTCACAGTAATATAGAAACCCCATTCAGCAATTAACTCAGAGAGGGTAATAGGGAAAAGCAGCTTTTAAGAAACAAATCTGGACCTGAGCACCGAAGTTTGTAGAAATATGCCATATCACTCTCTTTTTCAAGTGTACTAGGATATTTGTCAGAATAGAAAGTGCAAATCCAAGCAAAACAGCACCTGCAAGTACAGATAGGTATGACACACATTTCTGCCTCCTCAGCCCCAGCCCTACACAACTCTCATCCAGCCCTGGAGTAACAAACCAACTGTGCAGATCTTGCATTGGGAAATGTCTTTGATTTTACACCAGACAGCAATACACTTAAAATAAACACAAGACACAAAAACAAACACCACAAACCACATTCCCCCTTGATTAATACCTTCTACAAGTCAGATTAGCAGTGTAGGTACAAACAACCAAATGGCCTTATGGCATGTCCTTTACCTGTTAAAGGCAAACTGTTACACGGAATCTCATGTCCGACTATAGCACCTCAATAACTGTTAAGTAGCCCTTGAGCCCACTGGGCTTTATGCCCAGGCCAGAGCAGATGAGATTTGTTCCAACCCTGAAGTACAGAAGCCTTTCCGCAGAATCTGTACAGAGATGAGTACATTCAACTTGGAAGACCCCCAAGTCAAGATGGAAACAACCACTCTATAGGTCCCCAGATAACACGGACAAGCAGTTTGTAACAACCCTTTTGGAAAATCAGAACTGTAATTTCCTACTCAAAATTTTCTTCAACGCTCTTAAATGTATTATTCTCTCATTAAATTGTTTCAGTTATGGTGAAAATTATTTCCTATCTATGGACGACTTGTGAACTGTCAGCAGACAAACACTTTTTGCATATTTGATTCTTAAACTGCATAATCAATCACATAGTATAATTTGTTTCCTGGTTGGACTAACTGATATTATAAATTGTTCTACTTCTCCTCTAGATAAATATTGTTTTGCAGGGAAGCAACTTAACTAGAAATCTATATCTGGTAGAAGGAAGAAAGCTGTATTTACAATCAACTCATAAGCAAAACTATATTGATTTTTTTTTAATCAAAAACTCAATAAAATGGACATTAACACAATAGTGTTTTAAGTCGTATTACAATTTATTAATGATTCCTGTCATTATTCACCACCTCTAAGCATCTGTATGCATAGAAAATCACCTCTTTGATAAGGTAAGGAAAGACTATCACATATACTTAGTTTAATCAAGCCAGCTGGTATTTAATTTTGTATAAATTTCAGTTAAAGGAAATTTAATTTTCTCTCACAAAGATAACTTTTATACTAAAATGTAATCATATGTCCATTACATATGACATTCAATTTTATGTTTAATAGAGTTTGTCAGATTGAAAATTGCAGTTTAAGACATAATCCTTCATAGGGCCTGTCACATACACAAATCTGCCATTTCATTTTTATTAAGTTACCCAATAATTTTTTAACAGACAGTTATCTCTAGAAGAGATCTCACAAAGTTTCAGAAGAAAAGTTGAATTTGCTTTGGTCAGTCTACGTTCAGAAAAGCTCACTTCAGCAGGGGACAAAAATAAATCTACAGCCTGGAACATGATGATTTTGTGGTCATGAATATTAAATTGTAGAAATATTCACCCTTGAAGGTGTAAAAACATTGTTTGGTCTTAAATCACATTCAGTCTCATAACATCAATAATTTTAATGTATTTTTTCATTAACCCCAACAAGTATTATGAACACAATATTATAAGATAATAGCTCACAGATTTCAAAATTATCCACTGTGGAGGTCTTAGCAACTGAAGGCATGATGGAGTACAACAAAACATAGCACATATAAAAGAGATTTTTAAAGGAACAGCTAAGGGAACAACTTATTTAAAAGAAGCTGAGCAGCTACCTCCCACCTATAACTTTCTGATGTTGCTAGAAAATGAGGTGGAAATTAGTTAAGATTTCACTTCAGTTTTCCTGAAGTGCTCAGCTGGATTTACCTGAGAGCAGGACTTGATATTTAGATTTTGAGGTCAATAGATTTTGTCAAATGTTTTTGGAAAATACTCTGCTAAATAAGGATGCAGTAGTGACTGCGTACAGAAGAATTTAATATGTTATGACTATATGCTCTTTTACCAGTGTTTTGATTTTCCTTTTGTTTGCTTCTTTCATGTTGTTTCTATGGGCTTGTTTCTTTAAAATCCAGATATGCACCTTTACATATTGTCACCCATTTGGATGGGTAAATGAAGACCAGGTTTTTGAGCCAGTTTCCCAGCTGGTGTATGTCAGAATGCCACTGAAGTCAACAGAATTAGAAGTACACTTACACAGTGCTGTAATACTCCAATCAATGTTCATTTAACACAGAAACCTCCCAAAGACCCAATGCCAAAGACTATATATTTCCATGAGTTGCACTTAAAGCAAAATCTACCTCGATAAAAACCAAACAAATAAACAACCATAAATTGCTTTTATTAATTTATATCTCGGCCTTTTAGGTCAGCAGAAGTATCTGCAGCACTGGAGTCCAGAGGTAGGGAGAGGAGGAGGAGGTTGTGGCTCTTTTCTCTAGTGATGAATGGAAGTCTGACTACAGCAGTGATGTACACTATCTCAGTTGCTGCAGGGGTTAGATCACATTAAAAGAGGAATGTGCAATTGAACTGACAGAAAGCGAATGATTAGCACTGGACATCAGTCATTTGTTTCAAGACTGTAATATGGTAGGAAACTCTGGGCACTGGTATTCATCTGCAGGATTTCACACTGGTCGATAGATATGTTCTAAGATAATAGAAGTTGTTTTTGTTGATATAAAAATACGTGATTTTTTTTTTTTTTTTTACCAGCAATAATTAGTCAGAAAATTTGAAAATGTCAAAAAACCTGCATCAGTTTTTGGCCCAGCGACTGACTACAAGTACAGGATTATTCCTAAATCTTCTTGTGGATTGCCCACTCTAGCTAACAGTATCCCAAGGGCGAACACTTCAGACACTTTACCACAACTGATGTATAACACTGTCAGAAGCTTCTTGCTGATAATCAACCAAAACTTTACCTTTTTAATATCTTCTTATAACTTCTAACTATACTCACTGAGCAGTTACTCTCCTGCCTTGGTGTTAACACGTTTCATATACATGTAGATGGTTATCATACCCTCACTTTATCACTACTTAGGCAAGCTCTACATTTTCAGCTTTTTTTGTCTTTTATCTTCAAATCCATTCCCCTAGTCTTCAGATTTTATATCACTACTTAGACACTAAAGGGGAAATCCGATGTGCTAAGTTTTGGTATACTTGAAAAGAGTGGAAAGGTATTTGTCTGCTTAATTCTCCACTTCATTCCTAAGCATGCTCTTATTTTGCTTTTATGAAGTCTGGGTAAAATATTCAGACTGTGTTTGTAAGTGACATTTTTTCTTTATGAATTGTGCATAAGCAGATATATATTTTATTGTGCAGTTTGATTTATAATTTGTATTTTTTTCAGTTTATATTAAAACATAGATGAAGTTTATGAGCGGGAGTTGTGTTAAACTGAAAATATTGAATATTTGATACTATGTATATTATTTGTACACTCGGTCCCTTAGACACAGAACATAGAATTATGTTGGTCTTCATTTTCACAAGAACAGGGTGTAAGAGACTTGTATAAAATGTGCATTTCTTCATAATTGTGAACAGTATGTGGATGCAAAAACTGAACTGCTGCACACAAAGCAGTGTTGTTTAGATGCTTCAGTGACAACGTTACAGCCATTAATATTACAATAGCTGCCATGGAGAAAGGTCCTGAACTGTGAATCCTCAACAGGGCTCCAGCCAGACGTTGGGATGCACAGACTGCGTGTGATGCTCTGGAGGTCTCCAAAGTAATTTTTCACCTGTCCACATGGCACCGTTCTTGAATTTATCAGTCTGGACCTCTCTTGAGCAAAAACGTGGTTAAGGATCCTGTTTGGCCTTGCTAACCAGTGCTCTGGAAAAGGCTGCTGGGGTCAGGGCTCTGGCCAGGGTTCAGTAGAGCTCTTTAACAGGTCTCTCCTGTTCCCACATGAGGGGGTTGTAGGACCTGTTTTAACGGGACACTCTCACACAAAAAGCAGAAAAAGCAGCAACAGAGCAGCATATGCTTTTGGTGAGCACTATCCCTGATGAGAGAGAGGCCAGAGAATTACCTTAATCTTGGAAGTAGCTCCTTCATTTTAGTGAGCTACATTGGAGTAAAAAGGAAGTCGACTTTTCATTTTTTTAATAAAGTTCAAATCTATTCCTAAACTTCTCATGCATGTCCATTTGAAATAAGCTTTGTATGAGTAAATCTTCATGGAAGACAACAGACTATGCAGAACTAAATCTGAGAAATTCAGATTGAGTTTTTAATATCTTCAGATCATTGGAAGAATCTATTTATAACCACATGTGTTTCAAATTGCCCTGTTTAAGTATTTAATGGCAAAGCATCTGGACAACCTGATCAAAATGTGTTAAAATTATTTGCATCAAGGTACTTTAAATTACTTCAATAGCCTCGTAGATGCTTGTCTACAAGTACATTCGCTAGAGTTTGTTTTATTTTAAAATTCATTTTATATAACATAAACTATTTTTCTTCACCATTTCTCCTTTATCAATCATTCCCCTGAAGAACAGTTCAAATGCTCTAACTACCAAGCTCAGATAAAATAAAACTCTATCTATTAGTCCCTGAAAAGACAAGGATGCTTTCAAAGAATCCAATGGTTTGGACAGACACACAAGTTAGTTGTATTACAGAAGTCAGCATTACTAATGAAAATTGCTGGTAGTTTAAGATAAAAGCAATACAACCAAGTGAAAAAAAAAAAAAAAACCAAAACAAAAACACCTTTCTTTTTAAGGTATTCAGTGATGCAAATAAAAATAATTTTATAGTATTTCAAAATGTAACTGGCCACTTTTTTTCAGAATAACATTGATCTGTATTGTTTCTTCTCATATGTTGGTATAAAGCAATTTACATTAGTATAAAGGTTTGCTACCGGACTATTACGTATGACTCTTGCTACAAAGAAATTGTGATAATCATACTGCTTAGTAAATCTAGACAACTTTTACTATAAAACCAACAAGATACAACCGACCAAACTTCAAAATCATTGAGGTAAATGCAACTTTCACAACACAGAAGCTTATATACACAAGTAGGTCTCAAAAGCTTGACTACTGTAATCTACATTTAATAGGTATTTTGAGATTTAAAGTAAAATAGCTTGCACTAGAGCAGAGTCAGTTTGGAGAGATCATTATAAAATCCCATTATCACTGCTACAAGTTGGACTATTTGTCATCACAGAAGAGATGACAAGCTCAGAAATACTACATTTGTTATTATCAGATGATAAATGATATTCCATTAAAGCTGCAATACATCATCTGTAAAGCTGCAAAGAAGATATCAAACCTATCAGCACTTGACTTATAATTTAATTTTCAAAAGCTGTCAACTAAAATTCCAAAGGCTAAGCATTTTCATTTTTAAAGTTCATCTTATTTATTTTCCTCATCTGTTAGTCTAATTTTTTTGATATGGCAAAAATAACTGATTATGTGCAAGGTATAATTCTTTTTCTCTTGATTAAGTAATACATCAGATGTCACTTATGTATTAAAAATATATGACAAATAATAAAGCAAAAGAGTAGTGATGAACATACCTTATTTGGCTTTCTTCTTTATTTGTAAATGCAACAGTAAAGGATAGGTCAGTCTAAAAATATTTTGAATATGTTGTTTTCCAACTAATATGGAGTCTGATGGTTTTGAAATTTATAATGTGAATTTTACTATGTAGAAATAGAAAATTAAATATAAACTTATTCAAACGGGTACTTGACAAGTATCTGGTTAACATCTAAACAATTTTGACATTCCAAATTCCAGAAAAATACTAAAAAAGCAATTTGGTCTGGGGATTGACCAGCTGGGGAGCAGCTCTGCTGAAGAGGCACTGGGGTCCCGCAGGACAGCCAGCTGAGCACCAGCCAGCCAGGGCCCTGGCAGCAACGATGGCCAACAGCATCCAAGCCTGTATGAGCAGGAGCCCGACAGTACATCGAGTGAACCGAGGCTCGCCAAGCAGGGGCACAGGTTGCACAGAGAGGTTGTGCAGTCTCCATCCTCAGGGGGTTTCAAACCCCAGCTAGAAAAAGCCCTGAGGAACCAGGTCTAAGTCCACAGCTGACTCAGCTCTGAGCCAGAGGTTGGACTGGAGACTTCCTGAGATCCCTTCCAACCTGAATTATCCCATGATCTTATTCCTGTAGCACAGAAATGCAACAACTAAAAGCAAGAAACAAGTCCTGTGTGATCGTTATAACTACCACTGCTCCAAAAAACAAAATAAAGAGAAAAAAAACAAAACCAACACAACCAGAAACTACTTCTAAAAAAAAAGCCTCTTAAAAAAAAATCAAAACTCCATGCTTGTGTCTTTGAACAATAATATTGTAGAGGAAACCCTGTATACAAGTTACTTTTAATTTCAAAAATATGTACAGTTTGAAATTACAGGACTGATGCAAGTATTGAAAGTGATACCCTGTAATTTGATTATTCATTTTATTTTATTTCAGTGTTACCTAGTTCTTCATATTTTTCAGAATATTTCTAAAGTCAGAGTCTATCACATATTATCTGAATATCTTTAGTGCCAGTTAGGCACTGTGTATAATGAAAATGTTTAAGCTATTGACATGCCAATTTTTGCTGTATGTTACTGCAACGTGTGATTAAACAAGTTTCGGACACCATTGCATCTGGCAATCCATTTTTAAAGTAATTGACTAAAAGCACTTTCTGACTTGATACATTGTGTTAAAGTTTGTGCTTCTTCATTTATTAATTTAACATTAACTTATAATAGCATCAAAGAACTCCAGGTATGGCATTTCCCAGCAATAAATGAAGGGCACCAACTGAATGCTGGGAAGCAATCCAAAGTAACTTGGTAGCTAAAAGATATAAATTTGCTATTTACTCTTTGATGTTTGTGCTCACCACCCGAGACTGCCCTATCCAGAGAAGAACAAATCCATAGCTTTATCAACAATTTCAGTTTGGCTTTAAAAACACTCAGGTCCTCAGGATTTTCCAGAGTTCAGCAATAAGCAGTTTAACAGCCCAAGTTAGGCACAGGGCAGTTTCTTTGCAATTAGAGCTGAGCATAATCTAACAGGTTTATTGTAAATGAGATTTTCTGTGCTATGTATCATAGAATTATATGATTAAGGATATGAAATACTTTCTTTGTCAAAGAGTAGAAGTGATGTTTTTTTTGGAAATACTCTTTCATGTTCACAATTCTGAAGCAAAAATTAAACCACCAACTCTTTTAACCACCGTAACGCAGATAGCTCCTGCAGTACCACTGTGTGCACAGGGCCCACTTGAGGTGATATATTCAACACCAATTTTTTTAAATTAAGAAAATCCACCTTTGACTAAAATTAGCAAGTGCTAATCTCTAGCACAGTTTTGTTCACCCTGTCTGGATCTGGCAGCAGTTAATCTGTTCTTCCTATTCCAACTTTGTGTGAGTTTCAGGCAGGGAATTTTGGTTCCCTGCACCAGATCCAGTTTAACTTCCTTTTCAATACTGCCACCTACAAGGGAAAACAATATCTACCAAGTTGCTTTGAAAATGTTGCCTTCAGCATTGTGTTACTCTGATCACATTCATCTCTGTCCTTTTTTTCAAATTTGATTTTAAATATTTACAACATCATGCATCTTCCCGTCCCGAAATTACTAACGAACTGTTACTGTCTGTGAAACCTGCTGGATGAGTGATGGCCAACTTAAAAGGGAGCATCAATGTTTTATTTGTCAAATATAAGCTGAAAATAGTCTGCAGATACCTTTTTTTTATTGATACTCTACTTTTTTTGGAAAGGTACCTTATGTACTTAACCAAAAAAAGACTCTATTGTGTATTATAAAATATTAAAAACCTTGAAGGAAAGAGATCAACACGTAGTAGTCACTAACTTGAGTTAAATGCAGAAGAACAGTATGAGAGGCAGATTAATGAAGAAACTAGTTTCAGGACAGTTTAATAAAATGAGTTTCAAAAATATTTGTGAACAGTGCTTCCACAGTTGCATATGAATTCTGAAAAAGACTAAGAAAAACCAAAATATCTTTCAACTTCATCACAGAAGAAAACCGCAAAATCAAATTTGAAACCACTTAATTTTTACATTCTTGATATTGCCATTTCTTATGCTTTCTCATTTTTTGCTGTGAGCACCAACAAAAATCTTGCAGTGACCGCTGTCTGCCAGAGGTCTTAATAGTACTGCTACTAATTGTAGCTGGAAGACGTATGGCAGTGATTTAAATCAGTGTACAGAGCCATAGACTGAGCTGTATACCAGTTCAATCTTTGCAAGATGACTGTAATTGTTGCCAGAACATGAGCAGCACAAAATATAGCTTGAATAAGTGACAAACAGAGGGATACAAGTAGTAGAACAGGATTAAATTAAAATGAACAAACGACTTCTCAGAGTACTGCTAGGGTAAAATATAAGGGAAAGGCATATAAATAGTAAGCTGAGAAGTATTTGAATGTGAAATAGGCCTTTCACCTTAAAGAAAGGAACAGAGATAGTAGCAAGGGAGATGTCTCAAACTGGAGTGTATACAGCAGAGGAATCAGTTCAGCTGTTCTGTTACTTCTTTTCAATTCCCAGATTCCAAAATACTAAAAAACCTATTAAATATAGTTGGATAATATTAACATAATTCAGTTATTATCAATATTACAAGAGAATACAGGTCCACTTTTACTCTCGAGTATATCCATACGTAACGTAAATGCTTTGCAATATGTATTATTTGCAATATTGCAGTATACAGTATGCATTCTGCATTTTTGCATATAAAGTATACAAAATATATATATATGTACAAAGCTGTCATATGCATCTTAGTGCCCCATGATCCCTCTGCTTCCCTGCCATATAGTGAGATGCAATGGAACTGACGAGTGACATCTAAAAAAAAAAGGCACTTTTTATTTTATTTTGGCCTGTAAATCATGAGTGCTCAGTATCTGAGCTGTTTAGATTAAGCATACTGTTTTCCCAGTTGGATGAATGTAAATCCTAGAGTCATATTTCTAGCATAAGTAATATTGTAAATTTGAATTCTACCTTTCCATGGGCATGTTTTAGTAGTTGCTTAAGGCTCACTGTTTACCCAAATGTTTCTGACAATAAATTAATTTGGTACAATACTTATAAGAAGCAGATGTTCAGCAAACTAACCCTCTTAAAATACTGAACAAATATTCATTTTCCCAATGCTCAACAATTCTTCTATGTGAACCCTAAACTGATCAGTAGTATCTTGCTTATGTAGGAGATTAAGGACTAAGTCCATGGCTTTTGTTTTCTTAAGCAGAGACGAAGTAAAAGAAATGGGGAAAAAAAATACCCAAAAAACCCAACAAACCAGCCAAAAAGATGGCAAACTCTCTCTTTAGGCAACAACTGTTCCCTTCTTATAGCAGTATTAGCCCAAAGTGTTGAGGAAACAAGATTGTGTAGCAGCCTAAGAGTCTCTGCAAAAGTGTTTTATCAGAGTGAAAAGAGCAAGGAGGCCAAGGTCTGCCTGAAGAAAGCTGTCAGAGTCTAATGGTGAAGAGTCATTTTTTAAATGTTGTGCATATTCTACACACACACACACACACACAGAGCTTTGATACTATTTCCCATTGTGGATTATACAACTACTATAACACTAGATGATAATAATGATTTTTAAAAATTTTTAAACAATTGTAAATAATTCACGCTTTTACAGTGCTTATCCATTCCACATCTGGATTCCAACATGGAGACTTTTTCAATCCCAATATTATTTTTACTGTTTTACAAAAACTTTTCTATTTTCCATAGCATTATTCTATCAGAACCAGAGCTCTATAGGCCTTCCCATCCTTTTCAGTTCCTATCAGTATCCTGTTCCAACTTCCTATATTAATAAAAAATGTGCTAATAATTACTATCTTTCTCGATTTCTGGATTCTTTTTTGTTTAACTTCACTAGCAGTCCTTGTTTGTACAAACATAACATATAGTCCCTCTTGTGTTAACATGTTTTTAAATTCCTTCTTCGACTTTTCTTTAGGGAAGAAAAACAAATAATCTGCTCTGTCATATATACTAGACAAAAGAATCTGGAGAATTTGGGAATTTACTTGTGTGCATTCAAAAATGCTTCTTTTCAGTTACTGAAAGAAGACTGGAAGATGCTTTTCAAAAAGATAATGGAGTCGTCAGTATCTCAGCCCCCTCCCCTTCTGCTACTCCTATGCAGATTACTGACTCATCCTTTAACATAAACTCTGTGTTTGCCTGCAGAGCTCTCATTACCTTTGACAACATTTTTGGTGCCAGAACATCTAATTTTCAACTTTAGAGTACACAGATAAGAAAAAGAGACAGTACTTGTTGCCGTTGAATTATGCAGAAACCAAATCCTATTGTTACTACCTTTTCTTGTCACATTGATGAGAAACAAAGTGGTGCTTTTTATAATGCATCTGTATAACACTGGGAGATTGTGGTCCATTACTTCAAATGGCACTTCATGTTTCTAGTGTAAAAATGGATGTAAAATATTTTTCTTGAGTGTTTAAAATTATGTATCAATGTTTTCAGCTCAGATCCCAGAACATTTTGTTGAAATCAAAGGAAAAGATACTGGTAGATTAAAACCAAAAGCAAATAAACAACAATCCCTTCTCCTTCCACCATACCATTTGCATATGAAGTGATAAAAGCATCCTAGTGCACCAGGGGAATTCAGATGCTTAAAGCTACTGATACCTCAGTGGATTAAATTCAGCATCCTTCTGAGCTGGAATAAAGGAGCTCCCAGCAGTCATTTTTCTGCACGAGCCTCTCTGGTGACTTGGATATTAATCGTGTGCAAATCCCTGAAGGTTTGGATATAGGTGGAAATCCTCCCAGTGGATCTTGGCACCCATATGGAATTTGTGGATGTATTTAGATTACACAGGTAGGGCATTTGGAAAGGAATTCAGAGGATTAATTTCCTTGAGGACTTTTTATAGAAGTATTATAACTTCTACTGAAGTAACAGGATGAGATAGTAATTAGAAAAAAAAGACTTATAATCTGGCTCCAGATATAGATTGGCTGATACAGTCTGGGGAGGAATGCTGCATTTATAAACAGTAGATACACAATGACAATTACACAAACATCCATTCTTACATGATTTTTCTTTTTTTAATTTTTTCCCCCTACACTCACAGACACAAATACAACCAAAGAAACAGCTACAGATTGGATGGCTTTGAGAACTTCATAGCTGTTATTTCAGCTCTTTTATTTGTTTCAGATGGTACAAAAGAAAGTGATAAGGTGTTTCCACCCTCAGCAACTGTGCTGCAAGGAGTCCCTTGGTGTGAATTTACTGTTCTGCAACTCCTGTAATCTGTTTTTGGTATTTTGATGCTAGTGTGTAAATTCTCTTGTACCTGATGCTCATTACATATCTTTTACATAAATCATTTGGTTTGATTTGAGATATGAATTCTTAATCTTTTGTTAAATCTCATTACATGGGTTTTAGCCTCTCCACCAGCCAGCCACAGAAGAGGTAAAAAATTACTCCAAAACTGAATCAAATTAAAGGTGAGACAAAAATTGGTGTGCCAACTTTGCATAGGTTTATTGTGTGTCTTCTACAGAGATAGCGTATTTTTCTGTCCTTTACCACATCTCTAGGATTTATTTTGGTAAAAAAATCCTATAGGGGCTCCCTCCCCACCTTTCCCCACCCCTGCCCCCCCTCCAATTCCTGTAAGATCTGGAACTTGGGCGTTTTTTCCACAAAAATGTGCACTGAAGAACTTCGAAAGGCTTTGTTTCTCAAGGATTAGCATTACTATGAAATACACTTAACATGAACTCTTGTTTGAGACCAGAAATACAATGATACCACCTATTCTCCATGTAAGTATTATCGCTCCCACCTGGATTTGCTCTCAGAAATTTAGTTTGAAATTAATATTATCATCCATTTCTAGGTGAGCTTCCAGTGCAAAAGTAAAAACCACCCAAACTCAAAGCAAATGCTCAGGGTATCAAGGAAAAGAATGAAACAAACTCTATTTACAGCAGCTAAACTAAAAACTTACTATCCTTAGTGATTATTATGAATGTAAGAAAAGAAATAAAGACTTCTGATTCAACATCAAATGAATGTTCAGAAAAATAGGTTAGAGTATATTAGAACTAGCCATACACACAAGTGTCTCATCAGTCCCTTCAGAAGGATGCATTGTTTACTTTTTTGCCAGACTTTTATATTAATTACTGATTTCCAGAAATATAACAATAAACACTTCCTTCTGAGCTTCAAATGTGAGTCATGAAGACCTCCAAATGCTTTCTCATGGAAGCTTTATTTTCTTTGATGCTGTTGCTTCTCTTGTTTTCTAGATTTTTTTTTTATACAGTTCAAATACAGCATGGCAGGGAGTATTTGAATCCACAGGTCTTTGTTATTAGAAAAAAGCTTGTGGCTGGAGATATAAGAAGACTGAACATTCAAATTAAAATCTATTTTTTAAGGGATTGTGATAGACTAATGACCCCCAGGTTTTCTCATTCCCATGAGCTGAATGACCCTATGACACTTTAGACATTTCTCTGCATGCACCACTTCAACAGAGCAAAAAAAATAATTTCTCAAGTACCACTGTTAAAGGTGTGCTCCTCACAGCAGCACACCGGCAGTGCAAGCCCCCAGCATGTTTTCCATCCACTCACTGGCAGATGCTTAATGTCATGACTAAACTCAGTCATACAGGAGTCTCTGTTGCATTGAAGTTTGGCTTATAATTCACTTCCAATTGTAGAAATGCTACCCATACTCAGGACAGGGAAGATGAATGGCTAATAACTTCCTTTAAGTGGGGTGATGTTGAATTGTAGAATAAACTTTTGGAGAAAGCAAGAAATAAACAGCAGCTTTTCAGTTATTCAGCAGTCCATTTTTATCACAGAGCAAATAGATCCCTATTGCACCTCAGTCCAGGCTTGGAGTGACACCCCTTTTCAGAAACAGGCTTGTACCTTCTCTGAGTCACACTAGTCCTGGAAGCTAAGTCACAGAGAAATGGCATCTACTCTTTCTGTTGGGTCCTTATAAATGGCAGGGTTAAAGATTAACAGCTTACCCGTACCTGAGAACCAATTACATATTTTAAAGTACAAAACTGACTACTCTCCTTGCAGTTGTCTGAGCAAGCCTAATCCCACATCATGTCGTCTTCTACTATATTTTCCACTCTGTTTTATTTTCTTTTTTGGGGATGGCAGGAAAAACAAAACCAAAAATCCTCCAAGACCCAGGCATACTTGCAAAGATTTTGGCTTCCCTGAAGAAAATGTTAACATTACTTGCCACACAAAGTAAGTATTGATAACTATTTGTCACTTCTAAAATATATAGCAAATACATAGCAGAGATTATCTAAAATACAAGGGTGAGACAGAAACTGTCACTGCATGTGTCAAACTGGAACTTTAATAAAGAGAATATTATAAAGTCTTAAACATTTCTGCAAAAATGATAAATTGGCACATAGAAAAAAATTGCTTAGCTGATTTTTTTTTTTTAATATCTTTAACTATATTTTAAAGCAAATTCAGAATTTTAATTAATTGGTTGAGAACCTTGCCTTTGGAAATAACTCCTCCCAACCTCCTTACTCCATGTATCCATCACACTCAGTCTGCGGACCTTCAAATCTTGCCACGAGCTTTTTATTCCCTTTATTAGTAGCAGACTCTTTGCAGGCTAAATGTTCAAAATACTAGGAGCTCCCTCCTTTCCAGTGACTAAAAGGTACAGGCCAGTGAGAACACTAAGCTAACATCTTCAAGACCACTTAGGCATTAATCTGCCTCTGTCGGTACCTCTGTACCCTGGCCTCTGCCTGAACATCTGACACAACCCTAAATATTAGCATTTGTTAATCTAACCTTGCCCAGGATTAAATCTGATTTAAACACCAGATGTCAGTGTTGTGCTTATGTTACACATAACTTGGTTTGGAAGATGGCTTGTTCTTCCCCCTGTGAAAATCGTATGACTAAACCAAAAGATTTTAGAATCTTATAACTACACTGTCACATAATACATTACATAATTCTGTCTTTAAAAAAGGACTAGCCCTGCTGTAGCAATTGTCACACCAATTTCAGCAGAAGCATTAGGGCTTTGGTGTGATATGAATCAAACACATATCCCACTTCTTCGAAAATACTAAATAAAGTAAGACTTTTAACTACTTTATGATTATATTCCTCTATTTCCACAAGGACAAGAGGTAAGCAATGAATTATTCTGACACTTGTTAAACTCCTGTGTGATACCACTAATTAACAACTGCTCTCGTCAGAGTGGATTTGCTCCACAGAACCACTCTAGCTCTGCAGAGCTGCTCGCCTTCTTTCAGTAGAGGTCTCTGTTGGGAAAAAAATTCTGCATGGAGCTACAAAAAGATAAGTTAAACAAAACCATGTCAGCCCGCTGAACAGATGATATCTCAAGTCCATGCCTATTGAAGCCACAAAACCCTGACAGAAGGAAAATGGAAATACTATGTCATGAGCCACATAATATACGTTTTAATTTTATAGCTTGAGAGCAATACTTAATGACCTGTCTTTTAAACAAGAGCCCATTCTTCTGTCATTTGAACTTTCACACTATTTTCTCAAATAAGAGAAAAAAAACCCAGCTCCCCCTGTTAGCTTCTATTAAGAGCCCAATTCAATATGGACTTAAATACACACAGAAATCAATGTTCATGTTACACAAATGTAGAAAGAGGTTTTGAATCGAGGTTTCAGAATTAAATAGACATTAACCAACATTGTCTATAGACAATCTATATAGTCTTGGTATTTTGTGGATATTAGGTCACAGTACACAGCATGGCACATGTTGGATTAATATAACTTGTCATTTTTGGCTTCTACCACAAGATGGAGTAATAAGATTTGAGCTGCCAGAAATGCTCGTTGATGTAGTAACTAAATTTATTTCTGTAGTGATTAGATCTGATTCAAAAGTATAAACTGATATAATGGACTTCCTTTGAACCTCATTACATAAGGAGATATTATCCACCAAATTGACAAAGAATGATGAAGATACTGACCACAGACTGTATTTTCCATAGTTGTATTATGAAGTTCAGTCAAAAATAATATTCAATTTTAATATCTGTAAAGGATGGTAGCATATTCAAATTGTTCTAGCCCAAGGGTGACTAACAGGTGACTCAACAAGAAAAAAAGAACTAAGACACTTGTTGCTGGATATTTGGTAAAACAAGAAAAAGAAAGGAAGGAACAACAGATTTCATTATATAACACACTGTAATCATTCCGGGGCATGTGGATGAATACTGTGTGAGCTGTGCATGGAACAAGTGTGTGATAAACACCCCTAGGAGTTATCACGCCACTCGGGAGGGAAAATTAGCTGTCTTCAACATTCACTCTCCTACCATCCAATGCTTTTTCACTGAAAAAGGAAGGGGCAAGAGAAGTCTTAACACAGACAAATATAACAGTTCCCTCAGGCACAGGCAGCATAGAGAGTAAGAGGAGAGTATTAATATCCCCTGTGATGCCAGCAGTTTTCCAAATCACATCCAATTAAAGCTTAGATCAAAAGCAGGTATTGCAGCAAGTGGAATTTACCCCTTGACTCTCTTCTCTTCCCACCCCTTCCATTGCCTTCGCTGTAATGCACAAGTGTTTCTAGCTCAGAGCAAACACAGCTAGATTGCATCAGCCACAGAAAGAATCTTTTCAACCTCTTTTTTTTCAAAACAAACAAAAACAGCCTCCTCCCAGGCAATTTCTGCTGCCTTTCATGTCATTCATACTCACCACGGATTATGTTGTACAGAACTCAAAGCCTAATTATGTTTCTCTCCCGTACACACAAACATCATCCTGGGAGCAAGTAAGTAGACCTATCTTGAGAGTTTTGGTAGAAATAAAAGTAACCATTTATCAACCTTACCTCTTCAAATGCAGAAAAAATCCAATAAAGATTTACATTTCCTTTTATATTTGATAAAACCAAACTGTGAAGGCAGGAAAGATTTTTAGGACTTGCCCTCTATACTAGGTGTCCACATACTTTAAGCTGTCATGACTTCTACCTAGAGGTGAGTAATTTTTCTTAGAGATGAACGTGGTTTGCATACTTAGGCATGGGTTTTTTCTGTTGTGAGTTGTTCTCTAAGTGGGAAGTTGCCTAAGAAATACTTAGATCTAGCTTTCTCAGAAGTCTGACTGTAATAAAAATGAATCGTACACTCACCAGATACCAGCTGACCATATGTTGGTTGCATATTTTGGTGGCCACATTTTGGGCACAAAAAAAGTAGCAGTAAGACCTTTATGTATTAAGTTACAAAAAGTACCATGAAATAGACCACAAACAGAACTGACCTCAATAAAAACAAAATGGCTATTTTTGCAGATGTTATGTGTGAAGAGTATTATGAAAAGGCTTTGAAGAGTTACCAAATCAGTAGATTAAACAGGGGAAAGGTAATTCCAAGGTTTAAGTGGTATTTCTCAGGCATGATACAGTGCTAATCTTCAGGTTATCATTAGAAGAATCCATTGATTACATGAATGAGGCACAGAAACTGTGTCAGTTATCCTATGGAAAATAATTAGAGATGAACACAAGGACTTTTGAAAGAAGGAGTATCTCAGGTGGAGCTTGGAAGGCTGCTAGAAGTCTAAGTGCTCAAATCTCTATAATTGGTCTCCAGAGTTTTAAAAAATTCTTAGGTTACATCACAAATTACACGTTATTCCTTTCCTTTAGTAGCATCTGTGCTAACAGGTGAACAGGTTGGCAAATTTAGACAGCATCTTTTCCTGGTCTCCTGGACTATTTTTATGCTGCCATGAATTTTCCACAAGCTCTGTGTATAAAAGTAATTGGAATTAAGATGGTTTAGCCACTTCCTTGGCATCAGGTAACCTAGAAGAAGAAAACATAACAGTCTTTCTACTTAAACTTCCTTCAGCTCTTCTTCCTCAGAGAATGTGCTAAGGCCTGGAGCATGCAACTGGAGACAAGAACTGCCAAGGTGGGATGGCACTAGCCTGGGGGTTCTTTATGCTGATAACTCACAATTCTGTATTATTCTCAGCTTCCACTACTAAATAAAGTCACTACAAATGTTATTGCACAGTCACAGAAGAATGATCTTCTGCAAGTATCTCTTAAGTTTATGGATGTCCTGTTGATAATAACTGTGTCTAATAATTTAACAATAATCTCTTACTCTGACATCATGAACTTTGCAGGGGGCGCCTTATGTCACTCCTGCTTTTCTGTGATCATGGTGGTGCAAGGGAGCAGAGCTGAGTGGAGGGAGCTGCATGCTCAGGTTGGACCCTGCTGTGGCACCAGGGCTTTGATTGCTCTGGCAGGGCCACCTGCACTCACTGCACCTCTCAAGACAGGTTCTAAAGATTTTCACTAGAATGTCTTCACAACAGCACAGTGAAATGGATGGGGATGGAAGGCAGAAAAAACCTACAGACCAGATCCTCAGAGGTATAGGATGAGGAGCTAGCAATACCAATGCTCTGTAGGATTTAGGCTCCACTGGTGTCCAGGCCCAGGTCTCCAGGGGAGCACAGTGCAAGGTTCTCTGGGGAAAGTGTCATTACCACTTGCCAGCTGTCAGCACTCCTTCACTGCACTTGATTTGAGCTCTGCCTGGGATCTTGGGGTAAGAAAAATCATCATTTGCCGAGAATCTCCTTCCTAAGGCTGGAAATCCTTTCAGTGAAAAATCATCTCCAACTTCTCCTCTAGGAGGAAAGCTGAGTGAGAAATTGTTATATAAACTCTCAAATCACTTCCAATTTTCACTTTACTGAAAATTACCTAGTATTTGGCTCAGCTCTAATTGCTGTCAGGAAAAAATCACACACACACACACACTAAACCAAGAAAGTTTCCTGAGTCTTTCAGAGGTAGATTCAACTAGCTCCAACCAAGCCCCAAACCAGACTGCTGTCTTCATTTCTCTTAGAACTTCCTTCAACTTCAGAAGCAGCAGCCGGTGCAGAGTGCAAGTTCCCACCTGATGACTTCTGCAAAACATTTTCTTCATTTGTTTGCAGGTGCAGTGTAGATTGGGGTGCACAGTACTACAGCCTTATGTTGGAGATGTGCTAGAGTGAGACACTATCCCTGCATATCATCACAGTCATTGGGTCCACCAGAATAACACTAATGGCTGATTTAAATATATCACCTGATGGATTTAAATTCTGAGGCTGAGTGAGAGAGCTTTTGTTAGAGCATTTTTAACTCTGGAAATAACTTCCCAGTGATCTGATAGACTCCCTAGTTCATTGTCTTACAGGACAATGTCCAAGGCTTATATATTTATTGATGCCTTCGCTTGGAGATGTTGGTGATGATTTATATACATTTATTGAGGACATGTTGAAGAAGTTCACTTAGTTGAAGCTAGTCAATATGTTCTTATTTTGTTGTTATCTTTGTATACATGCCAAGAATCCTAGCGATGAGTGCACTTTATAAATTGTAAAATAAATAAATTTATGCTAAACCCTGTAGTTATTTATGGCTCAGAGACTTAACTTATCTGAGACAGCAAACTGATGTTATTGGAACCTAATTCATCCTCAGACTTCCAGAAGCAAGGAACAAGTCAATTATTCCGGTGTGACATGAAAACTTTATTTATGGCTTCATTGATTAAGAATATGTATGTGTTTTTTACTTGGGATATTGGCTCATCTAAAGAAAAAAAAAATCTTTTGTAATCCATTAAACCTTTTTTTTCTCTTTGGAATAATATTTCCCAAGCCAGACATTAAAAATAACTCAATAACTAAAAGGAGCCATTTGGAAGAGACTCTCTGGTTCGCTCAGGTACAGAAAGTAAAAGGTAGTTATTGCCTGTTCTAGTAGCAGAACTGAATATGAACTTGTGCCAGGGCTAAAGCATCTTTCTGTTCCCTGGGATAAGCCCCACACGCTTATGTCTCTTGGTACACCAGGATTTCACATGGAGAAGCAGTCAGTATTACTAAAATTCACTGAGCAGAAATTGCTCACCCACTACTAAAATCCTAAATAGTATACAGAGTAAGAAACAAGAATGAAGAAAACAAGTGGGACTTTTGGGGAAGGGCACCTACCTTATTCCTGCAAAAATGTTCCAAATGCTGGATAGATAACAGCCCAGAAGTACTAGTGCCATGCATAGAAAGCCAAGTAGCACTCTTTCAAGAGCTCCTACTTAATCTCAAGCCTAGAGCACGATGCTCAGTGCAGAATACACTACAGGCCCTAATGCAGCAGCCATGAAATCACACCAAATGATGGTCATTACTTCCAACACTTTGAGAGCATGCTCCAGATGAGTCATGCCATTCAGAGAGGAATTCTTCCCCTACAACCAGCCTGTCAATTATTACAAGCTGGGATTAAAGGGAACCTTGACTGTCACAAGGAGGTTCCCCTTCCTCTCCATTATTCCAAACCTGGTTTAAAACAAATAAAATGTATTTTCCCCAGTCATTAAATAGCATTTTCATGTTATGTACATCTCAATCAGGCCTCTCAGTGCACCAATCACTGTTACACACAAGTGACTTTCAGATGTTCTCCTAATGATTTGTTTAAAATCAAATGTATTCCTCTTTTTCAGTTGTTCCAACTGAGAACACTGAAACAACAAAGTACTCATTATACAAGTTTCAAATTCAGTGAGCCTCTTACCAGATGGTATTTTAGATGTTAGCAATTTAACCTAGTGTACCAATATGAAATTGCAATCCAGATGGAGGTGTTAGAATAAAAAGCAGTGCCCATAGATTTTTCTGGTATGAGATACTATAAAACCATTTCTGCTATCAGGGGCTCCAGCTCCTAATGTTGTCTTTCTGAAGGTTTTAGCTTTTGTGCCTCTTTTCTAACATTTTCAATAATTCCTCAGACATGGCAGTAAAGATTTTTATATAGAATAAGTTTGGTTGTGAACTGGGGTGTGGTAACAATGACAGAACTCTTTCAGTTCCTATGATTCAGGTACAGTACAAGAATGTAAATAGTTGGAAGACTATTAACTATGACTAAAAATGTGTATGTCTTGTTATTAGTCAAGCCTACAGTCATAGTTCTTGTCAAGCTCTTTTTCCGAACCTTACATATTCTTTACAATTATATGTTAAAACTAACAAAATTTATTATATCAGAACAGAAAAACTTAAAGCAGTACATCTGGATGCCTCTATATTCCAGTGAAAGGTGCTTATTTAAATGAGATGCAAAACAGAGAGAAGACGAGGAGAGAAAATACTTTTAGAGGTGTTCTGCATAATCTATGAATAAATCCACTAATTTTTTCCCCACTTAAAAAAAAAAGCATCACAATCCCCTAATCCCAGTTCTAGGTACCTTCTAACAATAATAAAAGTAGATAGACTACAAAAGATAAAGAGTGAATCTACTGGAACTTCTGATAAAGCTGGCTCCTTCCTAGTTTACCAGATTGGCTGTTAAAGAGCCAGACCTTGTAAACCTGAATTTCCCAGCAAAACCATGATGGAAAAATACCCAAATCAGCTCTAATTCTGAAATCAGAGCTCAGCGTGCTCCATCCCAACATCATCACTCCCCTGTCAGTTCCAAATATAAGCTGAAGTGCTCTGATAACACCTGCGGAATTGTACAAAAAGATAAATGTTTTTCACAGGCAGGTGCAGTCCTTTAGAGCTTCACAAAACAAAGTTAGATAATTTTAATAATTAAAAGTCAGTACATGTCCCAGGGCATGAATATCATCTGCTCACAGAGACTCCTACAAGCAGCTCCACTTCCCAAGTGTACTCCCTGCAGAGCATTTCATCATCTGTTTCATAGGGTGCAAAAGCAAATATCAGCTCTCCAATGAGATCAAGCGGCAAAAGTATCATACTGTTATGGGCACTCTATATACAATAGCAGCTTTCAGCCATGACATCGGTTGCAAGCTCCAATGACAATGGACAGACAAGGACATAAGGGGTAAATATTATGCTTTCTCTATCTTCAGTTGATTCCCTCACTCAGCGTCATCTGTTAAACATACATGAGTTTAAACTTCCACATCTGTCAAACACAAAGCAACTCATTCAACAACCACTTCTTAATAGCATCAGCATTCAGACAATACCGCTGCTGTCTTAATCATATTAAAGCCTCTAGACACACTAATGAGAAAGGAATGTTTTCCAATTGTACAAATTGTTCTTCATGTGGTAGAAACACCTCCAGAGCCCTAGCAAGAATGAGGAAGACAACATGCTCAGTCAGCTCTGCTGCCCTCCATCGTGTCCTGCACATGCAGCAGGAATATGTCAGAAGCCACCTGTGTAGAAAATCAAGCCTGGTTGTCTTTCAGCCACCTGATACTCATAAAACTTTTTGGAGCTTTACAAGAATTACTTCTTGCCTCAATATGCTAGTATAACAGTGAGCAAAACCAATCCTGCTCATGCCTTCTTGCTTGCATTTACAGTTATTTACACTGCCACAGAAATATACACAGTATATTAAAGTTGGAGGGAATCCTACGTTTTTCATAAGAAATATCTATTTCATTAACAAGCACTGGTGATTAGACTAAAGTACCTATAGCATTTATTAATGTGGTTAGTGAAGTATGTTAAAATGAACATAATTCTACTTCATGTTCACTCATTTCAACAGAAAGACAGATGCATTTAAAACCAATAAAGAATTTAAAACTTTCTCTTTTGTACTAAAAGAAGATTTTTTATTTTTTTTTTTTTTTTAGAATAATGCTAAACTTTTTGAACTCATTTGGAATAGTTGTAATGCATAAATAACTCTTTGGGTGCAAGAACTTCCAAGTTGTTATTTTAATATTCATTCGTTGGACAGTGCTCTGATATAAATGATGCCACTTTCTCTTGTGGTCTTTCACCTCCCATTTTCTCCTTCCCCTTGCTTGTACAATGACTAAGCTCCAGTCCCTTCTGTGTTCCAGTTGTCCCCCCTCACTATTGGAGATGTAGCTCCATCTTCCATACTCCAACTCACTAGGGGACAGCCACACTGCACTCAAATTATGTCAACAGTTCTTTTCCAATCTCTTCCCAAACAATGTTCCTTCCTTCTTCCCAGACTCTTTGATGCAATTCTCATATCTAACTCTGTTTTTCATAATTCCTAACATTTTACCATTTTATTATTTTGCTCTATTTTCAAAGGTTTATGTATTCATTCAGTTTTATTAAATGTCATTAGTATTGCCTGATGTGTTTTTCTTCTAATGCTGCCAAAAAGGAAATAATATGCTTATTAAATAAAAAAGAAAGTAAGAAGCTTCCTGAAAAATGGGGTTGAGTACTAAGTCTAGAACTTTACTAAAAGGAGAATTTTGTGTAGGTTTAGATCTTCTGCAAAGCATTTATCATTGCTTTAGCTGGCTTCACAATCACTTCTCTCTGGATAATGGATTGTAGCCAGTGTACGTGAAAATCCAGGACAGGAGTTACTTAAATGTTGCACCCTTAATACAGAAATCAAGTGGAATCATTTAAAAGAGAAATATAATTTTGACAAGAAAATAAGCTTGACAGGGTAAAGCAGGTCTGGTTTGTGTCATCTAATATTCCCATGATTGTTGAGGTACCTGCAATACAGTAGAGTCTGATGACTAACAGGAGTGGTGGGTGTTTTTCAACCTTCCACAATTTGTGCTGATGTAGTTACGCTTGTCATTGGAAGCATCCTTCCTGGGCTTATGATTGTGGCTAGACTGCAACTGTTAATAGGTATGAGACACATATGTGGACCGTATTTTTGTGCAACTCAGTACAATAAAAGCTTGATTCACAGGTCTAGCTTTGTGCTACCCTTATTGCGCTGTTTGCTTTTCTGGTGTTACAGTGAAGTAGTGAGGTGGTGACACTGAATATTTAACTAGCAAGTATTGTTAAGCAGTAAGTAAAAAGCATTGTTGAAAATACATCTATCTGGAAATCAAAAGCATCTTGTCCCCAGTGTACCTGTAGAAGATCACACATTTAATCAACTTCGACTCGAAAAGTATTGTGTTACTTCTAACCAACATCAGTCTAGTTTCATTTTTATGATAAACATAGATTTTTTTGCATGATCAAATGTTATATATTAAAAAAAAAAAAAAAAAAACACAAAAAAACCCAAACTAATATGCATCTACTACCTAAAGGTCAACTGAATACCCTAACATATGAAAGTGCATAAAACTCCTAGGGGTACCACAGTAAATCTGGGGGTTATATTTAAAGAGGAAGTAGATTACATCTCTCTTACCAGTTCTCATGTTTGCTGCTATTTTGTTGCAGCTGTGGTAATGCAGCAAATATGGCCACTGCTACTCTGTTGAAAGAGGATCTTTATAAATTCCAGTTGTCAACAAGAAATCAATTCTGCTATGGGCAAAAGAGTGTTTCATCATTCCAATATTTGCACTCAGCTAAACCATATCCACAGGCTGTATGTGTCTTCATTTATTTATTTATTTGGAACTGGGAGTACAACACATTTTCAGCCTAGCACTATGAATCTGTGGCAAAATTGCATAAAGGTTGTGCAGTGAATTTTTCTAAGTAAATGCATCCTTTGATTTCAATGAGAGAACAAAGCCCCTAACTGATGCACTGTGGATTCAGTCTCAGCCATGTTTCCTAGTCAAAGAACAAATGATATATCATTAATTAAAGACGAAAAATTGGAAGATAAATGATGATTACATATCTTGATGTTCCATAATGATTTTGTTCTGTCTCTTACACCTATGGTAAATAAGCCAAGCACTCAGTAGCAAAAGAGAAAAAATAAAAAGCCTTCAGTTTGCAATTTCTTTTTCTCTAGTCTTTCTTCTTCCAGTGAAAGTGTCTATAAAATTTTTAAAGGAAAGTAGGTTGCTAAAATGTACTTAATTTGCCATGATAGATTGAGTCCATGCTTCAGTGACTGTAATTGAATCTGTGACCTATTTCTTTAGTAAAGTAGAAATAGTCTCTTGGGTTTTTGTCACTACCATCTTTTAATGAAATTCAAAAAGACTGTCAAAATGTCTACACTTTTTCCACTAGTTGTTAATGCTACTACTTTACAATTTGTTACTTTTTAATTAATCTTAATAAATGTGTACACAGTCTACCTGGCAGTTGGAAATGGTAGACATCAATTCATCACTGTCACGCTGTAAAGCAAAATTAACAGGACAGAAAGGGCAATAAAAGCAATAGAATATCTAGACACATATTGGTACTACTTAAACATACTTTATATCTCTAATTTACAGTATCTGTCTATTACAGCAGCCCCACTCTCACAGCTCAAGTTAAAGGATCTGTCAGCATTTTAATCATAATCCCAGACTATATCCAAGACTTTGCAACTCAGCCTTAGGACCGAATTTGGTAGAGAGATTCCCAGGCCAGGATTACCCCACTCCACCACCCATTTCATCAGAAGATATTAACTACATTTCAGCCATTTAGAATATCATATCCCAGATCCCCACGGTGTGACTCAAGGCTTAGGTGATGTCCTGACTCCACACTTGGATGAGATAAACCTTTCATTTCCCACTCAATATTTCTAATGGAAATATAACAGGCAAGTGGAGCAGAAAGGGGGAGTTTTTCTAGTGCCCCAGTCCAGACAGATGGGAAAGCAGAACAAACCAGTGCAGACAATGATCTTAGGGTCTAAGTAAGTGATTTTTAGCTTGATTATTTCTGATATGTTGGTGTCTAGGAGAAGTCACTATTGTCAGTTCCTCCCTCATCAAGGATTAGGATGCCACGTGCTTGGTGTTTATATGGAGCTGGCAACAAGGTTACAAACTATCAGGTGCAATGTTCTTCTCATATGTTTAAGCCTGTAACTACATAAACATTGATTTAGGTTCAATATTACAGCTCCATGTGGACAGCCTACAACTGGCATTCACAACAGAGGGGTCTTCAACAGAGCAGCATAAAGCAGCTCCTGTGGCTGGGGACAGTTTTCTCATTGTATAATGGTAGAGAATATATTATTCATGTAAGACTGAGACCTGTAAGAAGCTGAAAATGCAGTCCAGATTGCTCCTATCACTGGGGCATGCAAGCCGTGGTTTCTTGTGAGTACAGGGCTTTTGGCCACTTCCACACTCCTATCTCCTGTTGTGGACCTGCAGCAGAGGCTTTCTCTGCTGGTGTATACACTAGATCAGACTCACAGGAAGGGAATGCAATATGAACTAGCTATTTATAATTCAAGTATGATTTTCTCTTCCACTCAGCCTCAGTACAAAGTAACATGAGTCACACTTACATGAAACTTATTGACATTATTTTTTTAAAAATGAAACTCTTGAAAGTAAAAAACAAAGAACAAACAAAATAATCCCAGACCTTGATTTTTGTTTTAAAAACTCAACACTCAGTGACATTGCTGGTCCTTTAGTCTCTCTCTCTTTTTGCCTGACTTCATCCTACAGATCTTTGCATCAGTAGTCAAAATCAAGAGTAAAGAAGCCATAGGGTAAAGGACTTAGCTCAGGTAGACAATCACTGTGCTTTCTTTAAGGCACAATAAACTAAGGGAGCTATAAATGCACCAGATCACACTTTTCTGTTTTCAAGTCACATAGGTACCGTCTAGTTAACAGTTGGCTACTGGTATTGTTTAAAGCACAATACGGGGCACAGCATACTTCATCTGCCCTCCGATGGCCTGGACGCACAGATCTAACTGCAAAATGGTACCATACAGCTGACAGGACACCATGGGAATGCTTACTTCACCATTGCCTATGATCTAGTTGACTTATTTCTCAAATAAGTGAAAGGCTTTGTTTCTACTAAGCTGGAATTTTTAGCGAAAATTAAAACAATGAATAATGCAGGTTCAAAGGTCTATAAAGAGATGACTGCTATTTTGAAAGTGAAGTGATTTTTGGATTTAGAAGTAAAATATATATACACACACACTACCACGTAACTATGGTACATTTTCTCAGAGGAAATATCATTGATAAGGATATCCAGCATATGGAGTCACTAATGTGATGGACTATAATGGCTTGAAAGCTGTCATTATGTTCTATTAGGATATACAAACAAAACAGATTCCCTCAGCAGACCTTGGTATGCTTCAAAGCTATTACACTCCAGAAGAACTAAATCTGCATTTTAATTACTGTAAAGTTGCTAGAGTTTTACCCAATGTACTGGATATTGTCCTCTCGAACATAATAAGGATTTCAGCAAAGAAAGGTCAATAAAAAATGAAAACCAAAATCAACTCCAATTGCCAATTTTTAGGTTAAAGTATTAACTAACGATATCAGGAGCTATACAGAGAAAAATTTTCACAGGGTTACAGCCTAACCTCTATTTTTGTGAGCAGTTTTCTGCCCACAAATAACAATGGGTAGAAAGGCAAAGCAGGCGTTGGTGCCTCATTACCTGCTGGTTAGGTGCACTCAAAGATTTAGAAAATTTTCTTCTTATTTGCACTTGCCATGAGGCCTACAATTTTCTAAGTGCATCAAACTTCCATTTTCTTTAGAAAATGAGGGAAAAAGTGACTGACGTGTTGGTACCAAGTACTGCTGTAGTGGATGAGACAACTGAGACCTAACATTCACTTGATGTTTCAAGCCAATTAGAACTGCCTGCTTGCTGCTAATTTAAGGCAGGTTCATAAGCTTCCACATTTGCCATTACCAAGGACCTGCAGACGTCTTACATAAACATATCGTATACCCTCTAATTCAAACACAATTGAAGCATTAATGACTAAATTCATAGGAAGTTTTTCTGCTAAGTCCAGAAATGGTTACAAAATGTGTAATGTTGGGGCTGACCAGAGAGAGTCCAATGGGGTTCCCAAGATATTTCTGGTAGCTTAGAAAAGCCTATTTCAGACTTTCTGGTTCTTCCCTCACATGCAGTCCTTGAGTTCTGTGAGGTCACAGACCCATGCCCTGAGTCAGAAAAGCACTTAAGCTAGTGAAATTCATCTCTTGGATGATGGAAAAACCTGAGATATATTTAATATATTTGACTTGGAGAAATAGTGCTCAAAAGGTCTAGTACAAAAATGCCTTTTAGTGGCTGCTTAGGCTTTAAATACTTCAGGTAGGTTTCCATACGATTTCTGAAAGGCTAATGGCTCATTATGTGTTGAGAAGAGGCTATTAAGATGTAGAAAGTACGGTTACATGAAAGTTACTCATTTCAAAGAAACGAGACTATGTACATTTGTTATGATACTTTTTTTAAGGTACCATAGCAGGAATATTAGAATAATTACCCAATTAGTGTCCTTTTCCAAATTGTAGGTTGTTAATTGTATGTTCAAAAGATGGGATTGGACATTTTGGAACTCAAAGCATGCCAGCCCCTACAGGACACAAGGAGGCCAAGGTTATCTGCTTCAGAGCCTGCACTGAAAGATGGAGCTCATGGCTAGTTTGTGTCCAAAAAAACAACAATAAAATACTGTTTTACATGAGCTTTTAGTATGCAAAGCCTTTTTCAAAGTAAACAAAACACAAGACACTTTGGCCAAAAATAAAAAGAAAACTTAAAATTTTGTCAAGACAGTTTGTATATATTCACTATGTAGCTTCAAAGAACAGTATTTTAGCTATCAATCAATACATTAAACAGATGAAATTAGATTTTCACAACCTTCAGATTTTTGGTTTATGTTATGATCTTCCTGGCATACTGAAAGGTTTCAGCTCATTGTTACTAATCTAACAGAAATGGATCAACTGTATCAAAAATAAACTTAGAAGGGGAGGATAAAATCAGACTAAAATGATGGCAACAGAAGTCCTGAGCTTACAAGGAAGATTGACAACATTATTAAATTTCAGCTTTATCTTAGCAATTTTATCTAGATTCCAGTCTCAGAAGGCTTTGAACATAGGTAAATTAAGTCTCCTGAAGGGAAACTGATACACACATATATATATAAACACATATAACTTAGAAAACACACAAAATAGTAGCAAGAATCAAAAATGCCAAATCTCTTCATCACTCTTAGAATCATTCTGTAACTGTCTAGAAGAAATGCTATGGAAGAAGGACAGAAAGGCCCCCACCAGTGAAGGGTGGGGGCGGGGTTGGGTGTGCATTTCTTGAATTATGAAAATCCAAATGCATGTAATTACAGATCTGAACAGCTTTTGTCAGCCTTTGAAAAGATAGCAAGGTAATTCAAGAAATGGAAATGAATAAAAGTAATGGAATTGTCTATAGAACACAAATGCCATAGCTACAATTTCAAGACAGAGGGGACAAAAGGGAGAAATGAGTTCTTAAAAATAATGCTGGTGAATAACCACCCTGTATAGACATTAGCATTTTTATATAAGATGAATTAGTGATTAGCTCTGGATATCATCCTGCACCATAGAGTTCTAAAGAACATGTGTAGCTCTTTTAGAAGAGCCCCATGTGTATCTCAATATTGTACCACTGACCTCAGTGAGAGTGAAAACATGTCAGGACCTCAAAGGGTCCTGCTTAGTGGTTCTAGTGAAGAGTGGAGATTTGGGGCTTTTGTTTGTTTTAAACAGATAAGAATGATTTATTTCATATATATTTAGAGTATATGAAACACGTGCCTTGGGCTGGAAACGGTAGCTTATATAATTTTGGAAGAACAGAGATAGTCATGATTGCATGGGTAAACCCCAAATTAAACCCTCCTGGGTACAATCTTCTGAAATGCAAACAAGTAAAGAATTAATTTGATACAGGAATCATACTGCATTACATACTGATTTTCAAACTTCACATGTAAATAAAGTAAAAGTCAGAGAATGCATTTAGATTCTAGTAAACCTTCCAGTTAAACTTTTTTTCCTCCTTTTAAAGATTTTAAAAGTCAAACTAGGTTCCATACTGTAAGAATTTCAATGAAAGGGTGAAATATTTTCATGTCTCATAATGGATAAAAAACCCATTTGTCAGATGGTCAAAAGTTTAGGAAAAGCTGCACAAAGCACAAGATGAATAGAGAAGATGCCTTGGAAGCACTGAAATGGAACAATAGGAGTTCGGAAGGGTCACCTACAACAGTGAAACTACTGAACGTTTTAATCGCAGCCTAGTTCTCTGTTGCTCTAAGCATTAGTTCACTTAGCCATTTTCACCAGTGCAAATGGGTGCAAATCATTGTTCAAATACTATCTCATACCCACTTTTACTACTATTAACTACCACCACTGCAAGGTGTCAGGCAGTAGCTGAACTGGTTTAAGTTTTGCAGCAGTGGGAATGCAACTTCGCAAAAACATTTTCAATTAAACTGTACTTTACACAGAAGTTGACATTTGCAAAGAAATAGAAAAAAAGGATCTTTCATGCATTATAAATATTATTTCCAAAGCTGTACAAATATTTTTACTCTAAAAGCCCCCCAAATGCCACCACTAACACCCTAGAATAGAAAAGCAGAGACAAAATACAACTTTCTAATCAAATCCATATTTGAAACAGTGATTTAGGGATGGTATCAAAGCCACAGGGAGTGAAATTCAGGAAGAAGCGATTGACTGATTTATCTAGATATTGCAAAAGGTTCTAATTCTTAGAAGTGTAATTAAGAGCTTTTATTGTGGTGATCTGAAGAACACCACAGTGGATTTCAGTGGGAAAAAAACTCAGAGAAAATCAGTGGGGAGATTTTGTATGGATAAACACTGCATCCATTGCAGAAAATCTTTTTAGGTCTGAGAGAGGCATGTAACTGAACAGGTTTGGATTTAATCTGAAATAAATATGTTCATGGTATTCAAAGTGCAGGTTGAATAATAGTTCAATAAGTAAATTCAATACAAGATGAAAGCATGACTTCAAAAACTAAGTACTACTACTCGGAAAATGCAACAACAAAATGTTACTGTATTCATTTAGAATCCAGAATAACAGCTAAAACTATCCTATTAATTTTAAGGCCACTTAAACTCTGTCTGCTTTTATTTCCATTTATGACTACAACAAAGCCAAAGTGGCTAAATTTAGTTTAAGTCTAGCTCACAACTTCCCCCAAACCCCCAGTCCAGACTAACAGAAATAAAGAGATAGTATAGCTGCATTGTACTCTACATATGTCACTCAACCATCCTTTAAATTTCTCAGATAACAACTTCAGAAAAAAAGCAAAGTTAACCTCATGGAAGGGACATCCACTTTGATCATGAAAGGGACAAATGGATACTTGCTTTCTTTCCTGGATCACTATAGATACCATGAGGATTATTCACAGCACAAACATAATTTTAATGTACTTGTACTACCTTCTCTTTCTATCAACAAGAATGGTATACTTATAATGTCAGATACCACATTATCTGTAAGAAGTACATTTCCCCTAAGGGCTGGGAAATGTTCCGCTTTATTTCCTCCTTTTACATCCACTAAATAAGTGATAGTCCCAAAAGTTGACTCAACACCTGATTCTGCCTCTTGTTTCTTTTCTTACTTGACAATGTGACTTTGTTGCATATTAAAAAGATATTTCCATCTCTATGGTATGGATTTTACAAGGTTTGGTTTCTTCAACATTTCCAGAAAGTCTAACAATACTAATAAATTAAGCCTAGCAAATAATTCCAATTTGAGAGAGAACTTTTCGAAGTTTTCTGAGACCCCTGAATTGGACAGACCTGCATGAGAAAGAAAAAGTGCAATGGAGTGCAGAAATATTCTTTAAGTGTTTTTGTTGAATATCTCACCTTAGTATGTGCAGAAAACACTCTTCTAATGCAAATAAATTGAAAGGAATGATAATGGAGACAAAGCAATCCTAACTCTACATATGTGATGTTGAGTACTGCCTGAAATGACCATTAATGCTCAGAGACATTACCTTGCCAATATACCAGGCAGATCAGCAGAAATTTCATTCTAATGTTCAAATAGCAGTTTAAAAGAAAATACATTATTTATAATTAGGAAAGGAATAGGGAACTACAGAGAAAACAGCATTGTGACATTTTGCAATTCCATTTTGTCCCCACAGCTTAAATTCTGTGCAAGTCAGAAAAAAAAAAAAAAAAAATTACAAGAGGTACAGAGAAGGACAGCATGGATAACTGAAAGTTTTTGTAGAAGTGTGGTAGCAGACAAAGTCTATACTTTACCATGAAAAGATGAATAGAAAACAACTGTTTCTTCTCTCTCTTCCTATCCAGCGACCAGAAAGCATCAAAAGAAATTAGCAGAGGATATATTCAAAACAAGCAAGATTATTTCCTCAAGTTATCTACAATTCAGTTGTAGAAGTCTCTCTCACAGGATGCTGTAGAAGCTAAAATTCTACAGAGACTGAAGGCACAGTTGGAAAGAAATACCCATTGAGAGCTGATGCATACAGTAGGAGAGAGATCACCTCTTTTTCAGGATGTCCTTGATCCCAGATCACTTGAAGCTGGGGAAGGACTTTAGAGGAGTACCATTATGGGCTTCTCCAATTCTTACTCCCTTTCCTTGGCACTCTTAACATCAGGGTCACCGGGCTACAGTGATGCTAGTCTGGTATCACACAGCTTTTAAGTTATCCAATGCCAAGCAGTGTTGAATTGGCATGCATTTTGCAAATGAAAATATTAGAGACATTAATTGTAATAACTGTTACTTGCAATGAACTCATTGGGCAACAGGTAAGAGACAGATACGGTGTAAAACACATCAGTTATATTTTCAGCACAGGCTGCTCCTCTTCTAGCCACTGAGAATACACATTAACCAGTGGTATACTCAGTTTTGAGAAGCAGCCCATCACTTTTATTTTTACAAATCTTTGATGTTGGTTATGTTATCTGACAACATACTTCATCATCAACTCCATATTCTTTAAATTGTGAGTTCTGAAGTTGCTGTTCAGTTCTATACATAAACATGACTTGTAAGAAAAAAATTGAATTTGTCACAAAGTCACTTCAATAGCTGCAGCAAAGAAGTCATCTACGAAAGGATTTTATATATAACATTTTTCTTCATATATTTTCTTGTATACTGGACAATCATAATATATTTACACTAGTATGATTCTGATGATGCTTGATAACTAATTTCAGAGTGATAGTCACAAAGAAAAAAATTTTAACTGTATCCTTCTTTATTCTTCCTATATAGTCAGACCTTCCTTTAAGCCTAGCACTCTCAGCAATGTTTTTAAAAAAACCTGAAATTATACTCAAGGCCTCATTTTCCAGGTTTAGTTTCTCTCAGCCTCCAGTAGAATTATGAATGTCAGCACTATGGGACCTGATTCCTGTCATTAAACTGTGTGAAGCAACAGCCTCATCTCTGAACAAAGCAGCACTATTCACCTGCACCCCATGAGTAAGGACAGACAAAAACATATAAACAGCCTGGGAACACTCAATGCCTTGAGTGCTTTCTCAAAAACTTCAGTCTTTCCTTTCCTTTCCAATCTGGTTTTCTGTTTTTCAGGACAGGGCAGGTACCAGGCTGACTCACACTGCTATGTTGAGAGGAAATTTCCATAGCAAATGAGTAACTTAAGCTGAGGCACTCTTTAATATTACTGCATGTTTAATGGTGCTTGTCTGCTCTTTTGCTGGGTTATACATTGCCACAAGCAAGAAGTTTTGTTTTGAATAGTGGCAGAGATTTGCTGCTAACTGTAACTGTATATTCAGAACTTTCTCCATGTTTTGTAAACGCTTCTCTGAATTCCTACAAGTGTTTGTATATCATCCAAACAGCAGGCAATACCATCTACTTCCTGTTGTACCTCTCCTGTTTTTGTCTGAAATACAGCAGGTAAACTGGTCTCCCCATAAGAAAACCTTTCATACCTAAACAGCCCCTCATCCAAGTTCGCTGCTGGAGGATTTTTTCCGCTGTGGCTCCAGGGACCCTGTTGACAGGGAGGGAACAGCTGAGGTAGAGAAACCCAGCTCCCCCTAACCAGTCTCAAATTCATAAGCTAATTCTCTGAATTCCTTAGTAAAATTGTATCTAAGTTTTACTGTACTTAGTTTTAAGTAATATCTTTTTACCAAGCCCTCATCTGTACTAAATACACCATAACAATTATTCAGCTTCAAATTTTCATCTGAACCACTAGTACATTGTGGTCTCAGTTAGTTAAAATTCAGATGCCAGCTTTCTGTCCAACAATGTGGAGGGACACAAATGCATAAATTCACAAATATCGTATACTTCTCTATCTATTCTTATTTTCAATACCATGACACTTAAGCAAATGCAAATCAGTGGATATGCTACACTTTTTCCTTTTCTACAATGTGATTTTGTGAAGTGGCACAATATCCTAACCGTGCTTCCAAGAAGAGCCTAGTTTCTAAGCCTATAGTTCCTTCATTGTCATGGAATAAATTTTATAGATCTCAACAGCTTTGTTTTGTCTTGGTAAAGGGTTTACTATAGTAGCAGCAAAAAACCCTTTCCTGTCAACATATGTTAGCATGCAAACAGGCTCAGGCAGTATGTCTGCTCTAACTACTGAGCAGTAGAAAATTGGCTCCACAAATTTTCCTTGGTCCTGTATTCCATTTCACTCATTCTTGTAAAAGCTCTTTTTCCCTAGTTTGTTTTGAAATATTCACTACATTTTTTTCTTTTTTAGGTTCAACAAGCATTGCCTCTGTGGTGCATTGTAGTGGGAGTTCCTGCAGGCAAACATTTTTCTTCCTATTTCTAGTGGTTTCACTACCAGAACAAACTGATTTTAAAAGTTGGCCCAAAATAACAAAACAGTATATATGATCTGATTCTTTTTAGAATTGACAAAAATAGAGTTGATTTTTTGGGATGAAGTTTGTATTTATCCTTTTAATTATTTGTGGTAGACATATAACAGTCTTAAATATACTTATATTGCTTTAATATTTAATCTTATCAAATTCTTATACATAAACACAAGATATTAGCCAATAAAAAATACTTTTTCCAGCAAATATAAAGGAAAACAGCCCTTTGTATGGTCACACTTTCTATATCATTTCACAAAATAAATTTCAAGTTTCTGAGTATATGTTGCAATATTTACTTTTCACCCACTGCACACAAACTTGTTCATGATTCTACACATGAATATTTTACTTTTGCTTCATCTTCTCTTTTAAAATATTATTATAAGTATAAGCATTCTCAGTTATGCTCTATGTAGACAGCTTAAAAGAAATGCAAACCCTACTTCTCCAAACAACGTCAAAGCCATTAACCACTTGCTCACTAAAAAGGAAAACAAAAAAACAAAACCCAAACTGATAACATTTTATTACATTGAATCTAAAACAATAAACACTCAAAACACTATTAAAAACAAGCCCACCTCATCAGCTCCTTGTGCAAAGTTTATATTGTAACCAAAGATGAAATTAAAACTCTCTTTCCTGTAGCAAAAAGAAGAAATTTGGCAGTTTTTACTATTAAAATGACACTACAGTTTTCTCTAGTCATGATAGTCTATAAGTGCATTATGCTCAGGGGCTTAGCTTAGCAATCAGGTCACGAGCATCTGTGAACATGCATTAAGTTTGTGCAAACAACAGTGTTTGGAGGTCAAGCTAATTCATGTGTGCATACACATGAATAATGAGCTATTTGGCATTGTCCATCCATGAATTCCCTGCTCATACATGGAAAAAAATTTCACAAAATATAGGCATGCACCTACCTATATGTCTGATGGTAAGGTTTGCTTTCCCCTACCAATTCACAAAACAACATTTTGTGGTCATTAGTTTGTGTCTTCAGTAACATTACTCTGGATTTATATTGAGAATGGAATTTGTTTCTTGTCATAAAAGTGTATATAAGCCTTTGTCCTGGGTTGAGTGAGTGGTGGGGTTTTTTTGGTAGCAGGGGAGGGGGCTATAGGGGTGGCCCCCTGTGGGAAACTTCTTGAAGCTCCCCCAGCTCCAAGTCAGCTCCACTTCTTTTTGGAAAACTGAGCCAATCAGCTGCGCCTCTGCGATAACGTATTTAAGAAGGGACGTGGTGACGGGCAGTGGGACTTGTGAGGAGGAGTTGCTGCAGCTGCGTGAACACCAAGGTCAGTGGAAGAACGGAGGAAGAAAGGAGGGGGGAGGTGTGCCAGAGCAGAGACCCCCTGTATCCTGTGGTGAGATGGCAGGGCGGCCCCCCCGACACCCATGAAGATGTACGGTGGAGCAGACATTGATTTATGGCCTGTGGCTTCTGCCTGGGTCATCAAGATGCTGTGCCCAAAGAAGGCCGGGGTCTTGTGGGAAAAGGTAGCCCCACTGCTGTAATTTAGCACTGGGAGGATTGCAGCATGCGGGGGAGTCCCACGCCGGAGCAGCTCGGGAAGGGCTGCAGCCGTGGGAGGGAATCCAGTTGGAGAAAGTTAGTGACCCACAATGGAGCAGTGTGGGGAATGCTGCAGCCTATGGGAGGAACTCATGTTGGTGAAAGTTTGTGGAGGACTGTCTCCTGTGAGAGGGGGACCACGATGGAGCAGGGGGAATAAGTTCCAGAAACTCCCCCACTGAAGATAAAGGAAGTAGCAGCACTGACTGCACCCCCCATTCCCTGCCCCTGCGCCACTGGGGGAGGAGGTAGAGATATCGGGAGCAGAGCTGAGCCCGGGAAGAAGGGAGGGGTGGGGGGAAGGTGTTCTCAAGATGTGGCAATGCTTCTCGCTGTCCTACTCTGTTACGTGTTGTTAGTGTCTGAAATAAATATATGCTCTTTTTTTTTTTTCCCCTATCGAGTCTGCCTTTTGCTAGTGATCATAAAGTGGGATTTTTCCCCATCCCAGTCCTATCTGAACCCCAAGCTTGGCTCTCTGTCCCTTCTTATTTCTGGAAGAGAAGGGAGAGAGAGCTGCTGCGTGGTGGTTGGCTGCTGACCAGGCCCAAACCACAACAACCTTGAGAATGAAGCTTAGTTGCATTTACTTTAGAAAAATAGTCACTTCCAACTAGCTGTGTCTCAGGATGAACAGGAAAGAGCTAAGTATTTTCTCTACAGAAAGCTGTATCTTTAAACTAAATAGAAAGGTTAATCCATCAAGTGGTCTTTAGTTCAAAGATATTTTTTGGCAACAGTGTACAAATTATCATTTAAGTCATCAAATTATATCAAGTGTCTGCATTAAATAATAGACCTGACTCATACGACTGTGGACATTCAACAACTCAAGCCATCATTTTGAGAAGACAACTGGATTATATTGAACTGAATTCTTCCCTTGAAACTAGACAAAGTACTTTATAAGAAACAGACCCTACATTTAACTTTGTGACATACAATAGTTAGGTTTGCAATTGTCATGGAAATATTGAAGGAAGCTGTGCAAATTAATTAGTAAAATAAGCTCTTAGTGTGAAAAGGCCAATAGCCTAAATAAATCACATTTTCCTACACACTGATGAGTTGGAATAGTTTTTGTAATCAGTAGTATAATACATATAGATATATCAAATGTACTGTAGAATGCAAGATACAGGTGACAAAATAGAGATAAAGGAGCAGAAATACTTACTTCAATTGTCCCAACAGGCTGGCAGCATGTTATCACCAGCAAAACCAGAAGGCTACAGGTTGTTTCCTTTCTCCCAGAAAACAGAAAATACATGCAATCCTGATTAAAAAATGCTTTATGTAAAAACTTTCTATCCAGGACTGAACCTATTGATTCACATAAATGTTTGCATTAATCCTGGCATTGCTTTGGGTACTTCTTTTTTGATCAGAAAATGATTATATATATGTTCACATCTGATACATGTGTTGGGACCTTGCTACTGTCAAGAAAATGAGTGTCGTTCCACTTACACAATTACATTCTTCCTTTGTTGCAGCATAAAATATTTTATTTACACTTCTTGTGGTGCTTTCACACATTTTTGAATACTACGCCATTTGTCCCCACTGAAATAAAGATTAATAGTAAATTCATTTTCATCCAACACTATTGTATAAAACAAAAATAGCTAATGGCTGTAGTATAAATAACAGTAAAGAGTAGATAATAGTAGGTTCTCAGCAAACTTGATTTTTTTTTCCAGAGATGAGCAGTTTCACATTTTTGCAGTTATTTGTCATTATTTGAATAATGACTCTAGCTACAGCTTTTATTCTAGTCAGTGCTGTATGTCAGGATTGCATTAGAGAGCAAACAAGTAAAAAAGATCTCTCTTGATACACAGAGAGCATAGCTGAACCTGGTGAGTCTCAGAGGATGAGCAAAATCCCTACATTTCTAATGTGATTCTGGATTAGACTTGTGCAAATAGATTTTCAGTTGCTCTTCTGAATTCTTGTTCAGAGTAGAAGAAAGTCTCTTGAACTCAGCATAAGGGAAACACATGCAAATGAATCTGCAGAAACTCCACTGTTGTTCAGCTCAAAGCTCCTACATACAGAGCCTGGAATTTACTTGCTTTTCAAACCTAAATGTAAAACTAAAACTGTTTTATTGGTTTATTCCTCTTATTTCAGCAATTCACCAAGAACTAGTAGTGGTGCAAGAGAAGCTATGCACTGCCTTTGTCCTCACCATGGTTTCTTTCATAACTCTGTGTAGAAGAGCATCTTCAGTGTTCATTTGGACAGAAAATATATCTTTTCTATTGTGCACTACACAGTTTCTATCTAGATAAGACAATGAGGTATTTTTTTATGACAGGATAACAATATGCCAAAGGAAAAAGAATGCCAAAACAAAACTGGGAATGTATTTTTAAAGCAATAGACTATTACTTGATCAAATCATATAGTCCAGTTTACATAAATATCAACCAACTTGTTTCCGTTACAAAAGAGGGGGATGGGGAAAGGAAAGAAAAATAAGTATCCACAAGTTCTTGGACTAACATTAAGATGTGAAGACTCATAGCTGATTCCCTTCAATGGATAACAAATTTAAACTGTTCTTTAAAGTTGAGCATACTGAAGGAGAGGTAAACCAAAAAATAAGGTAGTTACTGAACAATAGTCAGTGACAGAATGAAATGACAGTTGTTCATTCAAGACTTATTGATACACTGTAATTTGAACTGTTTAGGATATTGGCATATGCTATACCTTTGCAAGTTATTTAACCTGAAATTTGTGGCGTTCATAAACACGTACTGTTGTGGGATTTTTATTCGCTAATCATCACAGCTGTATACAAAATGAGAACACAGTATCAAAACCTGGAGTTTAATTTGTCATTATAAAACTTCCTTTTCCTGAGATGTACACTGAGTGCTGAATGTTGAACTCCATTACTCTTATATTCCTGCCATTCATTTGGGTTGCTTGAAACCAGAGCAGAATATAGTCCACAGTCTAAGGAATACAGTCTGGTATTTTCAATGACTCCTTCATTCCCACCAAAATATCGTAATTCAAAAACTTTAAAATTTCTCATTGACACTACTAGCAAACAGGTGTAAGCAGAAGTAGAATATGAGTCTAACAATTATAAAGTAGTTACAAAGTAGAAGGGTAAAAAATACATTAACACATTCTACCAGCTCTGAGAATGAGCTAGATATAATAGCTAACTAATAATATTCTATAGATAGTACTAGCAAAATTTGAAGAAAAAAATTAAAATTCAGTGTAAGCTGAACACTGACTTTATTAGTTCTGTGGAAACTCATTACTGGTCTGCTACATCTACTGTTAAAGAAATAAATAGTGGAAAGAGTGAGGCATGGTCTCTTTTACACTACCATAGTCACTGAAACAAGTACTGACTTTCCTGCACATCTAACTGCAGCAAGAGATTTCATGCTTTGAGAATATGAAGAAACTGTTAGGCTGACCATTTTTACAGGTTGCTTGGAGATTAAGTTTCAATCTACAGGAAAAGCATACAGTGATAGTGAATGTGAACTGCAAAATAATGTGTTGCAACAGCTCTGTGATTTATCACATGGTGTCATAATTTATAATAAGGTTGTCAGTACCAGATATGTACCTCAAAAATGCACAACAGACACATCTTACAAGTTTTATACAGTTATGAATAGGACACCAGTCTATTTCTAAATAAACATGTTCAAAATGCTACAAAATCAACCACTGTAATTTATCACATTAGACCAAAGATGCTATGCAGCTGGGACAGAATTAAAACAAACTCCTCAGATTTTGCAGTAATTAAACTGTATGATGAAAGAATAAAAATGGCTTGAAAAATCCTTTTTTATTAGTAGACCTACCATGATTGTGATATTTAAAATTTCTATATCACTTTAAATCTTCAAAAACTATGTGAACATTAATTATAAATTAACATTAATAATAAACCTCTGAATAAAGCATTTAAGTATTTATTAACTCTATTTCACAGGCATGAAAACTAAGACAAAGAGAATACCAAGTTTCAAACTTCAAATGCTTATATTGAAATATAAAAATCTGTATTACCTTTACATTATTTTCAAAAGCCCTGAGAACCAAAAACATAACTTGAATTGTAGAGGTTCTGGAGGTCTCCCCACCCCTGAAGATCAGGCTATTTATTTAGGTAGCCCAGATAGCACCCAGGTTTAGAACAGCAGCCCAGGACCACACAAGTGCTGATTTGTGATTCATGTTGCTTAATTTCAACCCTGTAGTCATTTTAGGTCTCCAGTTTAATTATCCAGAATATATCTCTAGTCAACAGGAAGTGAAAGATGTCTTCAGAGTTTTGGTCATTCTATCCTAAAAGCTACGTTTAAGTGGGATGGAGTAAACAGATGAACAGTTTACAGTGGTCATCTATAAGCCATGTAAGGCAAATGCAACCCAGATGTGCAAGCTTTCCACAACTCCTTGCACATAGAATCAGTTAAAAGCCAGCAAGGGTTAGTATGTTCTGAAAGACCTGTGAGATCAGACTGCCATCACAACAAAACAATTCAAAGACTGTGAAACGGTTAGGACTCTCTCTCCAAATTGCTTGTTTATTCCAGCTGCAAAGAGCTAAAATAGTTCATCTGAAAGACACTATTTTAATAGCTTACCATTACAATAAAAATAATTATTATGCAAAGGATGCCTCATAATTAAACTTTTAAAAGCTGCACAACACAATGCTGTGCAGAAGAGTTCCTTATATATACAATCTAGTGTCCATGTAGAAATAGATTAAATGCTTGGACATGGATTTATCCACACAAAATGTTCTTCCAATCGGGCAAATAAGTTTTATAATCTATATGTATATTATTAAAACTACTATGAAAGTGGTTGATTTTTTATGCATAATCAGTTCCCATTGAATTTAAATTACTTTCAGTAAAGCACTGATGCAGATAAAATACTCTAAATGTACAGAATATTAAGCAAATATTTATATTAAAAAACTGCTTTCAGGTGAAAACGTGTTCAGTGAAGCACAACCCCCATAGTGCTTTGCAGAATATTAATGCTCCGTAGATCATAAAATGACAACAAGTATTCCTATGTAAAAGCCTGAGGTGGGATAAAAGGTAGCGTTCAAATGACAAGCCTCAACAAAAGAAATGTGCAAACACATGGGGTGTGATACTATTGAGATGTAAATGAGGTTAGAAATATATGGAATCAAACCTGCTTAGAGTCAGAAGTGTCTTGTAAAACAGGGACAACAGCATGTTTAGCATGAGCAGCTTCAGCTGACTGGTATGCCCACTAGAGTTTGCTCTAAAGAAAACCTAACTGTGAGAAGCAACATGTGAACAGAAGTAATATTTCAGGGGTATTATAATGTAATTCCTACTAGAGAAGGATGCAAATGATACTACCTGCACCAATCACTTTTGGAGGCTATGGGATCTGGGATCAGAATTAAAATGTCGGGTTCATACCCGGATCTGGTCAATGTGGAGAAAACCAAAACCACAAAACGGATGGGCTGGAGACTACAAATTTCATCAAGTGAACCTGTAAGGGACACTAACACTTGGTTGTGTTTCTTCCAGAAACAGAGGAAGAAAGGAGTAATTCTTACTCTGAAATTGAAAACACAAGTTAATACCCTCTTTAGAAGCATGAGTTCCAAACACACTTAATAGTTATGCTCCTAAATGCAAATTTTTCCTCATCTTTACTTGGCTGGACAGAGGAAATAAAGTCATCAAGGACCGTGAACAGTTAATGTCTATGTGATCCTATCATGATCAGCACAGAGCAGGAGGAAGACAACTGGAGGAATTGCAGCTCTTCCAAACTCAATTGCCTAGGCAGTTGGGTGGTAATAACAACCTGTTGATCCTAAAAAGATGACCTAAGGTAGTTCAATCTAAGGACTGATATTCTAGGTGACTCATCTTGATTAGTTGTCCAGATTCTATTCTCTTAGTAACCTGTACAGACAGATTAAAAAAAAAAAAAAAAAAAAAAAAAAAAAAAAGAGAGAGAAAAACAATTTATCCTATCCTAAACAAGCATAATCTGATAATCTGTTACTGCATATCTCTTCCACTTCCTCCTCATGCTGGCATATGTTTGCTTTAGCAATGTGCCCCCCACAATTGATTATGGAAGGACCTAGACTAGAAACTTCAATTTAAACGGCTGAAGGTATTTCCTTCCCACATCCCCTTCCAGACAAAAGAGAAGCCAAATTAAGGGTCAATAACTTTCTGAGGCATGTATCCCTTGGGTTCTATAGGTATTCTTCAGGGTTGAGCTCTATTGGATCAGAACAGGTCTAAATTATAGATTTTTATTGTCTTACCTGTGCTCCTTTGCTACCCATGGGTTTGAAGACTAACATCTCTGTTTGAAAACAGTCAAAGGAATAGATTTTTTAATATATATATATTGGCAAAACTACATATCTATTAGTATAGACTGTTTTTGACAGCTTTAGCAGTAGAGCCCTGTCTACCTGGTAAATGCATTCTAACAGTAACCATAAGTGTTCGTATCCAATTCAGATTTTACCCAACTATAAAACTCCTATATACCTTGTTGACCTTGGCATGTGCCCCTCCAGTTTCACCATTTATTAGAGAGCCTGTACTATTTCTTTCAGACCAAAAATTAGAACTGCTGTATTATGTAAATGTTATTGCTCCAAACAAAAGATTGGTGTTGTCCTAGTAATTAACTGTCTGGTTAATTAGACCTCTTTCCCTTTGCTCAGCAACCTGCGCTCATGTGCATACACAGGCTGTTACAAAAATAAACTAATAAGCTTTAACACTGTCTGTGCAGAATTGCTAAGAGATTGGCAATAACAAAAAATTCAAGTCTTACTCTGGAAGCTGAAAATCTATTAAAAATGGAAATGTAGATTTCTCCAAGAAGCAGAAATCCAATAAAAATGTGAATTTTGTCATGTGGAGTGATGGATTTGGAGCACTCAAGAAGGACAAATGAATCACGCTGAGCTGTTAATATCCCTGCCAGTTCTAAGGCATTCCATGAGCATGTGAAACTGTCTTTGTTTGCTTTCCTAACAACCATCTCTTAAAAGATTCTCTGGGAATGTAGGAAGCTTCTGTAGTGGGATAATTGTTTCAACAGCTTGGACATTGTTTTTTTGTTTTGTTTTGTTTTTTTATGAGTAATAGAGGACTCAGATGATTACTATGGAGTATAACACTTGACGTCAATGGGACTGTAATACACAAAGATGATTAAAAAATAATACTCCTCTAAGAGCAGAAAGTGGTGTTTATTGGTTAATTTATATGCTGGTTTTGATTCTGTTGTGAATTTCTAGCTTATTATTTTTTAGTAATAGTAATAATACTTGTATTTATTAGACAAAAGTAGCAAAGACTGTGAATTATTAAACCTTAACAGAGATGGAATCACTTCAAAGATGCATTACAGTATTTGGATTATGTGCCCACTAATGTCTTAAAAAGACACATTTAAGACTTATTTTACAAAGGTCTACCATGTACCTTTGAATCTATCTGTATTTTACAGCAGGATACTGGACAAACATTTATAAAATCTTTATAAACTATGATATTATTGTCTAGTTTAATAAAATTAATCTTTGAAGAACTGAAAGTTTAGGAAAATATTCATGTATATGATTTGAGGCATAGATTTTTCAATTGACACAAGCAGATATACAGTTCTGAAAAGTAAATAAAAAATATTTCTTCTAATCTGTCTCATGGGGAACTGTCTTCTCTGCAATAAAACAAACTAATCTTCCACCACATGACTAAGACACTAAATAATTCAGGATAAGGGCACAAAACATGAAGAGTACAAAGACATTGTTCAGAACCTCAAACAAGAGTTTCAAAGATCTTTTCTATTTATCCATCTAGCTATCTCTATATATTAAAAAAACAAACCACCTTATGCAAGGTACTGAATAATGCCTTGTACAAGACATTGCAAAGTATGTATGTGCGTGTATAGATATATGCAAAGTTGAAATTTTGAGGAAATACTGTTAGGAATTCCAAATGGAATCGTCATATGTACACGGGTACTTTTCTAAAGAGGAAAAGTAAACTATTGAAATAGTAAACATATTTCACAGTAAAAACATGTTGATCACACACAAACAAGTAATCTGAATAGAAAACAGGAAAATCTATTCTAATTTAAAAACTATATTCCTCTCTAATACAATAGGGAGGTTTGTTTGTTCTGTTGGGGATTGGGGGGTTTTTGTTTTGGTTTTTGTTTTTTAGAAACTCCAACACAGCAGCTTGAAGTACTATCATATAGATTAGAATATATCAGAAAAAAATATAGAACAGTTACAGTCTGAGGAGGCAAAAAAAAAAAAAGTATCAAATATATGGCCAAGAATATGACTTTTGGAGTTAATTACTTAGAAACAGCTCAAGCTGCTGTGTAGTTCCTATTAATAGTCTGTAGAAATAATACCACTCTAAAGAATGTAGCAGATGGTGGTAAGACACCGAAAGTAAAAGCATTTTTGTTCCGTGTGCTTCTAACGTTATCTGATCATCCAAGTCCTTAGGCATTCTGGTTTACTGAAGGTATCGGTTAAAAAATTAAAAAAGATCTGATATCATGTTGGGACATGAATCTTAACACCAAAATGGCACATATTTATTTCCTGTTAATGGCAGATGTATTATATGTGCTCCAGCTAAGGAACAGCATACTCAGGAAATTACATGATGGTCTATCATAAAGTTTGGGTGCTGATAACAGAAAGAATATATTTCAGAAATGTGCAGATGCCTTATTTTATAAGCCTAACATTTTTTATTATTAATGTGTGTTCAGCACCATAGATAGCCACTAATGGCTATGAAAGGATAAATTTGTTTTCTTGTTCTTTGTTGAGCATTCTGCCCTAGCAAATTTACCATTGTACTCGGAGCTTGTGCCAGGATCTCTAAAGGTGCTCTCTGTAGGTATTTTAAATTCCTAGGGAAGGGGTTGAATGGCAAGATAGTGTTCTTGTGGTGGAGGAAAATGTCCTCAGTCCACACAGACAATTCCCTCCCTATTGCATCTGAGGTAGAAATGGTGCAGGGGGATGTTCTGCATTCACATGAGGTCAGGATAATACCCATGCTGTTTTTCACATGTAATAGTTTATGACTTCTGTTTGGGAAGTTATGCTCCCACTCCCCCAGACTGCCACCTCCCTTTATACCTGGTGGCTTGCCAAACATCTACTGATTTTAACAGTGCAAGGGCCACATTTTAAAGAAGATATGCAAGGTGCTTCACAAGAAATGAGCATGCCTAAACTGGATATCTTGCTGCCAGTACTGACAGAAGCCTAGGCATGGCAGTACGGTCTCAGTGCAGGCACGCCTGTCCTGACGAGAGCATGATGTGACATAGTATCAACTGTGTGTAGACATAGTCCTAGGAGGTGCCCCTCAGCGATGTGCTGACATCAAGCCATCAGCCTGAGACTGCAGAGCTAAATTTATATGTGACACATTACAACACACATTCCTCCTCAACCATGATGAGAGGCTGAAATCAAAGGATAACTAATATTTAAATCTCCTTTCACTACTTTCCCATCACTGTTTTCCATTACCAAGGACTGGATACTTCCTAACTGATGCTTTCAGTTCATAGTAATTAGTTGTAGCTAGACTCCTTTTCATCTCTTGAAATACACAATATCACAATGGGCTCAAACAGAAGAGTGTAAAAGCAATCTATATTACTGCCAAATAATCATATTCACTGGTTTTTATCTTAGCTTTACATGCCTTTCATCTGCTTTACAGACATTAAAACTCATTTAATACGCTTTTTAAAAATGAATAATGTAATATAAAAGGAGCATATTAATGGCTGTACATATAGGTTTTTTATAATTTTAGTCAGGTTTATTATTTGGTGTACTGTAAATCAAATTAAGTACAAATATTAGTACTGACAATGTGTGTATAATTAGTTTTTAATCTTTATTTCCTGAACATGTATTCATTGTAAAGGAGTAGGCACAGACTTCTTAGCAATATCTAGGCATATAAATGGTACGTTTAGATGTACACTACTGTAATTTATACATATATTGCACGTGATGACTTAGTTGTGGATTTTAGTAGCTAAGCATACAAAATGCTTGAAAGAATTTCAGAATTATTTTAAAGAAAATGACTAACTGGAAACTTAGAAGTTTGCATTTTCTAGTTTCTTACAGTTTCCTCATATGAAAATACATTAATAAATTCAAATTATTTTAAATAATACGTTGCAAGTAACATAAGGTTGGGGATTATGTTTTTCTCCGTTTACCTACACCTTGAGAAATTCCTACCCAGACCAACATTTCACTGTACACTCTAATAATATCTCTTTTGTAAACTAGGAAAGGACAAAGGTCACCCAGACAACCATGCCAGAATGAGGATAAAATCGTTATATCCTTTGTAAATAAAACCATTATATTGTTAAGTGTCATAGTTAAAGAGCTTTCAAGTACTATAAAAAATATATTCTATATACAATGGAAAATATCACTCAAATTCTAAAATGTTGTCTTTGCATTTTTTGACATACTGAAACATGACTAAATAATCAGATTAATTACCAAAAAATAATTATATTTTTATTTTACTATTCCGTTTCTCTTAGACACTCTACCAAAGCATGTGCTGACATAAATGATGATTAATTATTGTACTGCATGAACACTTTAATCTCCTCAATAAAAGTAAAGAAAATATATCCTTTTATCCTCTAAGTTAAAAAAAAAAAATCTAGGTAAATGCTTAGCAGACTGAAACTATTTAAGTAGAGTAGGACTTATGACATTTAATATCAGCAATCTGCCTATAAAAATGTGGAAGGATATAACAAATATCAGAACTATGCACCATACTAAAGAAGGACAAGTATAAAGATGTAATGTAAACTAAAATGATACATTTTATTAACTAAAGGTAGCTATTAAATCAGAGCTGTTGGCCAAACCAGTAGTGATATGGAAGAAGAAAAAGGGGAGCTTAAATTTTTGACACAGATATATTTCAGCTAATCCTCTTGCACCTATGAAGTAATGTACATTAGGAAAGACTAAGCCTGAAGGTTAGGGGAAACTAGAAGCTGTTCTTGATCTCAAAAAAGAAGGAAATCTTATGAAGATTTAACAGATCTTTTAAATCCATATCACACTATAGGAAAAACATGCAACCTCTTGCAGACCTATCACACCTGTAAGCAGATTAAAACCTGTTCTTGTACGCTATATCTTTGAGATAGGGAAGAACATTATAGAAAACTGTAAGAATATGCTATAAAACGACACAGAAAACCTGAGCTTTTCTCCGGTGAAGGCAGGTATTTTATCAAGAAGAAACAGGTGGGAACAGTGCTCAAAAAACATAGTTAAAATGCAATGAAATTATAAAGGTATATTGTGAAAACATCACAGTGTTGGAATATAACATCAGTACAAGTCTCCTAACATCATCATACAAAAAAGTGGAATAGATAAATGAACAAAAGGCCACTGAAGGATGTGGAACACAGCTGTCCCATATCTTTAAGACCAAAGAAGTTCAGTGCATAGTTCTGTTAGCAATTCAATAGGCTTTACTGCCTTATTTCAGTGGGAGGTAGATGCTAGTTCTCTTGGGTGCCTTTGAAAAATCTCTACCAAAATTCTTTAGATTTATAGTTTGGCAAGTATTTTTAACAGAGAAAGAGTTAAATTAAATTACCTCTTCCCTATGGACTAAAGAAATTAAATTCTAACTTTTTTTCCCTTCATTAGAAAATCAGATTGGAGTGCTCCGATTCCTCATGCATCTTTCAAGATTTATTCATGAGTCACAGCTGAATGCACTATGTGTTGTATTTATATGAAAAAACACACATACATATATATATATAAAAAGAATAATTTCCATTATCTAGACAGATGTATGTTTGTCAGCATCTGAAAGAATATCAGTCCTGCAAGTTATAAGTATTCAGTTATTCTTTTTAAAACATCATTCAGGCACTGTAAGACATATAACTACAGTATAAGCAATGACCTTTAAGTATATCTTCTTTCCTATTATCTCAACACTGTGAAATAGTGATACTGAAATCTTTGTAATATCTGCACAGAAGCTATTTATTTTAAAATCATTTCACCCAGTAAACCAACCATAATTTTATTAACAATAGCAAGAAGTTGATATGGTATTCAAAGGACTACTAACATGCTATTCACCTTAGCTTCTTTTACAAAGAATCTTTTAGTTCGTTTGTATTTCAGCAAAAGGGCACATGATAATTTTAATTCTTTATTAAACTTTTTCAATTAAATTTGTAAAACCTTATCAGGTGTAGAGCATCTTCAGGGAACAAAACTTTCATAATAACAATACCGTGGAAGCTTGTAATCTTTAAAATGACTCATTCACTATGATTAATTTACCCTTTATTTGTATCTGTATATCTAAAGGGCAAATGTCATTTTTAGAGTTATTTCAGACAGAAAAATTTATACAGAATTTTACTTTAGATGTAGGTCACATCATTTATGAGTAACCATCATGACTGACTCATTGCATCTTCTGTCAACGTTGAGTTTCTTCCCACTTCAGAAATATCTCCTGAAGAAGAAACATTGCTTACAGGCTGTGAAAGACATCGCACAGCTAAGCCAAGTAATACTTCTCCAATTAACAGAGGCTAAGTACTGTCATACTATAAGTATACCAAAAGTAACACTGAACACCTTATGTCTGCTTCAAAGTCATTACAGGATTTTGCACTGATTGCATGAGCAGCTTTTAAGAGCACTTTAGGCAGAAATTATTTTCTGTAGGCTGTGGTATAAGAAATTCTAATAAAGAAATTACAAACAACGTTGAAACAGCCACTATGGCCATGTTTGTTTCAAAACAGAGCATATAGCTTTCAACAACAATCCCACATACACATACTGACACAAAAAATCAAGACATACTTTAAAATTGTCTCCTTTAGGAACAAGATGAAGTACAAAAATAGAAAAAGAGGGTATACAGCAACACCTGGAAGTTTGCACCTTGTGAGAACACAAAGTCCTGTGGATTGCAAGGCACAAAGGAAAAGCAAGAGTTCCTACACCTCCATCTCTGTTGGCAGAGGTGAGGGGAGTGAGTAAGAGTGAGCATGTGAAAGCATTTAAAAAAAATAAAATCAGACTGTATTTCAGGAAATTGCTACTGCCAGTAATCCATCTATAGTTAAATGAATTCTTTATTTACCTGGACCAGCATTAAAATGCCTTATATGATTGAAATTATGTTTGGCAACAGCCCTTTCAGTGACTACATTCAAGAAAAAAAGGTTATTTCCTCAAAGTCACACAGCCAGCCACCTACACATAGTCACAACCTGGTCACTTTAAGACTCCTTTCCAGTTCTTTTAATCCATCCTGCCAGAACACACAGCCTTTCTAAACAGCACAATACACAATCTGGCAACAAATACAACAGGGAAAAATGTCATTTCTAATCTGATACTTGATTAGATTATGACCCACCTCCTGGAGCAGGAGATCACTTCTGATGTTCTAAGTGTATAAGAGTTGGAATATGTCCTGAAGAAAAGAGATTCAAGAACAAAGCTACTTTTTTTTCTTTTTTTTTTTTTTTTACCCCCTGATCATCCACAAATGGTTTCTCAGATGCAGTTAATCCACAAGCAAAATTGACCAAGTCAGTAGTGACTACTCTAAAAGAAGATTTATTTTGCTTATACTACTTGCTTTATCAGGTGCATTTCTTTGCCAGTCTCTTTTCTTCTTACTGTCTTGACCATCTGCCTCTCTTTCCATTTATTACCAGTAGTGGTATCATTCTATTTCATTGCCACGGTGTGTGTGGCCTTGACTAGTTATCAGTTCATTTCACAGCTTTGTTGTTTGAACCACTGCCAAAATCACTGGTTCATGTTTTTGTTACAAGCTTTGGAAAAGTTGATAACTTGGACAGAGACATTTTTTTTTCTACGCAGTCTCTCTTCCAGATGGTTGACATTACTTTGAGCAGTCCTCTCTTTTCAGTTTTGAAATTATTTGGTCTGGCAGCGACTTTTATTTCATATTTTTAGTCTACAAGCTGGATTTATATCCCATCTAGATTTGTCTTTTGATGTTAATGAAGCTACAGCAACTTGCATAGCGTGATGATCTTGCTTCATCGGTGGCTCAATTAAAACTCCAAACAAAGCTGAAAACACTTTTTAAATAGTTTGAAATTGCACCATTAACTCAACTTTATTTTTTTTCCTTTTCCCCCAAATCATGCATTTATTACTAGATTATCAGCTAATATTATTAGTCATAGCTGGAAGTAGGATTTCCCTGCTGTGGACAACTGATTTGAAGTCCTCCAGCCAGTTTTATGTTCCTTATCCCATGATTAGTCATATTGTGTATATAAGAAAGGTAACATTTAAGACGTAGTACAGGACACAAAACTGCATTAAATAGGATATTCATAAGAATATATGTTAGGTTATTACTCTTTCTAGGAGATATCTCATGCTTAAAGTCAATGATGAAACTCAAATTTGCTTAACAGATCTGACAAGAAATATTTTAACTGGGCTTATTTCAATAGGGTTTAGATATTCAAAGCAAAAAAAAAAAAAAGTAATTAAAAAAATGTTACTTCCAAGAATCTATATGTATCTAAAAAGAATGTCATAGTAGGCATAATGGGTGACTTAGCAGTTTCTTAGCCTCTCTAAATACAGCTGGTAGAATATAAGTAGAAACTCCTGAGTAATTCATTGAAAAATCTACCCTTTCTTCTGATTTTAGCTTAAGTATCAAGAATGTATTTATGATTCTGACCCAACTGACTGGGAAAGCAGCTCTTGGGAAGATGAAGCCCAAACATTCTCATTCCAACTTTACTCCCAGTCAGCAAACAGAAGAACTGTCATTTGCTGAATCAGTCAGCACACAGAAGAACTGTCGTTTGCTTCAGCATGATTTTTCCGAAGGCAATGAAACCAGTGGATAGAATTTAGGTTTCATTGTCATTTGCGAGAGCTTTTGCATTGACTTTAACTGAGCCAGTATTTCATCCAGGGCTGTGCAATTAGTGTTGCACTATATTATTTCCTTTGGACTACATGGCTGTGATGCAGTTTTGTTTAAAAAAAGAAACACTGGCAAAACAAAAAATCCTTCTCCACAAAAACACAATAATTCCTCTGATCTCCAGTATAAATATTTGAATCTTCAAGTGTTTTCTTTTAAAAAACAGCTACTAAAAGCTCTTTCAAAACAAAACTGAAATTATGCCAGAAAGTCTACAAGGTGTATTTAAGGATTTAAAAATTCTTTATTCTGAGAAAAAACTTTGAGACTTGAATCATTCAGTCTTGAAAAATGGAAGGATGAGAAAAGACTTCATTATATATAGTTAGTAAAGAGCTATTTACACTACACGAGAATAATGATAATGAAGTGATCTGAATCTAGTAGATACATTTAGAAGTTGTACTAGATAAATATAGGGAAGAAGTACAGGCTTTTTCTATTTTTGGCTCTGACATAGACTGTAAATCGTTTAATGTCCTTTTGTCTCAGTTTCTTCATATGTAAATACAGTTGCCTTTGCCTGATTTGCCAATTAGCTCTGTAAGTGCTGTGGAGTTGTAGATGGTCTCCCTGCCTGTCCCCAGACACCTCAGTGTTGGATAGGTGGTGGCTTCTAGGGACCAGAAAAGTACAAATAATGACGACTTTGAAAAAGTAACCTCCATATAGTTGGGAAGTTTTCCTCAAGACTGCTTCAAAGCAAGATCAGAATACACAGTTGAAAGTCCAATCTAGCATATACTTACAATAATATTTTAAAAAACCCATGTCTAAACGAGTTATTTCCAGCATTAGCTTTAGGATCTGTAAGGAAAAGACACATTTCTTAAATTTTAATAGATTAACAATTTACAAATCAGATATTCAAATGAAATGGCTTTTGCACTTCATTCAGTTGTAATGATATCACCTGCCAATACGGATCACATTTTGGAAAAAAAAAAAAAAAAAAAAGGTACAGTTTCCCCTGGAATGAGAAAGATCCTTTAATTACACTAACATCTTTCCCAGCTGGCTTCTTGAGTAGGTACTTGAAATAATTTGATATATTGGTAAAAAGCAAATGAAATGTATTAACTACACAAATACTCAGATTCTCTGCAGGTAGATTAATGTCTTCTAATTCATGAACTCCTGAATCTATGGCTTGTTGTTAATCCTAATATTTTTTCTTGTTTATTACCAGGACTTATGCATAACAAGTGATTTATGCATCTTGTTAGTTTTTGGACTTATGTTCTATCATGGAAAAACACGTTTTGCAGCGCTTTGTAGCCACCAGTGAGTTTCACCGGTATGAGGTATTTCTAAGGCCTTTACACTTTATACCAGCATTGGCACCCAATATACTGAGCACTGTAATCAGTGTACAGTGATTATGCAGCTGTGCAAGATTCCCCAAAATGAGCTTAGGAATGACTACAGCTCAAAACAGGAACTCATTTACCATCATGTTTTAGAATCCAAAGTGCAATAACTATCCTTCAGAAGTTTGTATTTATCACAAAACCATTTCCAATTACAACAGACGATAACATCTGAGGTTTTCTCCTGTGTATGACATCCTGATGAAGGCTCACAGGCAACTTACTGATTGACTCTGCAGCTGTAAGGTGACCCAGGATGCCACTCACTTCTTAATACTTAGACTCTCCTTATTCATGACATCATGTCATGTATCAAATTAAAAAAGGACCTTTTATTTCCTGTTCATTTGAGCAGCAAGTATTCACCCTGCATTTCTGCAAACTACAGAAGGTGAGCAGTATGCCAAAGCATGTACTGTAGAGAGCAGAAGAATGGAATTCTTTCTAGTTATTAGAAATGGAATTTAATAAAAAAAGTATTAAACTCATTGTACCTGGTCCAATGAAAACAGAAAAGTCATATGAATATGAAAAGAGATCATACAGTATGGAATATGGAAAATGTTTGAACAATAATTACTTTGGTTTGACATTATTCTTTACAACAGCTTTGAGAGCACATCTTTTGTTACAGGACACTGACATTAAATGAAAAGGCTCAAGAAAAAAAAACCAACACTGGATTCCAGGTTTGATAATGTTTTAAGGTAGAACTGTCATTTCAACTGCTATTGGATTCTGGGCAGATGGTAGGGTCAAACACAGTACACCTCTGAAAGTACTGAGTGCCTTGATTTCAAATTCAGGTGTAAAATTGGTTATGCTAACTCCATGGCAAAGATTGTTACTCTATACTTACAAACAATAATTTGTACTAGGAAAAAAAACAAACCATACCACACTACTAAAAACCATCATCTGACTTTCAAGGGAAACAAATACAGACTCCAGGTAAAATAATGCAAGCGTCACGTTCCCTGAATAGACATACATCAGTCATGCAGTGCCCACATGGATATCCTGACTTCACTTTTTGAAATACTGAAATTTAAGGGGGAAGGGGAAAAACGAGGCATATACCTACAATCTAGGAAACGCTGGAATTACTGCATAAAATATTAGGTAGAGCAGATGAATCAAGTGGTCTTTTGCACCCTTTTTGTTTATGATTTGTGACTATAGATCTGTGTGTCTCCAAAAATCCCCAAACCAACCAAAAAAATCCCGCAAAAAACACCCCACCACTGAAAGCTAAACAAGATTCTTGGAGTTGTCACCAAACTATTGACAGACACATACAAATATATGAGTGGGAACAGATTTTGGTGTCAAATCCCAGTCCCCATATTGTGGTATCACTGCCCAGAAGTACAAGACAATGAGGATGATGTAGGTGGTGTTCCACAGCTGGGCAGGGTGAGCATAGATAGGATTATCTGTTGATAAACAAAAGTAACTCTGCCATTTCCACACCACAGTTGTGAGCAGAGTGGGCACAGCTGTCAATCAGGAATACCTCAATGGGTCCAAAACATGACAGGTCCAAATATCAGGTGTTGAAGCTACAAAGAAAGGACAAGGTTTGACAGATACCAGCACAAAAAGGGCCCCCCTTCATTCTTTCCACTGTGGTCAACATCAGCTTCATTGCCCGCAAGTCCCAGCATGGCTCTGAAGTGTCACCTGAACAACTATCCCCAAATATACTTCTGGTGCTTCTGTAGGACAGCTTACAGCAATGTAGGTTAAACAGCATTTATAGATATATACATGGGTGCAATCTGATCCATGCAAGCAAATACGTCCATCCAACAAACTACATCTCCCCTCTCTTTCCCAGTCTAGGGAGCACCTTTTCCCAATTACACATACACATTTACAATCTCATTCAGTTTCTATCACTCTCTGTTAAAACCAGCACTCAACTACCATGAGTTTTGCAGACCTCTAGCCATGGAGATATTTGACAGTACATGGGAAGAATGGACTTCAGGAGTCGGTTTCTAACTTATATATAGAATGTAGGCATCTGATCAGACTATGTAAAACTATAAGGAAATATGTGCATTATAGTTTTGAAATCAAATTCTAAGTATATATTTAGCCTATACAAATTTTAAATAGTATTAAATATATTTTGAGATAGCTTAGACAGAAGTAGTAATTTCAACATGAATGCCATACAAGTTGAAGAATAAAATTAAGATATAGATTATTAAGAATCTAAAAATGGATAGTAAACCTGCCCCAACATAATCTCTGTAGCAAAGCAAGGAGAAAGCCACAAAAAAAAAATCACTTCAATTTCTCATTCATTTTAGGAAACTGTGAATTAGCAGAGACCCTAACAGCAGGTGCAAATTGCAATATGGCTTTCATTCCACACATAGATCTCATATTATCATCACTGGGAACTCAGCAAACGGATTCAACAAATTGTGCAGCCATAATTCTTTAACTGTTACACACACACTTGTTAAAATTATCTGGAACACAGCAAGTGCTTGATAAGAGAATCAGACTATAGCACAAATACAATGTGTTCTTTATGCCGAATCTCTCATTATGAATAAAGTTGGGAAAATGCAAAGATTTTTGCTTCACAATGGAAAAGCTGCATGCAAAATCTAAAATGCTATTTCTGATGTGACATTTTGTAATGAAGTGATACTGTAAGATTATCAGCACAGCAAAAGGTTTGCGTGTCCTAGTTACTAAGTGTAGATAGCATTCACTTCCATAACTGCCAAAATCCTTTCATTGTATTTTAATTTGCAAAAGAAGATGACTTCACTATGGAAATCTTATGATAAAGCCTAAAAAGAATTTATCTGATCAAAGAAGAATGTATTACCACCATGTGAAGATTTGCTTCAAATCTTGCATAACAGCAAAAATAAATACAACCCACTTTTGTACAAAAACAGATAATAGGAACATAAGGGGAAAAAAACCCAACCAAACAAAACAAAGTTAAAATTTTCTTTAATAAGATTATATTTCAGAAATGAAGGAAAGAATATTTACTCATAAATAAGGTTTATAAAAAGACCACCTAAGATGCTAATGTCTCCCTAGTAACATCTGCTTGTCAAAGTACTATGCAATCAAGTCAGCAGCTGAAGACTGACAATCACCTACAGTAATATATTTTAGATTATGGATTCAGAATCATTTAAAGATGTTGATTCCTAGTGTTTATGTATAAATTACAATATGTACCAAGTTACCTAAAGAATAATTTAATTCCAAAATTTAAATAGTGTCTCAGTGATAAATGAAAACACCATCTGCAGCTTCATAATAATTTGTTAATTGAGTATAGAGTACATAGAACTAAAATAGCTGCTGTCATCCCATAAGTTTTAAGGTAAGCCACTTAATGCTGTCATTCAATGAAGGTTCACAAACACCAATGCATTATATAGTCAGGCTATGAAAAACTGTGCTTATCAGCTCTATGGCTATACCAGTCATTCTGCAATAAATAAAACTTGGAAATACTTTTTTCACCAGACCCCCAAAACCTGCTGATTTTGGAGGGTTTATATTTAAGCCACTTAATAGTCTTTCATGATACATTAGAAATGTAATATATGAAACCCAGAGTAAATATGAAACATAAGTCTGCATTAATCAAAGGAATCAGAAATATATGATGAAAATATGGGACATGACTCTCATTGTCAATGTAATGATAAATAGAGAACAATTTCATTTTCCTTGGTGAAGTGCAACACCAATATAGACTCAGCCTGAAATCTTACTCTAATTTTTCTGATTTTCCCCACTGTGTGAACACATACATGCAAGAAAAAGAAAAAAGTATAAAAGTATGAGTTAGCTTTGTCACTAAAAGGTGGGTAGTTCAACTACCAGTCAACTAAGTATCCTTCAGGATTAGACTGCTTTCATTTAATCTTCATACTTTGCAGTGTGAGGAATATTGCCACCACCCCTGGCAAGGGCTATAATCCTGATCAAGTCCACAGCATCCAGGAAGCCCAACTCAACTTACTCTCAGGGTCGAGATGAGAAGGCAGGAAAAAACAACTGTAGAAAGATGACCAAGTCCTATTACAAATAATAAAGATGGACAGAAGAAATAAAATTTCAGGATATATTTTACCAAGGTTATATACTGCTATTCAGTAGTGCTTTAATCATGGAGTTTGTAGAGGTCTTAGGCACTATCCAGTAGCTCCATTAACTGTATTGAATTCAGTTCAGGTAGTCTTAGTTCCTGACTCTCACCTGCAACAGCAGCTCTAATCAATGCCATTTCCAACATCTCCAGCTTTGATGCTTGCTTTATCATTAAAAAAAGACTAAAAACTAAGAAAACAAAATAAAACCCATCTATCTAGGAAACAATTCCCTTGAATGTGCAAGTTTTTGTTGCAGCGACACTTACTGGATACCTAGACTGCTGGGATTTTCACATTTTATCACCGAAATGTGTATTTCTGTGATTTCCAAAAAGTCTGGCATATATCCTTTGGGAATTAAGAATTCTGATACTATTTCTCATCAATACCTTCTATCATTTGATCTGTAACTAACTGCTACACTGTTATAAAACAAATTCAGGCACAGTTCAGATTTGAAAGAAATAAAATTAAATGGCTTAACACACAAAAATGTTTTTACCCTATCAAGGGATTTATTCTCAGTGAGTAACTTCAGTGTCTACATAGTATAAATTTGTCATTCACTTCCAAAACTTCTCTACTGTCTTCCAGAGTCTCAAAAGTAGCCACTTTCAATAAATTCTTCTGTATGTGACTTCATAATGAGAAGCATCTTTTCATTTTAGTGCTTGGAAAAAATATAAATTCCCCACTATTAATTTGCAACAGACACTAAGTTTTATAGAGTACTTCAGATGAGCTGAATAATCACACATCTGCATGAAATTTCCCACTATTATAGCCTGAAGGAATCTACATGTCAGACAAGAATCTTGATTTAGGCAAGAAATGACAAAAAGTCTAATATCATCCTACAAATTAGCATGAAAGAACATCACATTAAGCGGGTGAAAAAAAAACAACACAAAACAAATACCAACAGGTAACTTCCATGACTTAACCAGTTTGTATCTCCTTTTACTGGAGCTCCCTTGGTTGTCTGACCTGTGTGACACATTAGCATATGTAAATCAAGCCTAATTATAAATTTATGTGTTAAGGAAAGTGAAGGCTCAGGCTCATATATCAAGATGTTTGAGGCATGTAAATCAGTATTTGTACTAGTTGTGGAATAAAAAATAGAAACAGAATTGACTTGATCTGGATAGTGAGTGGCAGAGGCAAAAAATATGAAACATTCCTTGTTTTTTTTTAAAAAAAAAAAAGGAAAAAATAAAAAGAGTATTGTGTTGTCTCTGAGAGTTTAATTCTTCAAACTACAACAGTATACTTGAGTCTTTACCCCTATCCAAAGTGCAGCTGTTTGCAGAAAGCTTATTGAGCTCTATAGGAGCAGAATAAAGACATGCTCCTACACTTCATTTGATTACTAAACACCAGTACCACAGCTACTGAATGTAACAACTGCTAAACAAAAGGGATTTCATCCCTTGTTATTATTTCTACTTGAGAAGGATACTATGATCTACCATGAAAGAACCTCTGAGCAAAGGACAATTGCAAATACTATAAGATACTGGCTCTAATAGAGTACTGTCTCTAGCGATCTGATAATAACTAGATGAATCATTGTAGACTCAGAGTAGCAGACAGACACTGGAACATGAATTTTCTTTCAATTCTTCACAAGAAGCAATAGTTTTCAAAATCACTGTATATTAGTTGTTTCAAAGTCTTCTGCATAGGTGTGTGTGATAAATAGCATAGCTTTTAATGGATAAAAATATTTTATATGAGCTTTTAACAACAAATCGTGCCTAAAGAAAGGGGAATTTGCCTCCAAACCCTTTTCCCCATAGAGCTATTAACAAAGAAGAGCTCCAAGAATATATTGATATTAAACTCAGCAGATTCCCAAAACTTGAACGCTTCTGATCCTTTTATCCCCATTTGAAAAATGTCTCTGACAACTGATACTTTCCCCAATATTATCAGTTTTTCTCTTTGTGCTATGACAAACTTTTTAGTAATAATTTTGAGATAGATACCTTTCTAGTCTCTTACTAGAGATCAGTAAGCCTAGTCAAGTATGTTTGTTTTAAATGCACAGCAAATTTCTGCCTCCAGATAACATGTTCTGGTATTGATCACTGAGACAGTACATCTGAAACTGTGAACAATCTATATATCGTGCTGCCTCTCACCTCCATAAACCTGCAGAATTACAACGAACCTTCCTTTTACCCCTCTTATGTGTGAGCAGAAGAACGTTAGCAAGCAATGAGACCATTTTTCCTCAATTGATGTTACCACCAGCAAATTTGAGTAGTAAAATAAAATAGAAGAGCAACAGATCAAATGTATTTATCAGTGACATAAGACATTACCAAATACACAGTGTACTAGCAGGAAAATTTCTAGTAAAGGAAAGATACATACCGTATAGATCTGATGGGATATTAAGCTACTTGAATATCCTTTAGAGTGACTAAAACATTTACACATCATTTCAAATGCAATACATATAATAATTTTCTGTATTATTTGGCCACGACTTGCCTCACCTGGGGCTGTGTCTGACCCTACTGACCCTCACCAGGCTTGATCCTGACCCCTCATTCATGAGCTGATATCCTGGCCTGGCTTCATCCCATCACCATGGAAGTGCCCGACATCTGGGTTGGGATGGGTGCCCCCCTCAACCTGCCCCGCTCCTTTGCTGGGACTGGACAGGTCATGATGACCCAAGGGTCCCCCACATTTCCTGGTCCCCAGGGAGAAGCCAGCCCCCACTGCACCCTCAGAGTCTCAAAAACATTTATTTTCTTTTTTTCCCCAAGTAAAATATCACAATGTGATTTGAAAACTTCACCAGTTCTTTCCCTAAATGATTTTTCATTATAAGATGAATAAAGTGACCCCTTTTCAACTAGTTTCACTATATTAGCTCCAGAGCATCTGTAACTGCCATGTTGCAAGTATTACCTATGAGCATAACCTCTCACATGACCTGCAAAAGAATATCCTTTTAGATCAAAGGAATGTCCTTTATTAAATACTACTTTTTTTTTATAGGAAGTCTGAAAAAAATTATTTCTCTCCCATATGCCCATGTGATACCACATGATCTCAGGAGATAATTGAGACAGATGTGCTTTATACTAATTGCTTTGGAGGTTCTCTGACACTGAAGGTCTGTAGCTATCTGCCAATTCTCCAAACCCCCTAGATAAGTGCTCAACACATGGACTTTGCTCTATAAAAACCCAATGTGGAATTACTAGGAAGAATTATCACTCAATCCCCTATCCATCTTCACATCTATGTGGTGTTTTAAAGGTCACTGCCCTTCAGTCAACACTTCCATTTGTTCTAATACCCAGGCAAGGCTTTGGTCTGTTTTGAAGATGAGGTCACATCCACTCAACTGTATCCCTTTTTCAGCTGGCCACATCTCAGGGACCCTACCAGAGCTCAGGTGCTGCACTGATGAAGAGACCAGTAGAGTACACACATAGCAGCACCACTCAATGATGGAAACTGACCTGGGGCTAAGAATAGAAAATGTGGTAGGGGGAGCTACCAAAAGATTTTGTCTTTGTTGGAACTTATTATCATATATGTTTTGGTGCAGTTTCTTTTTCTCTGACAGAGAAGGTACTTTGAGAATAAGAGAACTAAATAAAAGACATAGGGAGAGACAATACCTTTGATTTAATATAGATGAAAAAAGTGGGCAAGCATTTAAGTGCACAGTCCCTTAACCATATTAGACCCCCAAAGTAGTACAAATGCTAAGGTAAAACTAGTATTGGAATCGATAACTCTTAGTTCAGCCTAGAATCAAATACAGATTTTAATAAAGAAAATTATCTATCAAAACCTTAAAATGATATCTACGCTTGCCACATGTTAAAACAAAAATTCACATACCATATCTGTTTCAAGGAAATTATCACACTGTATTTTTAAGTTGTCAGAGTATGTCTCAAGAACAACAGACTTAATATTACTCTCAGATTTTACTAGATATGATATTGTCTGTTATACATCTCCACAATTAGATATCTTAATTTTCACCTTCATGCTCTTCCATTTTATATCCTTAGGTACTGGCTTCTTACGATTAGGCTGGTCGGTGAAAAAGCCACATGCCTCTGTCAATAGCTAAATATTTTTAGATGCAAGAAACAATGTACCTCTCTCTCTCTTTTCACATATATGTATATGGGCACACACAACAATTTCTGTTTCTTTCTCTGTGCTAATAAGCAGATATATAGTGCTCTGTATATACAGATATATATTCCTATGGCAGAAATCAGTTTTTCTCCATAATAGCCAGTAAGGTAATTATCTTACTATGTTCTGTAGACAGCAACTAAATGCATCATCTTGCCAGAAGAAAGACTATGACATATACCATAATCTGAAAAATATTACCTTCAGTGGTTTAATCAATGTTAATGTTAACAGCGTTCATCTCTGGCAAAGCATGAAACTATTGACCCTCTAAAGACCTATGTTAAGATATGACAGTGTTTTAACCTGGAATTTAATTTCTGTTTGCGACTAATTAAAATACGCATGACATGTCTCTAACATTAACCCCAGTTGTAATCAAGCTGTAGATTGTGCTTTTCTCTTGCAAAATTTCAAGATGAAACCTAGGGACAAGGGTAGTACAGGGACAAATCAGCTACAAATCCCATGTAATTCATTAAGGAAGCAAATCAGTATCACAAGGATGTAGAGAGACACGAGTTGGTTCTGCGATGCCTCTCAAAGCTTTTCTAAAATTCCTTTCAAAGAAAAATATCAGGTAAGTGCAAAGAAGCAAATTATTCCCACTGGACTTTACAGGACTATGTCTGAGTTTAAGTTCAGAGAGTATTATGAAGTGAAATTGTATTTTCCTCTTCTCTCCCAGGGACGACCTTCTACTCTCTGTGACCTTCACACTCGTAAATCTCCTACATTTCAAAATACTTTTTATTTTTAAATCATATTTTCTGGGGAATGTCTCATTATTGTTACTGCTGTATCACCTCCAGTGAGGTTCACACTGGGATTATCCTATATTATCCTATAGTGTGTACTAGGATTTCAGCCAACCCAGCAAAGTCTGAGTGAAAGAGGTACATGTTGGGACACTCTCCCATCTGCCCAGAAAACAGCTCAGGTCCTGTCCCAATACACTTTATGCTCTACCCTTCACAAATAAATCATTCATGTAACAGAAAACTCTTAACACTGAAACAAACCCATCTCCTCCAAAAGGGGAGGCAAGTCCTATCTTTTCCCATCCTGCCATCTTTTCTCTTGCTTTTCTTAGCCAAAGAATATAAAAAGGGACTATATCATCCACTTAAAATCATTAGCAGATGACAAAGAGGCAGCCCTTAACCCTTTCCAGGCGTTTTACTGTAAGATCCAGGGGTTACAGATCAATTGTTATAGACAGCTGGATCTTCTTTTCTCTCCAGTTCCTGAAATTCAGCTGAAAGATGGTATTCTTATTTTACAGAAGAGATTAGAGTATGGAAATGGTCTTAAAGAAGCAAAAACTTGAATTTCATTGTGAATATATAAATTGAGAGGCTGAAAAATTAGAAGCCATTTGTGAAGGTCTTAGATAGAGCTTTATTATGGAAAGATGAGGCAATTCTGGGTCTGGAGTGATAGAAAAAGAAAATGCTTAAAAGCATTCTCAGAGCTGTTTTTTTGTTTTGAAATTTTTTTCTAGGAAAGAAGGACAATGGTGAAACTGAACAGCAAAATATTTTGGGATGGTTGGTTTTGTTGTTGGGTTTTGGTTTTGTTTTTGTTTTTTTCTCCCACTCCTCCCCTACTACTGAGTATAATAGAGCAATAAAATGCTCATCCAAAACCACATGGACTGAAAGAGCCTACTGTGATTCTTTCATGTTTTCAGCTTGGACACAGTTTCTACAGAACAGAATTAATGTGAAGCTCTACATTGATGGGGACCTGGCTCCTTTGGAGTGACTAGCAATAGTTTCTGCATCCCCTGTACCTCCAGAAAGCCTCATACTGAAAAACTATGAGACCTTACAGTCAAGCTTCAGTAACTTTTCAGTTACAATATTTTTTACCAAGTTATTTACATTTTCTTCTTCCATTTATCTTCACTCTGATGAAGTAATTTAAGAGAAAAATACATTTTAAGAGAATAACAACACAATCAAAATGAAAAGCAGTTACAATTTTAAGGTGAGCTTTAGGTGTTATCAGTTGTACTGTGATGATAATGTTAGTGTTTCATGATGCCACCTGCAGCTCGTGTGATAGATGTGATTGTGTATTTTGTTTTGATACACTTGAGAGGCACCCTAGAAATGTTGTGTGTTTCCTGGCCATAAAACATGACTGTCAATCCTTCCAACATCCCTAGAATTAAATCAAAATGAGAGACAGTGACCTTTCTATGAGGTAGAAAGAGAGTATGAATAGGAAGAAATACAGAGTAATATGTAGTTACTCTCATGAAATACAAAATTATTTCTTCCAACAGTAGTTACCAACTCCCACTGAGAAAAATTCTGGTACCTTCTTTTACACTATCATACTTAACTTCCAAGTGTTCTTTATTGAAATCAGTGGGGTTACTCAAGGAGTAAGAAAAAAGGAATTTTGAAAATGGATTGCAGAACTCAGTCCATTATTGCTAAATCATTTGATTTAGCAACATCTACAATTAGTATTTTTCATCCTTTTCTTTAATCCATATGGTATATTTTCATTAAGATAAACATACATTATAATTATTTATATTTTTAAATCGCATAACCCCATAAATCTCTATTTGCAACAGTGATATTTAATTAGTAAAGTGTGATTAAGTTTTTATGATTTATATATAATGGAAAAAAAACCATTAGTGTAATATTGTAATAAATTTACCAATATCAAAACCTTAACATGTATATTTAGGAATTCTAAGCAACATCCAGCAGTCTGAAGGAGTAACAAAATAATGAAGCATTTCCATATGGGATAAAATTCTATTCAAAGTCCATTATAAGAATTCTAAAAAATGTAATCCTGCTAGGTCACACCAGTTAACACTGAAAAATACTATTTGACTATCCTCTGGTCACAAATGAATCATTACTGACACACACAGAGTATGATTCTAATCTCAGAGTATGATTCTAATCTTGATACAGCTGTAATGATATTGCCTTTAATAAGTTTTGATTTACAAATATAATCAAGATGTATGTCCATATTTTAAAATGTAGTTTTTATAAATATTAAGTATCAATGTAGTGAAAAAAATTAATTGTACTAGGCTGAACAAAAGCTACCCAGGAATTAACAACCAGAAGCAATAATAGATTTATACTTAAATCAGCTGAAGAATTTATCTTGCCCTTTCTACCACATCAAATGAAAGAGGGGTCTGGAATACAAGATGCAATTTTAAAATAAACAAATTATTCTGCTGGTAGTATACCATTGATTTCAATAGAATTAGACTAGCTGGGAATTTGTTATTCTGTGTTGCAGAAGGACCCTGTTTAACAGTTTGGGAATTATGAGGGCTCAGTTCTTCATGAAAACTTCAAGTGTGGAAGTGCAATTACTGTCTGGTTATGGATAACTTTCTGGTTTTAGTTTCTCTCAGGAAATTTCATTTAGTGGTTATATAAGATTGTACATGGGTATAGCTGTAGGGCCAACAGCAATAGCTTAACATACTAATACAGACATTGACTGAAATGTAAAGGTAAATTGTGTTTCCATCTCCCTTGCAATTATTTACCAGCCCATCTAGTCTAGTTATTTTCTTAGTAAGAATGTAAGGGACAGACTCGCAGCTGAAAAGCTAAAATAGTTCCTTGACTTCAGTGGAACTTGGCTGGCTTATAGTAACACCAGCTCTCTCCTCGAATGAGATTTTTCAGAAAGGAAACAAAGTAAACAAAATATGCTTTCCAAGTCACAACTCTAAAATATATCCTGTAAATTAAATTTTTTCTTTTCCCTCAGAAACTGGAACTTTGAGAATACAAAAAAGTCAGTTTTTAACAAATATTAACCTTTTAATTCCAGTCTGTCTTTCTAGAGGGTGGCTGCTGGGGTGCTATGAAATACTGATGGACTATCCATCACATAGCTTCTGTCTATGGGTCATTGCACAGCCTTAAACAACCACAGAAACCAAAAGATAAATCTTTTGATGAAATACTTGCAATTCTTTAGAGACATTTTGAGCTAATGCCAGTGTTTATCCCAGAGTGGTTTCTCTGCTGTCAGCAGAAGCAGAGTGTTTATGATGCAGTTTGCATCAAGACTGAAACACTGTTCCATAGACCGCATCTGAGCAATGACCAAGCAAAGCACCTGGAGACTATTTTGTCTGCATTATTCACAGTGCAAAATGCAAGACCAAAAGTCACAGTTCACCAGCGAGTGTCCACATACAAAGTACAAGGCTCTTTTTGGGATACTGACATTTGGAGCGATGCATTTATCTCTGGCATTAGAAGCATTTATATTCCTGCATTACCAAAAGAGGATAGCCCTAAACAGCAGCCTTCAGGCTTACAATTACAGACACACAGAGGTCTGGAAAGAGATGTGGTTATACAGGGTATTAAGGAAGAAACCCTCTATACAGAGAAGGTTTGCAATGTGCCCAGTGCAGCTTTCAGAGAACACATGCATAGTAGGATTAAGTTTGTTTGTTATGTGATAAATTATCAGCCAAATTCGAATCTTACAGTGTCAATGAAAGGTCAGAGGGCTTTGGTAGTGCTACAATCTGCATTTTAAGAATAAATACAAGACAGGGAAAAAAGGGGATTGAATTTGGCCACTTATGATGTGACAATACAGTATGGGGATCCTCACTCCTTTTGCCTTGCATCTATTTGCAAGGGCTACCATATTTCACAGCTGGTGATCCTTAGACTTCTGTGGGACCCTACCACGTGTCCAAAGAAACATTACATTTTGTTCAGGTCTTGGGAATGGGTTCTTCTGTTCTTGTGTTTCAGAAATACAGGAAACAAAATAAAAAGCAGCATAAAAATTAAATATAAATAATCCAATACTCACACAAATTTAAAGAAAATGTAGTTTGGCAGCCCTGCCAATACCTCCTGTCGTGGATGCATCTCTTAAAACACTCTCACAACGGGAATTCTTTAAAACTTCAGTTCTCTTATTAGAAAGCTTGCACATTCACAAGAAAAGGTACTTGACAGTTAAATATATTACATACAGACTCTTTGTACTATGAATCCAAGTCCCTCTTTTTTTTTTCCCGTTTTTTTTTCCATCTCCCTCCCCTTTATCAAACACCACTATTGACTGGGGAGCAAAAGCCCCTAAGATACTAAATCTTCAGACCATGAAGGGAAATGGAATGGTTTTCTAATGGAGTATATCTGAGTGCCTCTGGCTTTTAGAACCTGTCTTTAAAGTCTGCTTACTGAGGCATAGATGACCACTCAAAACACAGACAGATTTGTCACTTTGGTTTTCAGGACACCCATCCTGTAAAGACCACAAAGTAATTGCAAGGACTTTAGTGGCTAGACCTTCTCTTGCTATTCATGAGGTTCTTGAATTGGATTTAATTTCATGCCAGATTTGACTCTATCAATGGAAGAGCAGCTCAAATGATTTCTTAAGAAATGCCCAAATAACACCAGCCATTGTTACAAATCTTTTTATGCTCCATAATGCAGACCAAGAAGAGATTTTTTTACAGTTAAAAAAATCAAAGTAGAGCTACCAGTGTCCCAAAGGCTACTGTAAATATTTTGCAGTATACAGTTACTAAGGACATACCTTTGATTATGTTTCATCCATTATATAATCCAGACCTTTAAAACCACAGACCTATACAAAAGGAAGCTAAGCCCTCTGGTATACTTCGTTATCAAGGTTTTATTTTTTTGTCTCAGCCTTTCTGTCCGAGATATAATCCTTATGATGTGACTGCTTACCTCTTCACAAGCTCTTGTACACTTGTTTTCATGCTATTGTGAGTAGTAGACTGATTGTGATCTCAGGACCAAAGTTTTAGTGTGTAAATGGCTGGCCTGGAATGAGCTAATTGACAAATGTCCTGGGGATAAAGAGCCCATATCAACTCAAGAACTAGGATGATGGAATTGAATTCAAGAATACATGTAGATACTGTGTTTAATAACAGTTACATATCAAAGAATTTTCACAAGTAAATTTTGGAGTATTTGACCACCGAAAACATTTCAGCTTCATTTTACAGGTCGTCAAAAGAAGTAGGAAATAGTTTGATAAAGACCCCATAGAAATGCAATAACACAGTTATGAATAAAGCCAGGTTTCCTGGTTGCAAACATTACAACCTGCTCAGTTATCTGGCAAAAGAAATTGAGCATGGCCAGCTGTGCTAACAGTTGCCCCTCTCCAGAGACAGTGATGGGAACTGGAAACTTTGGCATACCTGCCTCACTGCAGTCCTTCTATAACCCCCTTTATTAGTTATGACAACTCCCAATTCAAACATAGATTTACATTACCAAAACCTAATGAAATAAGTGGATTTCATCTTCTAGTTCCTGTTCTTATCCAAGCCTCGAAGAACTGATCAAACCCTTTGGAAGAAAAAACAAAAAACCAACCAAAACAACAACAACAACAATAAATCAAGAAAAAAAGCACAAATCCCAAACTAAAACTCATACATGGACAGCTAAATGCTAGACTTACCTAGAGATCCACACTTTCTCAACATTCATAGTTAGATTATCATCTAGCTTGGTAAGGTTTCTTCCAATATATTCGTATATTTAGATCTGCTGACATAAAAATGATATAAATTGGTTCCATGAACCAGCTGCAGAATCGTACTGATTTACACCACCTCTTCCACAGTAGGAATGCTAATAACTATGTTACTTTCGGTTCCTTTCCAGAGACTGGTTAAAACTCAGAAGAATAAACCTGTTTTGTGATAGTTGAAGACCACCCTTTGCACCCAATAAAGTGCTGCATCAAACTACATCACCACACCCAACTTTTCTGTGGTCTCTACAAAACCAGCACATAATATTAATGTAGGTCAATGCTAGACTTTAACGCCTGAGCTCAGAGATCCCAACATATTTAAAACTATGTTTTACTTCATCAAGCCACTTGGACTGTAGGCACGAAACAAATGAGGTGTCTGGACCACTGTTTGTGTCCAGTTTCACTTGCTGCCACCAGAAACCACTATTGGTGGCTTCTGCATTTAGAAGTAATAGTAGCAGGTTCTGTGTTTGACACAGTGTTTGGGTATGTTTCTGGATTCCCATACAATGCACTAAAGATGACTGCAAACCCACTCAAATGGTAGATTTGGAAGCTGTTGTCAAATCTGAAGATTTTTAAAGAAGAGCAGAAAGATCTCAGAAAAGATAAACTCCAATGAGGGAACAGGAACTAAAATTCATTTGAGAGCAAGGAGAACGAAAACAAGAGAGAATGTCTGAAAAATAGATCAATGGGAGAATCTAATTCCTTCTCCTTCATGTCAATCCAGCTTTTATACAGAGATGATACTTACACGTCTTTTCTTAACAAGAACATCAGAGAAAAAAACGAGCTGACTCTACAAGTAATACAAAACAAAGTAATAACTATACTAAGAAAAAGGGTTCATGAATTTGACCTAGTTTCAAAACTTGAAAATATCTCAAAAGGTTCAATAAGGTTGAAATAACAATAAATTGCAATACTGTAGGGGAAGAAATTTCATTCAATAGTAACAACAGAACAATTCTTGTTTAGATTTATATTTAAATTAACCAGCATTGCAATACAAAGTTACATCTACTCATTCATAGAGTCTTCATTTCAGCCTGAGCAAGTCTATCATGAAAAAGTATATAGGTTTCATCAGTGATGAAGCAAACATAGTTACGAGTCTATTTTAAACACATTTCACACACACACACTGCAGACTTTAAGCCTCCAGAAAAATAAAATCCCACTGGATACCTTCATAAAATCTACCTGGTTGTTTTTCACAAGGATTATTATGAGTCATTATTCTAGCTTCTATGAAACTGAGAGTTTTGTTTTTTTTTGTTTTTTGTTTTTTTTTTTTTGTTTTGTTTGCCGTGTTTTTTAATTAAATAACAGAACAAAATGTCCTCATTAGCTCTGCCGGTAGATGATAATACAACACCAGCAAAACAATTGGATGAAATCATATTTCTTTGCCTGATTGAGACTTACTGGGAAATTAGGGAGAAAAATTAAAGCCAATCTATATACAAACAAAAAGGTGTCCCTCCTCTCTCCAAAAATAATGTAGATTATCAGAATAAAAAGTTAAAATATGTTCCCTACACTGTTTCTGGAAAGAGCCAAAGCTACTGCCAAAAACATAGTAAATGCAATTCAAGACAGCTGCATCAAAGAATCTATTATTGGCCTGGGCACACTAGTACACAAAAGAACAGAAATTACTATTATGTAACCATCAAGAAATGGAAAAATTATTATTTTGGTCACAAACAAGTAAAATTCTAATTTATTTAGAGAATATTGGCTGAGATTTTCAACAGAGTGAAAGAAGCGAGATGCCCACATTCCTCTGAATTTTAATAGTATTTAAGTTCCTTTGAGAAGCCAAGACAACACTTTCAATTAAACTATTTTGCATAATAATTTCATGGCTTGATCCTGATATACACTGAGACAATTCCCACTGCATTCAGTGAAAGTTTAGGGTAATCAGCATCTCTCAGCACCTGAGTGAGAAAACCCAAACCATAAAACTTCTCAGTTACCTACTTCATGGATTTAAAAAAAAAAAAAAAAACAAAAACCTACCACCAGCAAACAAAAAACCCAGCCCCAAGCAAAAACCCCACCAAATAACATACACCTAAAGGGCAACTGAACTGATTATGCATACAGAGCTAAATGAAATAAAAAATTTTAAAAATAATTTAGAAAAAAAAGAATCAAAGGAAATGCTTCCCTAGGTGAACTTCCTGAGTATCAGCTACCAAGAACAAACCTTCCCCAGCCACTCCCCAATAGCAATAGCTATCTGATTAAGACACCCACACTGAGACAGAAATATGAGACAGCCCTTGTTACAGTACAAATGGTCTTTCTGTAAAAACTATATTTCCCATCACAACCCATTAAGTAAATATGTTGTGACATCCACAATTGTGCATTGTGACATTACCAAATAATACACGAGTCAGAAATTAACATATTGTCATTACCTGCTCATTTAATACATGGAGCAATGTACTGTATCATATATTAATGTTAGGAATCATGTGAAATTTCATGTCTACAATGAAAGATTTGAAAATGTATTTGATTCCTCTAACTCTGTGCCTTTTAAAAGATAAGTAGATAATGATCTGCCATTCAACTGGAAAACTTTTGGTTTGGAAACTCTCTTGGAGGGTTATGAATTGGTTGGGCCTCAAGCAATGAAGAGATGCTTGATTTTATGCTTTATGCACATTCATTTCAGTGCTAAGTATACATTTTAAGCACATGTTTAAAATTTTCTCTGTATCTGAGACAGTGATCTATACATATTTTATTCAGGTATGAGAGCAGTTGGATAACAACACTGCCTATGGTATAGTAGGATTCCATGTCTGAACTACGCAAAAGTAGCATGTTTGTTTACCATCCAAAAAAAGTAAAGGTGGTGTATAGAGTTATTTTACGTTCAAATGGACTAGCATTCTGTAGTATATAACTGTAAATTCCCTCTAAATCCTAGAAGTAAGAAACAATTAAGGGACATAAAACTACCACCTGCCAATCAGTCTAGTTGTTAACTCAACCATGATGACATTATGTTTGTGATACAATAATCTTGCAAAAACACTATGACTTCTAGGCTGCCTAACATGAGAAGCACCTGAATTTAAACAGTTTTTAAAGCACCTAGGTATAGATACTGGCAGAATATTTTAAAGTGCTTTCTTAATTATTTATTGTAGCTGAAGCAGTTCAAGATATGAAATTAAATTCTGTCATTCCCTCCCATGCAGCTGGATGCTGGGTGACCCCAAACTCCTAGTGAGATCAGCAAAAAGTGTGTTTGTAAGACATGGAAGCTCTTGGCCCTTTGCAGATTCACTTGCAGCCATTTTTGCAGTACTAGAATCATTTAATTCAAAGTGCATCTCAGAGAAGGTTTAAATAGCTACAGCAGAAAGTATTCACAAGCTTTTGGATTTCTAAATTGAGTAAAAAAGTAACTGTTTTCCTTAGTCATTAATCCTTTCCATTTAGCATGACTCCTCTTACATAGAAAAACTGGATTTCCAGACGAAATACCAATATAATGGCCAAGCCAGATACCAGAACATGATAGCTGAAATAAAAAACAATACTGAACCATACAGAACCTAAAGTACACTGAAAATAAAATAGTTTTCCACTGTAAATGTAATTAAAAAAATCTCACATTTTCAATACATTTGATATTGATTATTTTAGCAGTATTTCTGAAGGCTAATAGATACAGTGCATACTAGCTTCAATGTACTGAAATACAAAAACTGCTTTTGTTGTCCTAGCAACAGCCAGGAAAAAATGATCTCACAAATCAAATTCAATGGAAATGCAGTGCTTTACTGAAATAGACAACTAAATGTTTTCAAAATATGGAAACTTAAAAATATACTTTATGAACTTGAATTTGGCCTTTCCAAAGTAGATCGTTCTAAGGAGTAGATAGGGTGGGAAGCATGAACCCACATCTTGAAGATGATTAAGTAGTACAAAACTAAATTGCCAGACTGGAATATTTTGCATTTGTATCTGCTCAGATTCCTTTGGCACCACTGTCTAAGGAACAGAGAATTTCCATCTCCTCCCTTGACCAAGGAACCATATAGGAGGCTATTTCTATAAAGAGGGATGAAAGCAAATCTAAGAAGGTACTTTCATTGACACTGCAGTCTCGGGAAAACACCACAGGGGCAGAGAGGATGTCCTGGGTTGAGTGAATGGTGGAGTTTTTTTGGTGGCAGGGGAGGGGGCTATAGGGGTGGCCCCCTGTGAGAAGCTTCTCGAAGCTCCCCCAGCTCCAAGTCAGCTCCACTTCTGTTTGAAAACTGAGCCAATCAGCTGCGCCTCTGCGATAACATATTTAAGAAGGGACGTGGTGACGGGCAGTGGGACTTGTGAGGAGGAGTTGCTGCAGCTGCGTGAACACCAAGGTCAGTGGAGCAACGCAGGAAGAAAGGAGGGGGGAGGTGTGCCGCAGCAGAGACCCCCCTGTATCCTGTGGTGAGATGGCAGGGCGGCCCCCCCCCGCCACCCATGAAGGTCTACAGTGGAGCAGACATTGATTTATGGCCTGTGGCTTCTGCCTGGGTCATCAAGGTGCTGTGCCTGAAGAAGGCCAGGGTCTTGTGGGAAAAGGTAGCCCCACTGCTGTAATTCAGTGCTGGGAGGATTGCAGCATGCGGGGGTGTCCCACGCCGGAGCAGCTCGGGAAGGGCTGCAGCCGTGGGAGGGAATCCAGTCGGAGAAAGTTGGTGAACCACGACGTAGCAGTGTGGGGAATGCTGAGGATTTTGGGAGGAACTCATGTAGGTGAAAGTTGGTGGAGGACTGTCTCCTGTGAGAGGGGGACCATGATGGAGTAGGGGGAAGAAGTTCCAGAAGCTCCCCCCACCGAAGATGCATGAAGTGGCAGCGCTGACTGCACCCCCCATTCCCTGCCCCTGTGCCACTGGGGCAGGAGGTAGAGATATCAGGAGCAGAGCTGAGCCTGAGAAGAAGGGAGGGGTGGGGGGAAGGTGTTCTCAGGATGTGGCAATGCTTCTCACTGTCCTACTCTGTTACATGTTATTAGTGTCTGTAATAAATGCATGTTCTTTTTTTTCTTCCCCTAACGAGTCTGCCTCTTGCTTGTGCCCATAAAGGGGGATTTTTTTCCCCATCCCAGTCCTATCTCAAACCCCAAGCCTGGCTCTCTGTCCCTTCTTATTGCTGGAAGAGAAGGGAGAGAGAGTGGCTGTGTGGTGGTTGGCTGCTGACCAGGCTCAAACCACGACAAAAGAGGACTGGATCTGTACACCATTTAATAGAACAAGGTACAGTGAAAGTGTGTCATGTTTCTTGGAGACAGCCTCTGTTTCTCTGATGTATAGAACGGGAACCAAAGGTTGTTAACTCTACACCCTCACCCCCATACTCTTTCACGATGCTGTTTGCTCCAAACATCCCACTGACTTCCATCGCTTAGAGCCTAACTGCAGAATCAAGTTGGTCACCTTGATCCAGATCCTACTGCAATTAATGAATGGAGTAAGAGTGTTTCCATTTACATTAACGGGTCTTATGCCATGCTTATTTTATGAGCATTTTCAACAAGAATCCTCTAAGTAACAGAGAAAACAAATAGCTAAATATATTTCAAGATCCATATGAAATTGGAATGAACCAGAGAACAAAAATAAATCATGATAGATCATGAAGAAAATAGGAGGAATAGGTTTACTAGATTTATGGTAAACTGTACTTCCATGTAGTCTCATAAACATTTATGTTGGACTGTATCTGAGATGATCAGATCAAGTGTCTATAAACTGAGATGAATGACATACAATTAACACTTCTGAAAAAGATTTACGGTTCACTGGTCAGCCAAACCAGTAAAAAGTTCATAGGAAATAATACTTGAATATCCAATATTCGCAGAGTGAAATCAGACATGAGAAAACAATTAGTATTTTTAAGATTTCTTTTAAAGCTGATAACCATTTATCATTTCATCAATATAATATCTGTACATACAATTGCAAGAGGGAAATTAATACCGTGGATTAAAATATATTTTGAATTAAGTTCTGTTAACTGCTTCCATATAACTGTGAAAAAAAAAAAAAAAAAAAAAAAACAAACCAGAAACAAACAGGATTTTTGTAGATTCTTAGAGTTAAAACATCATTTAGAAAATCATAAAAATCAGGAGAGTCTGAAATAGATCAAGTCCCAGTAGAATCTCATGTAACTATAAGATAACCAGATATCTGTTTAAGGAAAGTATACTGTATACACATTTTTATACATCATTGCAAGGGAATATTGGCAACCTGGGGGCATGACATGATCAGGAAATTCCAAGTTAAAAAAAAAAAAAAAATCTTTCTAGACTATTAGAACAGCTAACTAACACCAATAGCACATATTCTACTTCCTGGAAAAAGATATCAGTAAGATGTAGTTACCATTTAGATAGAGTTTTTTAGACTTTTTAGAAGTATTTTGTTTTGTCCTGTCTTTTCCACAAAGAAATTAATACATCTGGTAGGTCTGGGGTATGTTAGTTGGATGTTAGGGTTTTTTGGGTTTCTGTTTTGTTTTGTTTGGTTGGTTTTTTATTTTAGCTTATTTCACTGATCCTCATGTTAAATGTATTTATTTATTGCTCATTATTGTTATATGCATTATCATATACAGTATGTCCTTATAGTAGTGGCCTCTGTTTATGATGCAAGTTTGCTTTATTCTATTGTCTTTTACCAACAGCAGATTCCTTAATTACATACCTAAATTATGTGAACTACCAACAATTTTGTTTAGATTTAACTTTAAAAGTAGATTTATAACAAGTGAACAGCCACACAAGTCTAGAAGAGAACTGGTTAAGAAATCGGCTATGATAGAGGAAAAAAGTGATTTTCTTCAAAAGCTTTTGGAGTTGTTTGTTGGGGTTTTTTAAACACTGAACTAAAACAGCACACTCATGTGCAACTTAACCAGCTACACTGGAATTTCAATGGGACTGATGCAAGAAAGAACATACACTTGTCAAAGCATGTTAGAAATTGTAAGGAAGACATACACATATACAAGTGAGATAGTAAAATATGAATGCTGTAATTATTCCAATTTCAATGGAATGATCCATCATCCAGAAATTCTCACAGATAATAAGAAATTCAGCATTAACTATTTTAAGCGTTAAAGTGCAAGACTCATGGAGATGGAATAATGTTGCAAAAAATATTCTTATGTTCATGAACAGCAACAGTAATTTAGTGCAATGCATATCCCTGCAGAATGCAGAATACTTTCATCAAGCAAAATATGACTACGTCTCAACCTGATCTCCAAGTCATGTCACCTCTGGGAAACCTCAGCTGAGCTGAATTTCGTTTTCAGCTCCAGATTCAGCTTCATGTTAACATGGTGAAGACAGACAAATGCCAATAAAATGCTGAAATTTAATTGTAAAATACATACACTGTTCTTTCACTAAGCAATGTGCATTTTCAGTTGGATTATGCTATAGCCTGTGGATGTCACTTTGGAAATATAACTGAATGCAACAGACTTTGCTAATGGCTTGTTCGTATAGGAAAGCTGTATGAAAGTTGAAGCGTACAATATAAAAATATTCTGTAAAGAAATGGAACTGACTCTTCCTTTGTGAGCATCCCTATTCAATACAAAAGGGTCTCATTCTCACTTAGCTAATAATGGGTTAGAGGTGATTTAAGCTTGAAAATAAATATCCACAAGGGAGATATAATGTAATAATACAGCTAATTAACAATGCCAATAATATTATAGGAGTATAATGGGAAAAAAAATAATTAAAAACCCCCACTGAACAAGCCTGCAGTACCACTGGATGTAAGAAATGCAGCTGACTATGGTGTATTTGCTAGATAATAGCAGCTAGCTCCGTGGAGAGTACACCAGAGTCAGTTTTTCAAAAACCAGTTTCTGACACCAAGGCTTTACTGGCTTGTACTTAACAGCAACTCTATAGTATTTCTGCAGAATTCATCACTGTCACACATTGTCTTTATTTTTCACTAGTGGCAATTAGGTATTAGACACAGAGAGGAGGCTGCAACACACAATCTGCATTTAAGCACACTTACTCAGAAGGGAATGGGGGTGAGGGGAAAGTGAGAGGTTTAAAATAAACAAACAAAAAACCAGATAGCTATTTAAAAAGCATTCCAAATAGGAGAATTACTGCAAGGATGAAGTCTAAGAAAGGTCATGTACAGGGTCCCCTTCACCCAGAGAGCAAGTCTTGTTAACTTCAGAGAAACAAAAGCCAATATATCCCCACTTAGCCCACAGAATGATGGAAACCAAAGAGACCCTTTCAAGGTTCAAGAGAAGAAGACATGGGCCCACCCCCATAGGCACCAGCCCAGCCTTGCACTGTCTTGTTATCTTTGCCATACTGCTTCATGTATCAGTTACTTTTTCACGGGCAGACAGTGGAATGTAAGGAGGCAGCTGTTCAGCTCTACTAGCCCATATTCATCTAAAAATGAAAGACAGCATTAGATTTTGCATTAACTTAAAGGGAACAACATAAATCTCATTTTCTCAATTCCAATTTGCAGGACACCCTGCCCTCCCAAGTTCTTGGGATCCTGATCTAGTTCTTCTCAAAGTCAATGGAAAGACTCTGACTGACTTCAACTGCCTACACATTAAGCCTCTGAGGTCAACAGGCACGTTCCCTGCCCAGTATTAAGAGACACTTAAATGGTTGATGAGTTAGTATGGGAAAGTCACTATTTGCTGAAAGTCAGTATGTATTTTTACAGCAGCTTTTATGACAGGCATCCTAAGACACTGAATAGTAAAATCAGACACTTAAAATAATTACGGAGATCATTTAAACCAATTAGAATACTTCACAGTGAGTAGAAAGGTCATCAGTCTCTCTTTAAACGTACCAAAAGAGAGCCTAATGCTGAAAGTCAGAAAATCTGAAGAGTTTGAGGTAACTTTGCTCTCTGCTTTGAGCATATATATATCACAGAGGTCTAAATCAGACAGGAGCTCACACACTTGTAGTTGTCAACATGCAGAAACATAGGATTTCACAACGTCCAAAGCAATAATGGAAATAAAGGGGGAAGATGCATGCTTTTCCCATGTTAGTTTCTATCTGCATGCCCCCTTAGCTTAGTTTAGGTACAGTATTTCATGAGCTAAACAAAATGGTTCATGGCATACTCTAGTAGGGAACTTGGCCCAACAATATAATTGGCTTCATCCTCTCTACAGGTCAGAGAAAACCTAATTGTCCACTGACAGGTGACACTTTCAAGTCTCAGTTATTTATTATCTCTTAAAGACTTTCTTGGTTAGGAAGGAAAAATATCAGAAAAGACATAAAAATTTGACACTGAACACATGTCAAACCTAGGAAAAAGAGAAACAGCTGCTCTTGGTTTGGTCTGGCACATTCTCTACCACTGGCAGCTGCTGGACCTGCTGTGCTGCTTTGCTCAGCAAAACCAGGATACTAATATAATAGAATAGAAATAAGTTCACAGACGTGAAACCATCATCCTCACTGGAATGCTCAAATCTGCTCCAAGCACATGCAATACAAATCCAGCACAAAAAGCAGATAGTTGGGGAGAAAGGAAGAAAAGCTGCAGAATTTGGAAAGGTGCATAAGGACAAAGGCAAAAGGTATTTAGCACATCAAAAGAAGATGCACCCAAGCCTCATATTGCACACAATGTAGAGGTTCCTATGATGCAATGTCTAACAAAGCTTCATAACCCCCCAAATGCCTTTTATTCATTTTATATGCTTTGAGCAATCTGGGACAGCCTGGCAGTATCAGCAAGACAGAGAGCTAAATTTATGTCTTTCATAGTTCTTACACTGTAAACCAAATTTCTGATGCAGCTGTGATTTGTAAAAGAACTGTTCCTTGCTTTAGTCACAAAGTCCACTGTAGATGAAGGAGAGCTCCTGCTAAATCATTATTCATTCTCAGGAAGACAGTCTTAATTGAGATGGAAATGAGCAATGTTGAAACACCAAGGTTTATTTGTTGCATAAATATGCAAATAAAGTAACAGAAAACACAGTATTTTGGCCTTGTACTATGCAATAAATGATTTCCTCAGTTGTATTCTTATTTTTCATACAAACTCTCCATGGCTGCCTGGAATGCAGATAGCAAGTTGCTAATCCCACTAGTAGAGCTCCCAGTATAACTACAAATATACACATATAAGTACTATTTAAATAAACCAATTTACAGTACCTTTCACATTGATTTCAACCACCAGGTCCTGCTTTGTTTGGTTAGATATCTACATTTTGAGACTGTTTAAGTCCTAATGCTGTCCTTCCTTAGGCAGTTGGCTCCAATGGCACAGCCATTAGTTTTAACCCAAAACTTGACTAAGACTCCCTAGGATGTCATCTGTCTATATAAAATTAAGCAATATGAGTATGAGTGCACATATGCTATGTGTCTGAGAGACAGAGTACAGAACACCATTGTAACAAGCAGAAAGCTACAATGTAATATACTATTGATCAATGAGATTTAAACACCAAAGCAAGAATAAGTTAATGGTGCAAAATTTAAGGGGCCAATACAAGTTAGGACAGACTAATGAACACAGACTGATATAGAGTTCTTTTCAAATAATCAGCTCATTTCTGCTAACATTGTTTCATTCTGGCATCACAATGAAAGGAAATACTGAGTTTCCCAGATCAGCTCCACAGGAACCAAATAGACTATGTAAGTGTCTGTAAGATTAAAGGTGAGAAAATGGTGTATTCAGCAATGACATTCTAGCAGCATTCAATGCTTAGCTAGTTGTTTGTAGAGTTTAATATTTACTGTAATGAAGAAATAAATAATTAAGCCAACTAGCCTTGTTCAAATTGTTTAGAGGCATCCATTAGCGTACACCTGTCCAAAATGCAATATGTTGCTGGATTGTTGACAAACCAACAGAACTCAAGAACAGAAGTAAATCCTGCTTTTACACATATTAGAATGAAATATTATCAGCAAAGAGAACAACTAAGATTATTTTATTCACTTTCCTGAAATCCCTAGTTAAAAAATAATCTAGAATATTTTGTAGCAATTGGTCAACATATAATTGCTTCTTATCTGACATTTTTTAGACAGATATAACTCCATTGTCTTCTGCAACCTAGTTTGCTTTATTCAAAGACTAGAGTAGGAACCAATCATTTTTTCCTACCTTCACTTCTTCTACAAGCATAACTGATTTGCCTTCAGCAGAGACGTTCCAGATTTTACATCAGCTGACACAAGACAGGAGGGTAGTCAGGTCCAGTGTTGTGGTTTGAGCCTACTCAGCAGCTAAATGCCACACAGCCGCTCACCCACCCTCCCCCCACTTGGGAATGGGGAGGGAATCAGAGGGGCAAAGGGAGACTCACGGGTTGAGATAAAAACAGTTTAATAATAGTAACAGAATAATACACTGACAGCAATATCAGTAGGTAATGTACAATACAGCTGCTCACCACCCACCGACCGACACCCGCCGGCTCCCGGCCAGCAATCCCAAACACAAAGCCACCACAGCCACACTCCCAGAAGTGGCAGCCTCTCCCAGCCCTCTCCTGCCTTTATATGGTGAGCACAATGTCACATGACAGGGGATATCGGCCAATCGGGGCCCAGCCCTCCAGCTGTGCTCCCCCCGCCCCCGCACACAGGTGAGGGCACTGGGACCTGGGGAGCCCCGGGGGTCTCAGGGTGCTGCAGCACTCCTCCAGCTACTAAAACAAACAGGAACTCTAGTCCAGCCCCACCCAGGACATCCAGTCAAGTGAATTCTGGAACAGATGGATTTAAAAATGTTTTGACTCACCACCCATTCATCCTATATCATCAACTACTATCAGCTATGATCGTATCAACACTTGACACCACTAATATATGCACTAATGATGCATGCGTTCACAGGTATTGCAGGCTGTATTTTTTATCTGGCTAAATGGCAGGCTGATGTTAGGGAATCATGAGAATTATATACAGAGTTATTCTCTCAGAGGATTTTTAAGTGCTTAAGTGAAATCAGGGTCATTGCAGGGACCAAAGACAAATGTTACAAATGTACATTCTGGTACTCCTTCATCCTACTGCTAGTGCTGCAGCAAAAAGCTAAAAGCTTTAAAAACAAACACATAGTTTATAATGTATAGCGTAAGCAAATGATGCAGACCCTTCTTCTGCAGCTGTAGTATGACAGAAGTGAATCAGAAGGACAAAGGATATTACCAAATTGGTAATACAGAGGCAGTCCACCCTGTCTCCAGAAGAAACCAAAAGAAATATAAACATGAAACAAGCTTTCTATTGTGATTTAACTCTTACAACTAGTGGTTTCTGTAACAATGTATTATTCTGTGACACTATGGGTATTCCAGTGCTTCACAAGGGAGGCCAAATACTCTTATTTTACATTACAGACAAGGAAACAAAATAAGAGGAGTTACTTTTTCCCAAGGAAAATGGCAAAGCTGGAAACAGAATTCAGGTCTCCAGTACGTAATCTTCTCTACCATGTTCCCCCTATTGTGTCATATGAAACCATGTGTTCCACTGAAAATACCTCTTTTTGCAAGGAGTAAGATTTCTTAATTGCAGCTGAGCTGGTATGACTGCATCAAGGAATGTATGGCTATTCAGTTTCCTATTTCAAGCTCTGCATCAAATCTTTACTACAGTGCACATTCTTTTTAATATCATTAAGAAATTTCAATATTTATTTAATTCTTCCTACGCAGGCAAAGCGAAGTAGAGGAATACCAGTTCCATTCCCCAACACTACTATTTTATAGTGTGAGAATGGGAGAGGCCAGTAATTTACTATTAATTATATGCAACTTATGCTTCCAAAGAGGAGACTCACACATCTCCAAAAGACTCACTGTAAACTCTTCCTGGAACATATTCTAGCACCAAGACACTTTTTCTGGACAGAAGCAAAGAACGAATCCCACCAACCTCAATGAGAGGCTTGGACCTCAGTAAAGTAATAAGACGTGCTACAGCATGGCCTTTTCCTTCAGCAACATACTCATTCTTTACCATCTGCATATTTGCCTCTCTCATTTCATATCAATGGGGAAAAAAAAGGGGGGGGGGGCGGGGCGGTGGGGCACAGAGACTTTAAAGGCTGTAGAAAATGTGGGTGATTATTGTCTTTGCTAAGCAAAACAGTAAAGTACTGTTGACCTTTGGACAAAGTAGTAAAATGTCAAATTTTACTTTTACTTTCTATGCAAAATTATTTTCTACACAGCATTGTTCTTTCTTTGTAGTAATGAATTAAATTGTAATCAGCTCCCAGCATACCTAGTCTCCACTGAACAACCCACTGGAAAAATCCATAGAACAGATATATTCTTTTCATTCCTCTTTATTAACTTGGCCTCCATCAGGGAAAAAGTGACTGCTCCTCTGTAGTTTTGTCTTCTGAGATTAGGCTGCTGCCTGTACATCCAACAGAATAGCCCTAATTCCTCCCACTTCCCTTCTCTTTATGCACAGACCTGGTGTTGAACTTCTCTAGAGCAACTCCAACAAGGCACACCTCCACTGAAGACAGCTGCACTCCCTGGAGGAAAAGGTATTTTTCTAGAAGCAAGTTTTCTATTCGGAGAACTGCACTTCTCCCCTACTGCCCCACTGTTCCTCTTAGCAGCTTCCTCTGTCATTAGGGCAGCTGTGATCAGTACATGTTTTCTAGATTAAGAAAAGAGAAGAAAACTCCTTTAGCACTAAATAAGTCAATGATACATCCATTGTTTACATATTTCTCAAAAAACAGTATTTGTCAGATGTACAGATGTTCTCAGGCTCAAAGTCTAAATTAAAACCACTTTGTTTCAATTAGCCCTAAAGAGCTAAGTGGCTATATAAAAGTATTCCCCTTACTTTTACATTATATTTATTATTATACAAACAATAATATATATATATTTATTACATTGCTGCATTGGGTTTCTCTGACTTGTTATACAAGAGAGAAATAATTGTCTTCTCCATTTTTCACTTCTGTATTATGACAAGGACTAACACTTTTGGAAGTAAAATTCAACCGTAACAAGTCTTATTCTTCAAGAATTTAGAATCCCCTTCTTAAAGTAGCACAAATAGTCTTGAGCAAAATAATCCCTTGATTGGCTATTTCATATTTTTCTAGGAATTACTGACATTACATGCGACTCATTATTGTCAGTATTCAGTGCAACACTGGCTGAAGAAACAAATTTTGATCAGTGTCAATCAATCACTCATATATTATTTCCAATAGAATGACATGCCAAATTCCTAACATTCTAATGAAAGATGCTCATAAATGATGACCTGTCAACTCGATTGCATACTGCAGCCTTTATAGAAAGCGACCGCTTTGTAGCCCCTCTGTAGATAAAGGGAAAAAACTCCAGAGATTAAATTGACATTAAAGTGTGAAATTAAATGCATGAAAAGAAGATCCAGAATGCAGGAAGGACACAGCAAGAAAACATAAATAAATAAATAAAAACCTATAGCAAGACAAAGTCCATCCAAAACTGCACAATGGTGGACAATTTTTGAGTCAGCAGAAATAATACTGAACACTGACAAAAAGAACAGGCTCAGCTGATACTGGAAAGAGTCCCCATACAGTAATATTTAGTTTAAAAGAAAATGGGGATTGATCCATTTTTAAAGATTTTTCAGTGTAATGCCTACTTTAGGGACATGTTTGATTTTGGACTGGTCAGCTGGTCTGTGCATTCCCCAGTGACTGATCTTATAATGAAAAGCCTACTGCAGATCTTGTGGTGCATCCTTGTTTAAAACCACAGTCTACATTCATCTTTCAAGAACCACCCCAGCATACTCTGCTGCAGGACCTCTGAAATGTTGCAGGAACTCAGAAATTACCTAGTGTTGGTCCAAAAGGTAGCTTGGTTTTGATGCATGGTTTTTAAACAGAGGGAGAGAAGATGATCAATCTATGTCCCACCAAAATCCACAGCTAAACAGGAGTATCTCAATGGCCTCGCTTTGAGAATTTCAAAGCGCACAGGTAAAGGGCATTCTGGGCAGTCAGCAGCAAATTACAGACTTAATGAACTGTTTGTTCAAGTATCACCTGGACGCAAATGTAGCAGTTAATCCCAGCCCAGATTATCTCTACTCTGTCTTAATATTTATATTAACATTTTGTTGCCATTTTTTGAAGTTCTTCAGTTGTCCCTTCTTCAGATAGGCAACTGACAGACAGAGCACAATGTTCTTGAGAAGTCAGAGCTATGGGACATCTCCATTCACATAAGAAGGGGAACTTCAAACATAAACAGAAAGGGCTGGTACCACTCTGGTATTTAATGAAGAGTTCTTTCTCTTACAGTTTCAATTTCCACTCTTCTAATCATTGGCAAAGGAAAAAAAAAATATATCCTTCATCACATATTCACTACTCACAGGGCATACTTTTTCAGCCACATATGTCAAGTGCCCACCAATTCTTGGCATGTATTAGCATGCCAAACTACAGAGTGGCACAATCCAGAGTTGTTGATGAAAGGAATTGGCCAGGTATGAGGAAATAACATACTGCTGTTTTCTAGCCAGCAAAGGCTGAGTTGAAACTACAACTCAAACCCATTATGATGCACTGCCAAGGACTTAAGGGTACTGTTTAATTCTTCTCATAGCTCAGAAAAGTTAACCGTTACAGCAAAAATTTGCAAGACTACTTTGACACCTGACTATTCCTTTTTCATTGAGAGGAAACTCCATTTCTGAAGGGTTTCCTCAGGACTGTGTGCAGACACTTTCAATAAGACACTAAGAGCACAATTATATTTCACAATTGGGTTCACCATGTGATCAATATCAAGTTGTACTTTACATAAAAAAATTACCTAGTAGTTAGGCTAGGTTTATATCTTCCCTCATAATCCCAAATATATTTATTATATTTTATCTGGAAATTAAGGAAATGCCTGAAAAATAAATACCTCATAATGATCATAATCAGACAAGGAAAAAATATATCCAATACAGACCAAAGATACACAGGAAATAATCACTGTCCATCCATTATCTTGTCTGATACATGGATCATAAACTCTACTGACTCTTCTTTCTTTTGTATTTGTAGTTATAAGGAACAGTTATAAGACTAATAACATCTTTTTTTAATGTATATTACTAGTATTTTACACTCAAAGCTTTTATTTATCCTTTTCTTATCATCAAGTGATTCAGCTTTTAAACGGATATATTCTTTCTTTAAGGAATTAACTTAGTAGCAATGCAGTTTTATACTACATTGGTTAATGCTAAATTAGCACCAGGGGCAGCAGCAATATTTTGTTTTATTACAGTAGTTCATTATATGCAGTGAGGTTACAATAAGCCTCCAATACATCAACATCTAGAAACCAGTTAAAGTAAGGCTTGTCAGAGATCATCTTTGTATTTTGAGCCTGAGAGCTATGATTAGTAGACAGATACTGCAAAGAAAACATTAAGTGGGAAACGTGATTTTATTTCACCTACAACTTCCTTACTGCAACTTTTTCATTATTCAGCAGAAATTTAATTCAACTGGATATATTTAAAATAAGCCAAGTTGGTGGATATATTCAGTAGATTAGCAGCTGTAACACTACTCTTGCTTTCAACTTTCACTTCCTAAAAAATTAAGATGGAGACTGACTTATGTATTCTCTCCACAGAATCAAGCAGAGTATTATAGAATGCATTTGCCAAAAGAATAAATCATGATTGACAAAAAGAAATTTGTTAATACAATCGTTTGAGGTGGTTGACAGAAATTTTTGTCAACAGAATAGATTAAGGGGATTCAAAAAATGAAATTTGCAGATGAAATGGCTTTGATGTTTCTGATGAAAAGTATTTTGTTGACAGAATGGATCAGAGGGAAAAAATGCATTTTCTCAACACAAGGGTTTTAGCTCTTTGACAAAATATATTTCATCCCCAGATGTTTTAGCTAAGTTGTCAATTATTCTCTGTGTCTGCCATTAACCAATCACTTTGCTGTCGACTGAAAGATTTTAGTAGCAGCTCTATGGAAGCAACTGGAAGTATTACAAATACCACTACAATTAATCACACTGAATCAATAGTTATGATGCTGTAGCTAGTCCAATAATCATCAAGTGCCAATTGAGCTACAGATACAAGTTGGGTTTGGGTTAGGGTTTTTTTCCCCTTCTCTTCCATTTATGCATAATGTTTATTACAATATCCAATTTTTTTCTTGGAATAAAATTTTATGAGAGCTGCCTTTCATTTAAGGCTTCAGTTCTATAAAGACACCCATACATAATAAGGAAAAGGTCTAGCTCATGCTCCTGGCATATCTTAAACAAGTGCTAAAGTGTAATATTAGTCTAACTAAAGCAAGTCAAGCCACCTTTCTCTACCCCAGCAAGGAAGTCCCACACCTTCATGTGGAGTAGCTGCCTTATGCAGCTGTGTAGGTTGACAACTAACAAGTAGGAGGTGGGTAATAAAATTTTACTAGATTGAACATCTTCCCCCTTTCACACAGAAGGAAGAGTAGCCCAGAGTTATAAGCTTAACCTTACTAAGTAGAAGTTCCCAGAAGAAGGAAAACCTCCCATCTCTCTTTTTTTTTTAGCAGTTAAGAAGCTATGTGACAATCTTCCTAAAGATGATCTATAGGTGTGGTTTTGGTTCTTATATGAGTTTGTAAGATGCTATGTACTGTGACCACATTCAGAGATGCATTCTGCAGCCAGGTCCCCAGCCCAGCTTTTCTGAGGTCACCAGCAAACACCCACATAGATTTATAACCGCATAAAATATTGTCATACCTATTCCAAGGTCATTCTGGACAAAGAGTTCTGTTATTTAGGTCCTACACCTGCACAAGTAAGTACTTAAACAAGAGGGAACATGGATTATTTTATTCCTCATGAGCTGCCTTTGTTTAGAAATATGAAGGTGGTTGGTGACAATCGCAAAATGCCAGCTATTCACCTGACTACAAAGTTACTGTTGGGAGGAACAGTAGAAAGATGAAAATAAATACATCTGGCTCAGAAGAAACAGTCACATCACTGTCAAAACCAGGGCATGACTCCAGCTGGATATCACATAAGCCAAAATTTCTGAGTGCAAAGTTTTAAGAGTGAGATCAGAGAGTGAGGGAAAGCACAATCTGTGGGAAAATACTGAACCAGACCACGACAGCCTCAGTGGAATCTGCAAGACCATTAGCAGGAAGAAGAGGTAGAGGTCCTTTAGATCCCTTACCCCACCGAACTGTTCCCAGTACACTTGCCTCAAACTTGATGTAGCCCCACCTCTGACGCTCACTTGACTAGAGTTGGGGTTTTTTTAATAAATGGGTAACCAGGTGTTTTGACAAGGAAAATCAAACAACCCCCTCCCAAAACCCACACAGAAGAGATCAATTATAAACCACTTTCAGGAGATTATGGTTTTGTGTTTCCCATTGTTTGAAGAGTAATTTAAGACATTCTTTTAGGATACCATATCTTATCTCACAGCTTTGTACAAGGATGAGTCATTGCTTACTTTGAAGAAACTGCACCTGTAAGACAAGCCTTTTAAAGATACTACTGAAACATAAATAAGGGAAAATAATGATCAAGGTAAGGAGAAGAGATGGCAAAGCTCTCCAAGTTCCTGCTGGAAACAAGCGAAACTGTGCAGCACTTGTCGAGTGCTGTGTGCCTGCAGCAAATTGAAACCTAACCCTAAATAGTTATTATCAGTAATAACACATACTGTCAGTTTAGTTAATACAGATTCCTGGAGCCCTCTTGATTCAGGGTTTAGCCTTCCTCTTGTTAATAGGCAATGCTTGTGTTTTCCAAGGAAAAGGATTATCAGAATCTGGGGAGCACTACATATTTCACTCCAAATACTTTGCAGAGTTTATTATGTTCCATTTCCTAAATAAAACTGCCTGCTTTATTGCCACTGTCATTACAGTGCTTCATTGTATTCCCACTGGCTTCAGGGTAAAGAACTGTTGCTCTGTGCAAAAGATAGACAGGCTACAGAAGCAAAATTGTCCCCTACACAATAACTACATAAATCTGATTATCTGTGAGAATAGTCTGCTTTTGTAATCTGAGTTCTTATAGTTAATTAAACAGAGGTTAATATGTTTTTTTTCCTCCTATTTCCTCTTCAGAGTGACTTTTTCCCTGGTCACTGAAATAGTGGGGGTTAATTCATATCAACACAGCCAGTAAGTACTGAATCCAGTACTCATAAGTTACCTTTTTAGCATCAAGTAGTAAGAATATTTTTATAATGGGCTCATTTCCCAATGCTATTTCAAATTATTTCTTGATATAAAACTTTTTAGATAAACACCAAAGCTGTTGATAGCAAAGTTATTGCACCTGCACATTTTAATTGGCTAGGGAGGCATATCATCATAATTGGTATTTGCTAGCTTTCAAACAGAGGACTTTTCAATGCAATGAATTTGGGAATTAATTCACGCTAAAAATGCAAACATTTCATGAAGTGAAACGTAGACAGAAGTGATTATCTGGTTGGGCTCAGCCCATGTGGGTGTAGAGTACATTTGTAACATGGGTAAAACAGTCCTTATTGTTTCCATCACTACCCCAGCAAATATATCTGCATGATTCAGAGAAAATATAAATGATTAGTTGGCCATGCAAGAACACAGTCTGCAGAAGAAAATTATTTTTTCACCATCCATAAATTTACAGTTTGGGGAAGCAATTAGTGCATTCACAAAATAGCAGGAATATCCTGACAGCAGATTTTGAAGGGTGGTATATGAAGACTGATTGACTGATGAGACACCAAGTCAGAGCTGTGAGGGGGATGTGTCTAGACCTCTTAATTTAAGTGAAGTTCCTGAAGAAGGCCAGAAGGATTTTAAAATGAAAGACCACATTTTATTAGAATGTAAGCATTTTTGGAAACCTAGCCAAGGGTTTGATATTTCTTAGAAATAAACCACAATTCCAACTTCCAGATGATCTATCCAGTATTCATGGACATAACTACGTAACCTCATACTACCAAGACATCTCACACTGACCTGGGTTTGCTCCTGCTGAATTAAATTCAAGCAAACTAATTTTGCTCCTTCCTTTAGGATTCTAATAATGACCCCTTTTGAAAAAAAAAAAAAAACAACACTTTTAAATGATTTGTTTCAAATATAATTGCTTCATGATTTGGTTCATCTTTTTCCTATTTTCTCTAATAGTGCACAACCAAAATAAAGTCATTTATGAAACTATCAGGTAGGTGGTCTTAACCCCCATTGTAAATATGCAGTATACAACAACAATTTTGAATACTGGAAATAAATAGCCACCTGTTTCATAATGATTTGGTGGGGAGAAAAAGACAGAAGTTTCCGATTATGTTCACTTAGTTTAATAGCATTAGAAGTAACTTCCCTCTCTACTAAAGCAAAACTCTGCCATTACATCTGATAAACAAGGCACATAACCAGTAACAGAATAAATATGACACAAAAATAACCAGATATCAGATATCCTTCATATCATCTGTGCACTGCCCTTGTCATCTTATCACGTCTCTGAATACAAATCTCTTCCACAGAATATCTCTGTATGATTTCTTGTGCACTGGCATTTTTTGGTAGCTCTTGCCTACCACATTAGAAGACTATTCACTTCAAATAAGTGTTTTCTGAAATCCAATTACATAAGAGATATCTTAATAACTAATTACACGACATACAATTTGTCAACTAACATAGCTACACTACTCAGCATCAGGATAAACCAAACTTATCTCAATGAACACATTAGCATATTATAGTATGGAACATTACTTTGTGATATAAACAGACAAATGGGATAACACAGGAGACATTTATTATTACAAATCAGCTGATGATGGATATGTATAATTAAAGAAAATGCTCTGACAACCAATCAGTATCCATTAAGCCACATCATTTGTGTTAAGCAGGTCACAGCTTTCACTGCAAAGAATCTAGAATCCATACAATAAGAGAGAAAAATACATCACTTGGAAAGTTCCCCATCTAAGAACTGTGTTGTTCTACCTATGATCTATTGACTGATTGCAAACCTTTCTAAACACACCAAATCCCTGTAACAAGAAAACCTAATAAATAAATAGGATAGGAGAGCTAGTAAATGTTAGCCTCCTTTTTCCATGGCTATAGAAGAAAATAAGGGTGGCAGTACTCCAAAAGTTAGTCTATGAATTTTTTTTTTCTTCCTTCTGAGAAAATGGGGGAGAAGGGCATAAGAGGGGAGCTGGGAGGGAAGAGGGGAAAAAAAAAAAAAAGGACTGATCAGAAAGAATGAAGAGAAATTATTCAGAATCAGGACACCTGAATTAGTTGATAAGGTTGTATTAAATTCTGCTTTTAATAGAAAAAAGCCTGGTTTTGATATCTGTGTTGTTAGAGTAGCAGAGCTTCCTTAAATAATCATTTATAACATTCCCTTGGTGTTACATATAGCTTCACAAAGGACAGAAATATTACTATTCTTACTTTATAGATAGGTGTAGGCAGACAAAATTATATTTTATTTATTTTTTACAAGGTCTTTAGGAAGCCTAGAACTCATCTGTGCAAAAACCATAGTTTCCAAATTGGCTGCGGTCCACGTTGCCCTTCATTATCTCTGCACTGTGTTTTTCATGCATTTGGTCTCTCTCACTTGTATCACACAGGCTGTGAGATTTTCAACTGATATCAAGACCACATCAGATTACAGGACTTCACGGTATTTTCTGATGGTGTAGTCAACATAAGGCAAAATTGAACCTACCAGGCAGCATCTTTCCCAGAATCTCTGTGCCCTATAAAAGGCAAGAATTTACATCCATGCTCAAATCAGTGTTTTGTGGTAATCATAAATACCTGCAGCTCAAGTTACATTTTCAGCTTTTCTTTCATAGGATAAAACACATTTTGCAGGTTAGATTTATATAACATAAGGATAACTAAATATTTAAGTTCACAGTTTAAGCTCCTATCTACAAAGTTTGGACTAAGTAACCTAGAAGTACTGAAATGCTTAAGGAGGGTTCTCCAGGGAGGATTGAGAAGGAGAGAAGCAAAAGTAATGTATCCAAGAGCCAGAAGTGTCCAATATAAGTTGTGTGAAACTCATGATAGCAATAAGAAAGGATAAGGTCTTTGTTACAATTAACTTCTGTTCAGAGTCTTCCAGGGAAAGTTGTCAACAGGTTGGTCCTGGTGCCAAGCCCAGTTTGCAGGACCTGTTTAATCCGGGACCACAGAAAAACAATATATGAAAGACAGAAAGCCAAGGTGAAGGTAATTCAAATGGTCATAACTTACACTTGATTCATCTTCTAAAAGTATCATAACTTTAGTATGCCAAGATCAGAATGTTAATTCCTCAAACAACTTGCTAGTTGAGATCTTAAGCAACACATAGCAGTGGCCTCATGAATAATTTTAGGGAGGATAGGAAAGGACAGCATGAAAGAATGTATAATGTGGGAGAAGCAGAAAAAAAAATTTTATTTTTGGCAAAACTGAGGAGTCAGAACATAGGTGGCTAGGTAAAAAACACTTTAGCAAAGCACTTTGAAGAATCAGACTCGAAGAACACCTTCAGGAAGATGACAGTGTTTTAAATTTGTGATGGAGAATGAATCAATGGAGACCCAAAACAGCATGGCCTAAAGCAATGACAAAATTATCTCTGAGATTGTGATTTGCAAGGGTGTATAGTCACCTGGACCTCGGAAGATATCAGATGAAGTTGTTTTTTTTAATAAAGAAAACCAATGAGAAACCACGAGGAGAATGTCATGGGTTCTTAGATAATTCTTGCAGTTCTCAGAATGGAAGAAATATACCCTGGGCAAGCAGGAATTTTGTGGGAGAGATGAGAAATATTTGCAACATGCTCAAACTCAGCTAAAGAGCAAAACCGGGGAAGAACCAAGGAATTGGCAACATCTGAAGGCAACTGTGGGACACTAAGAAAGGGAACTGAGTTCAAAACAAGGGAAGTGAGTCATAATGATACAAGGAATAGATCTGGAGGAAATTCTAAGATCCCGAATTAAGTCTATGCTGAACACTATTAGAACTAAAGGGTTTTAAAATGAATAAACTACTAATGTTTAAAATGCTCTTGACATACACCAGGGAATTGAATTAAAAATCTCAGGTTGATCAAAAATGACTTTTTAGATGTTTTGTACATTTTAATATAGTAACTAGAATTTTAAGATTATCCAAATATAAAACTTCAACAAACAGAGATAGAAGGCTTACAGTACCAAAAATTTACATTAAAATACAAGACTTCCGCCCATAATCAGTAAAATTATGAGTAAATTTATTCAGATAAACCATTTTCATTCAAAATGACATTCCACTAAGTATACAGGGAGATGATCTTTGTATGCCATTCGGAATAAATTCTATTCAAATAAGTATTTGATCTGAATATAAAAGTTACTGTGCATAACCAGCTGCAAACTGAATATTAACTTGGTGTTTAATACAGCACACAACTTTAAAAAGGGTTCTGTTTGTTCCTACGGTTGCATGCTCTATCTCCTTGTAAAAACAATGCTAAAGACTAGAGTCTGACTGTGATCTCACAACAAGAACTGAAATCTGAACCCTCCTCACACATATAGCCCCATTTAAGACAGAATCTGTCCTCTTTTCTTTAAAAACTCATAGATATGCACAATCACAACAAATTCTAGCCCTAGGGTTTGCAACCCTAGTGGCAAAGGCATTAATATGCACTGTTCATTCTGATATTAAAGTGGTTTTATATTTCTTCAGTTAGATTGATCATACATTTCAGAACAAGAACACCCATGAGAAGACATCATGAGTATTCTAAGAGATTACACTTAAAATAACGCTTCATTTTCACCTTCAGGACTGTTTAGTTTCTGTTTAGCTCACATAATTTTGGAGGACAGATACGGGCTGTTGAAACCTTTGTAAGCACAGCTGCCAACATTATCACTTGGTCATGGTTCTGAAGTGTTCATCACCAAGAGTGGGGCAAGGAAGTAGTAAAGAAACTGAAAAGATTCTTCATCTGCCATGACCTGCTTAATTCCTGAATTTTATAGACAGATTCATGGACAGTTGGCATGGACTTTGCCTCACGACTCAGTAAATCTATATATCTTTGCTGGAATCAGCACAAGAACTTGTATTTCTCCCCAACCAATCCTGTTGCTTACAGCATTTTTGACTAATTTGTTTCCACTTTCTGAAGCCAAACTATATCTCTCTGTTCAAAGAAAACATTTCTAAATAAATATAGCCCAAGCTAGCATTTGTTCCTCAAGCACTTAGGTGACTCCAAGCCTATCAATTAAAGGCAAAGAAATAAAAAATAAATACAGGTGTTCTATTCATTTATAAAGAACATTAGGAAATGTTATCACAGCCAGAGAACTATCCTCTTCCTCTGAAAAATTACATGGAGAAAGCATTATAAAGATTTTCCCATCTCTGAAACACACAAAGCTGGAAACAGATTCTGTTTAAAGTCATTAACTACTCTATATTGATCAAACATGTTACATTTCACCCAAAACCCAAAGGATGTCCAGATACCACACCACTGAGTGAAAGAAGCATCTTAATCTTCATTGTGAAATAAACTACTTCTACTACTAAAGACGTAATCTTGTATCTACTCTTTTAAAGCTCTTTCTTCCTAAATCAGAATAGAATAAGAATTTGAGAGATTCACAATACTCATTTCATTGATATTGAGTCATACATCAAAAATTAAAACCAATTCTTGTTCCAAATGTATTTCTCAAAATTCTTCCACCCTTACTTCCATTAAACACACTTTGGTAACAAAGACTTTCCCTTAAGACTATTTGACTCATCAGGACAGAAGACACTTTTTCGAAGCAGAATATAATTCATCTGATAAACTTAGTTTAATCATATTTCATGACATTGTAACAAGTCACCTATTCATAAAAAAACAACTGCAACCACTGTACAATCACAAGTTTTAACACTGCCATTATTGTACTGTTTACTGCATGAACATGAACCAAGTTTTATGCTTATCTACCTTCTAGTGGCTATTGAAAAGAACATCTAGTTTGTGAAGAAAGCAACCTGCAGATGTAAATCATATTTGTGTACATTTTATTACTGCAAAAGAGATCTTTCTTAGCAAGTATGGAAAAAATTCTAGGTCGGATGTTTACACTGAAAGATAAATTTAGACTTTCTTCGTAAAAAGGTAGAGATGAATGCAAGCCATTACACCCACTTTTAATTTAGTAAAGAGATTGTTTATAGAGCACAAATCAAGTTATCCTTTCAATCCTATGTTATATACCAGAGCAAAACTCAAAACATTGTCCCTCTAACAGCTGCGTCATCCTTACTCAACTCTAAGCTTTATGTTATTCCAGTTTAAGACTGATGAATTTAAGCTGCCTAGAACATGGCATTTTGGCACAAAATGCTATGTAAAATAAACAATCTACTTTTAAAACTTGACAGAATTATAATTGATCAATAGGCCCTAAAACTTCACAGAGTCAATTAAAGAGTTGTAAAGCATCATAACGCATGCTAAAAAGTATAAAATGAATAATTTCACAGGCAATAGAGATTGCCTTCATAGGGCAATAGAGATGACCTGGAACAGAAATAGCCACTACTCAAATGTAATCATTGGCAATGGAAAAGTACTGGCTTCTAATGTATACTCTGACTTGGTAACTGCTATTTCAGGTGCAGTCATTAAACAAGCAAAATAACTAGCCCATAGTATAGAGATAAATATCTATCTATATACAGTACACAAACACATTTAATGATACGCTGCATATTATTAGTTATATGCCCTTCAGCAGGACTAAACATCCCAGAAATTTCTGTTTCAACATCATCTTAAAGAAATTATCTCTGCAGTTCTAAATACGATCACATTATTTTCTACGAGTGTCAGTTTTACTTGGCAATATTACATTTTCCAACATTTCGTTTTCTAGTATTTTTCTATGACTATCTGTGTAGATTAGAAAGGTTCTTAACTGTTATCTGTAATAGATTTTGCCTGTAGCAAAATTCATGCAGGCATAATAGAAGAACAAAGTGTACTCTGATGAAATTGCACCCATAATTTCCAGATGCCTGACATTTATTGCTTATTGCTATTAGAATTCAAGTGCCTATTTGTTTTGTACTTTGCTTTTATTCTTGCATCACAAATGTATAATGGAAAAAAGATATTTTAAATGCTGGGTTAAGTATCACAGATCAACACGAGGCACTGGCATAATCAATATTACTTAAACACACTCCTAGGCAATTAATTTTTAAGGAATCAAATTGTTGTACCACATCAAAATTTACAACAATACAATAAAGGTTGTTACATTCTTTATTGTTTAATTAAAAGCAACATTTAGCACGCATGCAGCTAACTGTTCAGACATTATGACATAAAATGTCCTGTTTATCAGGGAGAGATAAATAAACAGCATTTACTGTACATTTTATTACATGTTAATTAGACTTTATTAAATTTCATATGCTTATCAAATTATCAACCGTAAGAGTTCAGAACCCCAGAGAAATGTGCTGCAATGCACACAGCTGTATCCTAAGTATCTGCAACACTTCAGCTTTTCTATGTAGTATGAAAGTTTTACGTACAGTACTTCAGCACACTCAATGTAGAACCACTCAGATGCCATACACCTTTGAGGAGAAGGCCAGTACAGAAGGATTTAACTTACGTGTTTGCCTTTAAAACTTAGGAACAAATACATTAATTATATAGCAACAGCTCTTACACAGGCTCTGATTTTCACAGAGGCAGAAGTGAAAATGCAGCAGATTAATGCAATGGAAGGCCCAATACCCATGTGCATCAATTAGCACGTTAAAAAAAAAAAAAAAAATAAAAATCATTCATTGTAGACTCTTCTTGCCCATACTCTTGAAGTTCAGTCTTCAGCCACTCTCCCACTTATGCTCTCCTCTTGAAGGACACGTGGAAGGAAGTCTATGTGTCACTTTTTTAAAAAAAAAAAAAAAAACAACCAAACAAACAAACAAAAAAAACATGAACAAAGGGGGACCTGGATCCTGTTCCTGGCTCTGCCTTAAGCCTCCAAGAGCCTGTGAACTTCAACTTGTTCTCACTCAGGTATCTGAAGCAAGGCCTGGCCTTTTAGGAAACAATTAAATGAGAGGTATCCCAGAGGCTTTAAGACATCAGCAAGATGCATAGTCAGCTTAAGTAGCCCAATTTTCAGATGGTTCAATAGGGGTCAATGAGGCACATGTGCATTGAAGTTATTTTAACAGCACCATGCTGATTTTTGCCCTTGGGCTGTTTGGCACTAAGTTTTTTGAAACATGCTCAACCTGAGTGAATATTCTGAATTTATATTGCTTTAAACAGAATTTCTTAGCTCTCTGAGTAGTATTGATTTTCCATCCCCTCTACTTCAGAGAATATTTAGGACACAACAGCAAACAAACCTCCTTACCCAAATGACCTGATCCTCTGAAACAGACCAAACGAGGTAATGAGTAAAAGTTTATGTTCTGGTTTTGTCTGGGACAGAGTTAACTCCCACAGGTTTTTATTTTTTTTTACATTCTGCTTTTTAGGGAACGTTGGGGTTCTTTGATCATCATGGTGAACAAAATGCTAGCATGCTGGTGATGTATCACTGGCCTCTAACAACTAGAAAGAAAAATGGGCATTGATAACTTCTTCCTAATATGAAGTTTTAATGAATACTTCATTATATTGATTTTATTACTTCTTGAAAAAACTACATATTCCACCCATGGTCAGTGACATTCTCAGTTATGGTAATCATAATCATTCAAATAGGATAAGAGCTACATTAATTTACGCATTTTTTGAATACCTGGATTTTTTCCAAATCATTGTTCATATCTCTTACTCAATATGTTCTTTGTCTATTCTCCTTTTGTAAAGGGAAACCAGAAGCAATCCTGTGCTCCTTGGCTCTTGCCAAGCTGTGGGGGTGTAACACGGGAGCAGATCTCTAAAGAGAGCTAGATCAGCTTCTGTGGCCTGAAAGCTTTTGATCTGTACTTTGGGGTTTTTGCCTGTCCCAAATTTTGGGACTGGCCTAGCCTACACCTTGCACAGAAGCCATGTGTTTTTATAGGAAGAAAACCTCTCTATGTCTGCTTTACCTTCTAAGTACCTAATCCAAAATCCTTACATAGTAGATACTTGGACCACTTCTTGCTGAGGTGAAAAGGAGTTCTGACTTTAGCCCAGGAGTAATATGTCCTATAGCTCACAAGTGGCACACTCCTTCAAATAGTCATGATAAAGTGTGCTCTGAAAGCACAGAGAGTCTGTAACATCTATTTCTACTCATAACAATAGTTTGCAATATAATTTTTTCTTAAGTAGAGCAAGTTTTATTCCATTTTAAGACTCTAATTATGCACAAGGGGAAATCTTGTTCCTCCTCTAAAAGACACAGCACAGAAATAAACTTGGGAGCAGGAAGAGAAAGCAGCTCATTACATGATCAAATAGTTATCATAGGTCTCTCTAAAGAGGCTGGTTTTAAAAATGCAGTGAATTGTAGTGACCCAGCTGAAGTAACCACTGCTTCCTGAAAGGCAGAGATAACCCTGATGTAGGGGTATAGAAAGGTTGCTTGCTTCTCATATACTTTTACTGGGGCACATGTTAATATAGAGCTATTTTATCCAGCAATAATGCTTTAAAAGTGAGATGTGATGCACTGAGTGAGCTCTGTCATGCAGTGACAGTTTCCTCCACTGTTAGACCTTAGTACTGACTTAATCTTCACCGATAGGTATTCCATAATATCTCTAGGCAATCTACGTACTTGCCCATTTTTGTTATTAGAAAGCTTTTCCCAGTGTCTAACCTAAATCTTCCTAGCTCCAGCTTAAACTCATTAGTATTTCTCCCACTGGAAATGGAGATCAGCAGCAGTCTCCCTGGTTACACAGCACCACGAATAAATCCACAGGCTCCTACCCAAGTCATGGTTACTATCAGGAGAGCACCCTCCACTGGGCAAATTTTTTCATGAGTCAGAGTTTGATTTACCATTCTCGGATGTAAAATCTGTTCCAGCAAAAAACAGCTATCGTAACCGATAAATAATAATAAAGTCTACAGTTTCCACTCTCTCTGTTTTACATTTCCAACAGTTTTGTTTGGTTATGCTTTGTCATTTATGTTGTTTGTTTTTTTTTAATTTTGTTTTGTTTTTTTCTAAATTCACATACAACTAAATCAGGGCCCATAGAAGAGAAAGGAGTGACAGAACTCTTTTGTAATCCCCAAAGAGCAATAGCAGACACCTGCAGTCTTCCAAGTTCTGCAAACCACAGACACTATCTCTACCACGTGTGTTGTCAAAGCACAAAACAGAGGGATGAGGGAAAGACCGGATAAGAACAACATAATACGTGCAAGTCATGCATTATGTATTGACTGCTTCTATGTGGAAATTCAGAAAGCACTGACAATTTGGAAGCCTTATCTATAATCTATGTTCCTGCAATCTAAGTCAGAAATATGGCTTTTATACACTTTAAATGCCAGTCTGTCACATTGCTGCATTATAGCCCATTCCAACCCCAAGTTGTATGCATATGTATGTTCCTACCTTGTAAGTACAGCACAGAAATTTAGGATTTTATAAAAGGAAAAGGTATAGCCTTACATACCCTGATATAAATGCTTGGGCAGGGTCTACTGCTCTGAGTAAGCTAGTCATGCCATAGACTGAAGGAGGAGGAAAACTGTTTCTGACAGAAACAGAAAATGTTTGTATTTCAACCTTGACTCTGATCCACCAAAACAACAGTGCTCACTTGCTTAATTTTTTTTTGTTTGTTTTCTTCTTTTAAAAACTAGTTTCCAGAGCTCCTCAGTGAAATAAGAAAATAAGTGTGGTTTTCTGTTTAAGATAAAAGGCTTCCAACTTTCAAGCATATAAAGAAAGTGCTGTGAAATGTAAATCTGAGAGGCTGAAATAAGATGTCAAATAAAAAGAAATCAAATCATCCTTAATATGGAATTATGTATTGTATAATTTGTGTCCATGTGAGGGTGTGTGCATGTATGTGCATATATACACCTAAACTCTTGTAATTGGAAAGCTAATTTCATAACTTCTGAGTCATGACTCATGAATTCCTAGATTTGATAATGATAGAGCTTGTCAGCCAGCACAGCTGATCCAGCACAAAGACAGAGATAAACTGTGAAAAGGTCTGGCACAACTTAGTCCCCTGAAGGACTGCAGGACTAGGGAATGAGTCACACTTTGGCAGTGGTATGATCTTGGAGAAGTTGAACTGTGTGTTGCCTATACTCATCAAGCCTACAGACAATTCACAGTTCCAAAATCCAAAAGCAGAGAATTTACTGAGAATTTCATTTTTAAGGTGGGGTGGGTTTTTTGTTTGTTTTGTTGTTAGGGTCTTTTGTGTTGATTTTATTTGTTTGGGTTCATTGTGGTTTTTTGTTTTGTTTTGGGGTTTTTTTGGTGTGTGGTTTTTTTTTGTTTGTTTGTTTGTTTTTTGTTTTTTGTTTGTTTGTTTTGTTTTTGTTTTTTAAAGTAGGCTTATCAGACAGTTCAGGGCTCTGAGCAGAAAGCTTTGTAATGGGACAAAAACCAAGGGTCTAAAACACCACATTCAGATGTAGTCAAAATGCCATCAACATTGTAAAACAAAGAGAAATGAAGAATCATTCCTAAACAACCTGGTTTATGTCCATCTTTCAGATGTACCTTTTTTTCCAAACGTATCGAATGCCTCTGTCCCAGAACCCAAGAGACAAAATCAGTTAACCTTGCAAAAAGAGTTCTACACATGTCTATTAGGAGGAAGTGTTCTCTAGGATCTCCTCTGCTCTGTGGACTCACCCTCTTTTTCCTTAGAGTATGTAATCATGAGAGTTTAGGCTGATGTATTTTGCTGACAGTGACAGTTTTAGCCCATACGGGCTTCCAGCTCAGCAAAAGAAACAAGGTACAAAGGAAGGAAAAGCAGTCAGCACAGAAAAGTCAGAAGTAGTAACTGCTGCCTCTGACAGCAGTAGGTTTAAAGAACATCTACAGAAAAAAGTACAAACTCTCCTCCCTAAAGGTTGTGAATTGTGGAGGTGGAAGGGAAAATGAAACAATCTTTGAACTCTTTCTCCTCATTGAGTATTTTAGAGGATTTTTATCATATTCACAAGCTCTTAGATCTGTTTGTTTTAAAGATCCAGCTCTTGGAGTCAAGTGAATCTCATCCAACATTTCAGAAATTCCTTAAGGACGCTGCTAGAAGAGGAATGATTTAAGCTTGTGTTTAATATTAAATTTCAACATGTGGTGAAGTTCCACTTACTTTACAGGTATTACAGTGGTCTGATCTGCAAATGTACATAGCTAAAGGCCTGCCTTAACAAGAAAATTAGCAGCCAAGGGAGATAGTTTATTGCTACTCTATTCCTCTGGGCCTCTGCATGATTGAGTTTAAAACCCACAAGTTTTATTTGTTAAAATAAAAGGACTTAATAAATTGACTTTCAAGATAAACTTCAAGCTCTGTTTCTTTTAGGGGAGCTTAAGACAGAACCACATAAAATGTAACCTAGAACATTCTCTGCTGTTTTTCCTCAGCACAGGTAGTATATAAAGACACATGATGTTCAAAGGCAATGCATAAACCAAAAATCAACTGTACGTTCTGAACATCTTAACTCTTTTATGACTATCCCTTAAATGCCATGACTCTCAAACAAAACCCCTGCAGCAACACAACATTAAAATAATGTTAGTGGTAAGTGCAGCCTTACAGCTAAAGAAACTTCTTTGACCACCCCCTCACCCAACCTTCCCAAATTAAAAAAAAATACTTTATCAGTCAATTTTAAGAAAATAAATCATTTTATGTAAATGCATAAAAATATAAAAATAAAAAGCATTTCATTAAGTTAAACTAGAGCATGGTGGGACCTAGTCCAAGTATACTTACATGGTCCAGAATTGAACCTCTACAACTCACTGTTTGTGCTGTTAGTCCTGCAATCTGTTTCTGCCTCCGCCTCTTCAGCTCAGCTTTGCTCAACCTTTTCCAACTACAGCACCAGACAGGTTCCCTTCCTTCTTCCCCAGTGCTTCCAACATGGTATTAGAGCCCCATTGCCACAAAATACCGTTACCTGATTTGATCTGTTCTGGTGAAGCTGGTTCTCTGCATTTGCCTGCTCATACAAAAATTTCTGCATACTCGTTGGCCAGGCAGCCCAAAATCATTAAGGTAAAAAAAAAGTTTCTCCACTGCCTCTGGCCTGGCGAAGTGAAATACATCTCCTCTAAAGAAACGGTGCTTTCCACTTCCACGTGGATGCATTTAATGTCAAGGCTACTTTATGACTTCGTGATACTCATGGCATCTATAACCTAGGTATACATTTCCATAACCATCACACTCCCCCCATCTGAAGAATACTATACAATGTTCCAGGGAAGAATCCAAGGGAGTAGGTATTTGTTTGGTTTTAATCTCTGTGTAACACTGCAAGCTAGAAGGCATATCAAGTAGACAGAAATTTTTCCTCTATTGTAAAAAAAGCTGTCAAAACTAGACTCCTGAATATATGAACAAAGTGCAGCATCTTGAGCTCAACTTCTCTTTCCAGAGTTTGCTAGGAAACTGAAAAACTTCCCTATTATTCCAGAAAAATATCAAATCTGTCCATGCAACTTAGAAGGAAGCTGAATAAAGACCAAGAGTAATTTTTAAAATAGTTTGCTCTATGTCAACCCACTGCTTTCAGAAAAAACAGCATTAAGCAGTTCAGACAAGAGTTTCTGTTCTGCTGAGTAGCCACAACTGAAGACCCAGGAGGGGTCTCCATTTAAAGAACAATTAAGCTTCATTTTTGGACTGTGTTCAAGAAAGCACATGCATTCTTTCTTGTGCAACTGCACAGCTGCAGACAGTACCCCTTAAGTCCTGGGACACAGTCCTGCTATGAACAGGAAGATTTTCATGTACTGTACCAAGTTTCTGCAAATATTTAAGAATAAAAGTTTCAGTCTTTCTATATTTCCCCACTATAATGTCAGTGGGAGTTCTGCCAGAGTTTGTGTATTCACTTGTCTGTTTTTTCCACTGTGCAATCTTAAACCAAAATGACACAGAGGTATTAATTTAACAAGCTCTGAAAGGTGCCCATAACAAATATTTAACTGCTGAACAGTAATAGAATTTTTCATCTTACATAAAGTTTTCCCCATCCATTAGTGTTTAGTCCAGCTATTGTTTTTAATTCTCTGCAGTTTTTGTACGTTATTATCTTGCAGGGCTAATGTCTGAAATCTCATTTGACCTCCTTCTGTCTCCAGCTTATAGAGGGAATGGGATTTATCTACAAATGCCCAAGAAATAATTTTAACAGGGAAATAATAGTGCATCTGTGTAACAGCTAGTGCCCACACCTTTGTCCCACAATTTCTGCAAGAAGAAATGAGTCTGAGTTACATTTCACTATATTAAATTTTGTGAAAGACCTTATATCAGTAGTGTAGATGTGCTTGTGTGCTTGCACAACAAGGTTCTCTTGGAACTGGGATCTGGACAGGAGAAAATCCATACCTCAGTAGTTTATGCTACACAGACTGTCAAACACACACAATGTTTTTGCCCCTTGGACATTTGAAGAAAATTATTTACAGCAGAGGAATTAGCAACACTGTGGAAACATATTTCAACTGTAATCTCACTGAGAGTAAGAGCGTAGGGGATAAACCTTTCCAATTTCTATTGAGAAGATAAGTCAGTCTCAGCAGATTTTCCTCTAACAAACACAGGGGAAACCTTCCTAATTCTCCAAATAGGGTTGCATTCCAGTCATGTTTAATGAAAAATCCTCAAGTTTCCAGTTAAGCACTGTGGACTACTCTGATTTTGGGTTGGCTTTGAATGGAACAGGCAGACACTCATTCTGGAAACATTTTATTCCTGCTTTTACATCATGTGACAATGATCTGAAACCTCCTCTTCACCAAAATGCTCCCTTGAAACAGTTCTGCTAACCTGGAAGAGCACAACTCAGACCATTTGTCTTTGATATCACATACACAGGCATAGCTGTCACCTGAGGCTGGTCAGGAATATTCCCTCCTTAGCAGGAGCAGCTTTAGCCCATCAGAAAGCTATTTAAAAAAATGATTTTTTTTTTAATTTAGTTAAAATTTAATTTTAATTAAGAAAAGTGCATGGTGAAAGAATATGAATCAGTAACATATTCAATCGACTAGTGATTTTTCACCCATCCCGTTACCAACACTCGAAATCATTAGTGGTTTCCTTCTCCCTCCGCTTCCAAAAAAAAAAAAAAAAAAACAAAAACCAAACAACAAAACAAACCCATGAAAAACAAACACCTGATTAAACAAAGGTTTGTTCTGTGACTGGCAAAGCATAGTTATTAAGCCATGATGTCTTTCTTTAAAACCAATTTTAAATCAAGGATCATGTACCACTGCCACTTACACAAGGTTGCTCATAATTGCTCCATGCAATGCTTTGATTAATTAAATCACACTAGAGATAGTTTCTTAGTAACACACCTGGTACTCTCTTTGTTGTTGGCGTTCATTAAAACGCTGTGTTTCATGCTGCTTTGCAGCATGAAAGGATATTAATCAGCCAAATTGCCATTAAGAGTCATATCAATATTTGCTGCACACTGATTGTTTTTCTAAATCTTCAACAAAGGACATTTCACTGAAATCTCAGGTTGGTAACTAACCATATGACAGTGAAGTCAAATTAAAATATTTTATTTTCTCTCTGGGAAAAAAAAAAAATAAATAAATGAGGCACATGAACTAAAAAGGCAAAGACAGGGTGTTGGGGTTTGGATTTTTTTGGTCTGCTACTTTAAGGACAAGGAGTGGCATGTTGAATAAACTAAACTTAATGTGCAGAAAATATTTTAAAAAAGGAATGGAAGCTCTCATTAATGCCTGTTCTGTTCCCTAAGCAGAAAAGGCTCCACTTTGTAATGCAACATTGGTAATTAGGTTCAGTTTCAGAGCATGAGCTGAAAAAGTGCCCAGGGAATCAAATGTTACTTTTCATTATTAATGCGAATGAGAAAATGTTTCCAAATATGTCTCCTTCCTAGCAATGGTTTGTTTACATCTGATCATCAAACACATTGACAAATTGAAGGTGGGTCAGTAAGAAGGGGTGTGGCTATAATGCTAATTACATCTGGTTTCTCTCTGATTTGTTCTTAGATTCCTGCTTAATGCACGTCCTACATACCAGGAAAAATTTATTCTGCAGGGCATATGCTTTTTCTGCGTTGTGTGTTTTTCTCAAAAAGCACAGCATGCATCATCTAAGCTTTCTCATAGTCTTCACTATGTGTTATGAGGATCTAGATTGTGCTGTTTCTGGATCAGGTTCTTGTCTACAAGACATGCCTGCAAAAGCAGAGAAATCTAGAATTGTGCTTTCTGCACAGAACTGGCACACACCACTGATAATCAGAAGTATACTAATAGAAACAACAGTTGTTCCAAATCATTTTCTCACACATCTCACTAATCACAACATTTAAAGTGGGAATACCCACTGGTCAACCTATCTTCTGAGATGTAAATTATCCAACAGTTCAGTGTCTTTGTGATCCAGAGATCTTTTTTTTACAGCATATTAAAATACACTGCATCACACCAGTATAATTTATACATGTATAACTGCACAAAATATAAAAAACCTGATTCCACAATTTCCTTATTTATGCTTCTTGCAATCTCAATTTGGTTAATTTTACTATGTTGTATTTTCGCCTCTTTAGCTCTGTCTCAAGCACTATCAAGACCTATGTGCTGGTCAGCAACAGAACTGAGAGCAATTTCATCATTCCCCGCAGAACAGGAATTGCCTCCCTCCACAACAGGTTCATGGTTGCTCTCTGGACCCGAGGTCTGCCTTAATCCAGGCAGTTTCCCATCTCCCCATCATGTGATTTAAACAAAAACAACAACAACAAAAAAAATCACACCTGTCCAAGAGATATACTATGCACTACACTTGATCTTAGCCAAAAGCCTGAAAAGCAGCCCAGTGTCCTGCCTCTCTATTGTTCTTCCGCAGCGGTATCTTAAATAATCCAAAACTGCTCATGCCCTCCAGAAATTACCTTTTCTTTTGGGATCATACTTTCTCACAGATATTTTTTTTTAGAGAATGCCACTGTGTCTCTCTAGAAGGTGTCCTACATTGCAGTTAGGAATCCTTTATTCCAGATAGATTCTCATTACATTTTAATCGTACTTTTTTTAAAGCTGTTTAACCTTAACGTTTTAGGGCTATAACTTTGTAAAACCACAGCACAAGTAATAGCAAGAAAGATTAAAACTAACCACAATTCTAGGAAACAAAGGGGTAATAATTTTGGCCTGCCTTGCCAAGGGTGCCAAAGCTCTCCACTTCACCATGCAGAAGACCTGATTTCTACCCTTCACAGAGCATTGAAACACTCATTTAATTCTCTCTGTCTTTTCTTGAGAATGTGAGTCAAAAGAAATTGTTTAGCTTGCAAAAATGGTTTATTGTTTTGCTATATTATTTATATTTAGGTTGATTTAGTTGTAAATCACCACAGGTTTGGTTCATTTTCTGTTATTTAAAAAATGCATAAGCGACCAAAGCATCTTAATATTATAAACAGAAAAAAAAATGTAGACACCATAGGGCAGAACATACGTATGTTTATAGCACTTCCTGCTTACTCTTTTCTTGCACATGTCAGTTTGTTCTGCCTAGTTGTTTGCAAAAGAAGCATAGCTCATAAGTGATGAGGCATGCTTGAATTAAAGCTTGTAATTTCACCTGCTGAAAAACGTGATTGCATTACTGACATTTATGAACCATAGTAAACACTTAAAATTTGCTCTAAAATTCAAATTCATTCTAAGAACTCCCAATACCATTCCTGGGAAAATATTTTGAAATATCTGCAAATTTTCACCTTCGCAGCATTTTCATTCTAGCTAGGAAAAATGAAATAAAAACACAACAAAAAAAACTACAACACTTTTTAGATTATATATACAGAGGATACAAATGAGTAAGTAATCATTCAGGTTCCTTGGAACATGAGTATGCCTAATTGCAGCTAAGTAAATCTTTTTCATCAGGTAAAAGATTCAGGTTTTAGTCATTAATTCCAGTCTTTATCCTATCGCATGCAGCAGCAGATGTTATTTATATTTGGACTGAAGTTAGTGATGCACAAGTCCTGTCTGCATAGACTGGCTCCATAATACACCTATACTATAATAATATCCACGATATTCTTTCCTTGGAGAAAATGTTTCTAGCCATATGATTACTGTAAATGCAAGTAGTCTCAGTGGAAGCCGTACCATAAAGCAGAGCAAAAGAAAGATTACACTGTTCATTTCATGTTGTCCACCATCTCATTATCAGCTTTTCTCAAGGAGACTACCAGTAACAGATTTTACTGGATCTCCTTCATGAGACCTATCAGCTGCAGACGTCCAAGGAGGGCAACCGTTGTTCTACCCACAGTGACTCCAGGGGAGTTACGCCAGGAGAGATCCTGGCACCTCTACATCTGCTTGCCCAGGGAACAGACCCAACAGTTACAAGGAACAATGGCTTCTTTAATGCTTAATATTTATGATTTGCATGCATTAATGATTAATTCTAGCTTCAGATAAGAACCTCCACAATGTATCTAAGTATTTCCATCTCCAACCACTATTTCTTATTTAGTATAAGAAGAGGAAAAGGAGACAACAGTGCCTACACATTAATTATGAGGATTGTCAGAAGTATCTAATTTGCAAAATTGTGTAAACATCAGAAGCACAGACATCCAGCTGCTAGTCATTGAAAGTTCACAGGAAGAAAGGTAGCACCCTCAGATGCTCTTGGTGAGCTCACCTTAAATCATTTTATAGCAGCATTTACAAGCTCAGCCTTTCTGAGCTCTTGCACTCATTATTTCCATGTTTTATGCCCAGTTTCATTTGTTACTGATTTATCTGGTTAAAATATGCCACTAGTTATCTGTTAAATAATCTTTAGCCTCTGCACAAAATGTATTTTAAAAAATCTGAACTAAAACAAGGGAAATAGAAAACAGATTTGAAATCCTTTAACCTTCATTTATTTATGGCTTTGCACTGTTCAGGGTTGCTAATAGCTATTATAAAGCAACAATTCCTTGCATTTATTGATGGGAAGATTATTGCTTCTAGCTTTTCTTCTTATCCCCTGAATCACAAATGAGTAAATCATAGACAGCCAAACCTAGGTTAAAAATCAGAAGATGCATTTTAACAAGATCCTGAAAAAAAAAATTAAAAATAACCTTCCATCTATGGAAAAAGAGTTGTTAATTCATCGAATTTTGTGGATTCCATGAACTGATAAGCTCTGCAGCTCAGGCAACTCTGAAATTAAATTAGGCTTCAGAAATGAATATTTCATCTTTAAGATACTGTTGCTTGGAGACCTGGGAAAGGAAGGGTGATTTAACACAAAGACATGAGAGTTAGTTACAAGGGGCATCGTTTTCCACTCCAACAGGCTCTGGAACATACCATAAAATGCCCAGACCAAAACACCATGTCACAAATGTAAAAGAATGTATGTTGCACATATTTTATCTGACACACGTACACCCCTTTTTAGCTTGCCTACTTTAAGCTCAAGCAGTTAATTTTAACACCCTTTAAATAATTTTAAAAAATAATAAAGCATAAAGGCACAATTACAGAAGTTCTTCAAATCAAAGTTCTATTAACTCTTCAGTGAAATCTCTCTCCAAACAGAGAAAATGTCCTAAGATTTCCTCTTCTTACTCTTCCTCTTAGTCCTGATTTTAGACTTCCCTTATTGCTTCCCGAGCTCTTATTAAAGCATGCTGGCATTCCTATGTGTTTACTATACACAGATTACCATCTTTCAACCCCCATTTCCCCTAACTGCATTGCAATTAAAGAACTAAGGTGCAAGTTCATGGCTTATAGACATGTCAGGAACAAAAGAAAAAAAATCTTCTTATGAACCAGGTAAGAAAAAAAAAAAAAAATTTACTGGCATTATCCAATATCCTAGAAAACAAATGTGTAGAGTATCTTATATTTGTTGCAAGTGTTAAACATGGGTCTTTCTGTTAGTGACCCTTATAATGCAGTTGTGATTTTATTTCTGGTTTGCAGGACAAAATAGCTCACTTTCAACAGAAATGGGCAATAAGAGACACATACTTTCCTGTGAATATTTGGAATATTTGTGCTCACTGTATAACACTGAGGGTAACTACCTTTAAAAAAAAAAAAATGGGGAGCAAGGAGAAGACTAAAAGAATTACTGTTCTCTGCTGTACATCTGAACATTAGGATAGGAGGTGGATAAGCTATCTATTCACAAAGTGAGTGTCATCTTACGGACTGGGTTTGATTATAGAATCAATCTTAGCTATCTAACTACATCATTTAAAAAAGAAATTGAAGAAGGGGGGGCAGGAGGGAACAGAAAGCACTTCTATATTTAGAGTAGTGTGCTTCAGAAGTCTTATGGAGATGGAAGTGAATGTCTGCATTAATGGAAATATGTTGTTTCCATATTGCAAATGTAGTGAACTGATCACACAAGACAAGGCAGTCTCTTGGAATAAATGACAAACAGTAATTTTTCCTGGCAGAAGGCAACTTAATTTTTGCAAAATAAGATTTCAGCTGAAGAGGATTCAGGGACCAATACTGATGTGTGCATTTGCATGTACATTAGTAATGTCATAGTATTTTTTTTCTGAATTGCTGCACTGAAGTTCCTGAGGGAATATGGCTATTTTCCCAGTCTGCTATTTTCTCCCCACATTATACTCCAATTTCAGTTCTCCCAGAATGAGTCCTAACCCCTGAGCTGTTGCTGTTGCTTGCTATGGTGTTTTGCTCACATTCTGTGACCTATAGATTGGGCGCTGCTCTTCCTGTAGATTTCAGGCAGGGGAATACTGAAATTTGTTAAAAATAACTATAACAATTAGTAAAATAATAAAAAGAACATTAAATATATTCAATGACACTTCATACAAGACCAAAGACCAAATTTAAAGCAAAGATGTGATTTCTAGGGAGAGAGCCACAGTAAAAATATCTTGCCAGATTCCAATATCTTTGTCCAGGCATTTCCTGCTGCCCTTTTGACACTCAAGGATTTCAATATCTGGCATCTAAATAAGGGTGTGACCTACACAGCATGTTTATAAGCCAAGCCAAATTAAGCATCAATACACAATATCTAAAAGCTAAAATTAAAAAAAATATATAGCATCCAGTTGATCTCCTACTGGTAGTCAAAGACATAGATGAACCTAAAGGAAACCTGTAAAATTAGTCCTAGTTTCATCTTGGTTAATTTGTGTATTCATAGCACTTACTATGTTTCTTTTTTCTTCTGTATTAATATATACATACACCCTAACTGAATCAACATACAGATATCCAGTATTTCTCTAATTCATGAGAAATGGTGCTACTAACACACTATGGACTCAGTCCATTCTGTAGGTGTTATCTCAAAACATTAAACTATTGTGATATGCCAACAAAAGCAACTGAAGACACAATTCTAGCATTAGACAGACTGTATTGAAACCAGCTGTCTCGGGGAGCCCAGATGGGATCTGTCAGTGCTTCATTCCTATTCTTTTCTTCTACTGAAAATGGATAGGCAACCCCAGGCAAAAAGTGACCCCACATAACTCTACCCAACCCCAGCTCTAATAAAGCTATTAAATCAAAGAAGTAGTTTACGCTTTTATCAGTTTCAAGTATCAGGGCAAATTGCAAATCAATACACATTTTTAATCATCATCTACAAGTTAAAGCAAAAATAAATCCTGTGGCAATTCCATTTAGTTTGCAATCCTTTTCTTCTTTGGATGTACTTTTTTCCACTAATCTGAACAGAATTTCATTATAAATAGAAACCTAGGCACGAAAGTCTATTATTGGGACTTCTGATATTCATCTCTTTGCCATGAACCATTAAAGCCACTAGAAATTACTGTAAGTAGTCAGTATTCAGCCTTACTGTGATATCACCCTTGGGGATGTGCAGTAGTGTAATGGGTTACAACTCTCTTCCCCTCTGATATGTCTTTATAATTGGAGATTTGGCAATGTAACTATTTCATATTATATTTTTACTGCCACACTATTCTTACATCTAGCAGTTTATGAATGACGTACTGTTCACACTATTACGTCCATACTAACTTCAGCTCAGTGACACTGGTTACACAGTTACTTCTGATCCACACAAACAATCTAGCAAGTTATGCACTTTATAAAATTCAAAATACAGTTTTCTAAATTCCATCTTGAAACCTGTGGATTACATATTCCAACTCAGACCAATCAGACTCAATAACACAGATCATGGCCTAGTAGAAATCAATAGTGAAACCTTCACCAATTTCAGTTGGACAGGTTCAGGTGCACAGTATCTAGCACCATTGTTGTACAGAAAGCATATAAGCAATACTGCTCAGTGAAAGGTTGGTTAGGATTCAGGTCTGCCCTACAGTCCTTCACCTACATAACAATCACATTGCATCAATGCAATGAAAAGTAGCATCCAATTTACTCGGCAAAGCCACAAATGGAAACATGAGGATGTTCTTCAATTAACATCCTAACGTGACAACTGCTAATGCTTTTTCAATTACAGGAGATAGACAATATTGCAACTAGAGCTGATTATGAGAGATAAAGGACTACTCCCTAGAGCCTTGATAGAGCTTCAGGGATTTATTTCCAGAATTCCATCTATTCAAATGCACTGTTGTTACTATAGACTAGCCAAAAGGCCTGGGAGTTATGAAATGGTCTTTCCATCCACAGAATTTTCTGTTCATCCTAACATCTGCCCTAAGAAGTCTAAATTACAGATTCATTTTTATAATCTGAACGAGCTTTCATTGAGGTATAGAAAACTCACTTATTTCTCTGGGATTTGAAGATGGGCCTGCCAGTGACCTAAAGCCAAATCACAGCTACCCTATAACAAGGTGCTGCTCTGCCTGTTTTTTTGAGTGGACATTGCAGGTAAGCCTTGAAATATTCTTGAACAGTCCTTTTAATGACAGTCTCTTTTTCCATCAAGATTATGGATTTGTTTGTCTATTTTCCAGAAGATTCAGAAAAGATCTTGGATGTCTCCTGCTTTTTCCAGAAGTTGATATTGAGACATTTTCACAATACACACATCCCATATTCTGTCAAGACCCCAACTTTTGCTGTAGTAACTATGGATGCATCAAAAGATATACTAAAAGAGGGAGAACAGAAACAAAGATAATTTCTTTGTTTAAGATAATTTAAGATAAAACAAGATACTTTCTTGTTTAGAACAAAGAAAAGCAACATTGGTTGTATCAATCATACTAATGACCTGCAAAGAGAAATCCAGGTTTTTAAGTTGTCTATTAATATATCCTCAATTAGAAGAAATAATCATTAGAATATTTTATTTTTTAATATTTAGTATTGCAGACCAATTGCTGAAAACAGCATAGCTTTCATCTACTTTTGCTTACAGCATTATGGTTTCTTATTGCCTAGAAATCCTTCTCTCTCAGTGATACTGGAATGAATTCTGTTATCTAAAAGCATCACATATTGATAAAAAGAATCAGCTCAGATCCAGTTCATTCTTTGTTGAGGTTGATTTGGCAACAGCTAATATTTCTGATTTTAGCCCAATGAAGTACTTCTTCGGTTCAGTTCAGAAGTTAGTTAAGGTGTCATCTGAATATATTATTTCAGAATGCACCAACTAGGAAATAAAGTGACAAGAGGGTAGTTTCTCATCTTAATATTTCTGTTTCATAACTACCCAGAGAGATTTAAATTTCCACCATATACTCCACCCTATTCCTAGGACTAAAAAGCAGGTAAAGTGGTGAGTCACGTTTTCAATTCCCTGTATCCTATCCTGAAATAGTACAGCCTTTACTTATTTATTTACAAATATCCAATGAAACTTATAAAATAGCAACACTTCATGGTTGTGAAGCATAAAGGAAATCCATAGCTTTTTTCACAAAAAAAAAAAAAGGCACCTCAGAAGGCTGTTCAACATTTTCATAAAAATGTGATTCCACTAAGCCAATCAATTGAACACTTTCCCTTCTGTATGATATTTTGAGGTTCCGGAGACACCTCATTGCTTGACACAAGTCAAAGGACATTAAAAAACAAAGAATTTGTTTGTTTCAGTGAATACTAATGCATGTTTTACTAACGTATTTCTGCTCCTGCAGATCCCTTTTGAGAAAGCTGACCAAGAACCAGTTACTTACAGACACAGCCACACAGGTACATACTGCCTTCATCCTTCCAGGAGCTGCTATATGGTCTTCAGTTCACATTAGCCTACCATGAGATATTACACATGCTCCTGCACCACACGGCATAGCTAAACCCCACAACTCCCATCCCTGTCTCACCACACACACACATTAGATCAGTGATGCTGGGGAAGACACTGGGGAGCTGAACTGACAGCTAGGTTGGGAAACCTGCCACAGCCAGGGACACTGCAGGATCATGTATATATTTTCTGAACAAGGTTTTAATACTACTTGCTAATTTGTTAGGACTGTTTCATCATTTTATCTCCGCATTTCCTCCCAAACCATGTCAGTCTTAAATGAAAACAGTCCTCCCTATTTGGTGGTAGAGGATTGCCTGCCACTGGTGGGCACTTCCTAGATATTCATAAAATGTTTTTTTTCTCTCATACCTCAATAAGTCTCAGAAACTAAAATGAATTCATACAAACACCTAATGTGACATAATGCAGCATGACTGATGAAACACTGTATGATGTACTACAACCCAGTATCCAGTCTTCTGAAAACAGCCCTGAAATTAATCTCTCTACTCCAAAAGAGAGAGGAACAAAATAAAAGAAAAACACTTGTTTCTCCATATTTGTATCTTTTCAGCTTCTTAGTAAATTAAATTAATAACTATCAGGGCCCAAAAATGGTGAACTGTTATCTAAAATGAAGCACAATATGCTGCCAATATGGACAAGAAACTTGTGAGGATTTGGGGGTTTTTTTAGGGTGTTGTGTGTGTGGGGCTTTGTTAGTTTTGTTTTTTATTGTGTTTTTACTGTTTGTTTTTCTTTTCAGTAGGGACAAACCTGTAGTACAAGGACCATGCCTGATATTTTGGGAGCATTCAGATTTTGAGCGAGGCCTAGGGTCATCTTAATTTTTAAAGAGATGCAGAACATTCCTAGTGGAAAAAAAAGTTTACCCTGAGTAAGCCAGGTAAAAAAAAAAAAAAAGCAGTTTTAAAGATTGAACTGATTTCTTGTCAGCATGCTTATATTTTTCCAGTCTCCCAGACTAGGACAACAGAAAGCAATCAACTCAGCTTCACCTCCACGCACAGTGGTTTTCATCTTTATATTTTCAGTAAAGCAATATATGGTCTGCAAATAATACAAAGTAATGTAATCCTTGCTAAAAATAGTTTTCATAAGAATGTATTTTTAAATATCAAGGAAATAATTCTGTTGATCATGAGACAAACATATATTGTCTTCTCATCTCTAGATTATACATAAAATTAAAACATTCAAGGTTTTCTGGTTTGTTTACAGTATGACTGAGTTAACATTGAATGACAAAAACAACTGATCTTTGCCTTTTTCAAACACCAGTGGAAGGTAAGGGACATGACAAAAAACAGTCACTGGTACAAAGAAGAAAAGAAAAAGAAAAGAGGTAGGAAAGAAATTAAGACTTCCAAATATTAGTATTTTAGATTCTATTGAAGGGAAAAAATTGAGGACAATTATAAAAATTCTTGTATATTTCTGGACTGATTAAATACATTACTAAGTAGCTATTAAGGTTGATTTGACATGGTTAATTCAGGGTTTAAAAGGCAGCAGACACCTTGTGACACTAGCAAAAGTGTTGTAACTGAAGAGCAAGAATACTTACAGGGATTTACTCATCTAACAAGATTTGCCTTAGATCTAGCAGACAAACAGGTTATTCTCTTAACAAGTTGACAAACTTTACTCAGCATCTGCGAGGAACAAATAGGAACATAGGACTACAGCCTGCTTTTGTGCCATAAGATATTTTGTTGCATATTTCCAAATGATTGAACTATATTTTTATCTTCCATCCCCCTTCTTTACCTCACCCTGACCCTTCCTTCAGGCCTTATCCAGGTAACACAGTAAGACCAGCAGATTTATGTATTTGCTTTGAGGAATACTTATGTTTTTCAAGTTCAAACTTCCGTTTTCTGTCAGTTGACTTCAACATACTTTGGATCAGGGCTGTGTGAAGCCTGACAAAATTAAAGCCCTGGATCAGCATTGGGTAATGGGATGCAATTGTAAAGCTCATATATACTTGCAGAACAATTGACATAACTACTCATCTCCAGCTTAAAGCTGAAGATTCAGCAGCCTGTTTATACATCTAAGAGAAAGTTGGTATCCAGATCCGGGGGCAGCATTCAGTGCCAGAAAGAAAATTTGCTTCCTTCCAAGTATAATTGGGGAGAGGAGGGATGCACAAGGAAACATGGACTATTTTCTAACAGAACATTTTCACAGGCTCAGTGTTTCCAGCTTTCAAGATAAACCTCTCGACTTTGCTTTGACATTAATTTCTGATAAATGCCTCAGGTTTACCTTGGCATTTAACAAAGCAGCAGGAGACCATTATCCTGTGACAACGTTCTATTCCACTGATACTATCTCTTAATTGGAGAAAATTTCTCTTCATCTGAAAATGTTTGGCAAGGTTCCCCATAAAAAACTATGGTATATCTAAGTTGTAAGCTTTAATAAGATAGGGAATAAAATACCCAGAGCAGATGTAAATCAAATCTTTCCTATCAAGTTGCAGAAAACAAGCCCATTGTTGCAGACACCACTGTGAACCCCAGCTTTTAATTATTTATACAAACTACTTACATGATAGGATACTTGGAAAGATGGTCAGTGCTATAGATAATAATGCAGCTCATTTGTTTGTAAGACAAAGCAAACGGGAACTAACGTCAATTGTCAGAACAGAAGAAATTATTTTAATTGCTTTTGCACATAAGTGACAGCAGTAGCCTGCTTGTCATAAACAGAAGACAACACACATCCTGGACGAAAAAAAATAGAACTAAAACACCTGACATATTTGCAAGGGATTTATACTTTAGCTCCCAGTTTCTGTCATTAATCTGCTTTGCTTCTACACTGTTCTCAGCTAAGAACTTAATAATGTTCTTACCTCCACCCTCTTACTAGACCCAGGAAAGCCAATTGCCTTGTCAACACGGTTAAGCTCAGAGGCAACATGGGTGTCTCTGCCCGTACAGTGCTGCTATGCTACGTAGGTATGCTTTAAGTCTTCATTCATAATATTGATACCTCATTTCTTGATCGCACTGCTACTTCTACCCTCCTGCTCAAAAGGGTGACCTATATGTAAATGTAATAACCAGTAATACCTTGTACAATATTAACATTTTGCTCAGTCCAGCCTCATATTTCATTGCCTTAGTTCTGTATTTTGGAATCACCTTGTGGTCAGCTAATATACACTGTCTTTCTCCAATGCCATCATCTGTGGAGCAGGAGCCCTTATATATAACAGCTTGAAAGGCACTTCCACTATTCAGGTCTCAGCCTTTCTACTGCAGTTCATAGTCATCTTATTCTACCCGCTTAAAATTATGAACCCTTTTGGTGCTAATGATGCTTTCTCAGCTATTCCTCATCTAAAAATCTCACTATCAAGCCCTCTTTTTTTTTTCCCCCCACCCAAAAATCACTCATAAATATACTAAATAGATTAGTTTTTAAAGATCAAGCACCTTGGCATACTCAACTAGTGACTCCTTTACACAAAAATTCCATGCTGTTGTCCCTTCCTCACCATCCATTTCTTCTGTTAATCCAAATCTTCTACAGGTTAACTAACCATTTCCCATGTGGTAGTTTATCAAATGCTTTACTGAAGTCCAGAAAATTAGATCTACTGCCTCTCTATTGTCTAGATTATCCTTTATCTTCAAGAGCAGCCTCTTTCTCATTCTATTTAGGGAATGTGATTTTATCAGTGCTCATGAAGAAAGAAGGGCTTTATGTCTGTGTTATCCCCTTCTGTAATGAAAAACAACATACCTCAAGAAGTATTGGTGATAATTATGTACCTGCTGATCAAGAATTGAATCAATAGCTGCATCAAAGCCTGGGCTGGGTTTTGGTTAAATATAATAAAGTTTTACTCTACATTTTCCAAATTCCAGGCCAAATTTCAATCAGGGGAAGAAAAAAAAGCACACACGACAACAACGGATTCAAGTATCAATAAAACTGATTCTTTTCCAATCTTATTTTCCTTTTTGATAAATCTTTAAACATTAGAGATGTAAGGATTTTTTTAATAGACAAATGTGCAAAGAATAGTTGAGAACACATACATAAATCTCTCAAGGACAATATTCCAATGTGAACTCATGAACCTTTTCATTCATGCTGTGTGCCAAGTTGCACAAACTAGTTACATAAAACCAACTTCTGGTTCCTAAAACTGGCTCCGTTTGTTGGGCTTGGATGAATCAGTAGGAAAAAGCTCTGCCATTCTCTTCTATTGCAGCAACAAGCCCCCTGCCCGTTCCTTTCTATCATCGACTACACCTCCCACTGAGTATGATAAGGAAGAATGTGAGGCACTACAAAAGCTACACAGCTGTGTGTGCACACTGCAGCTCCCCTCTTATTTTGTAAGGGAAAGCAATTCGATACATGGCCTCACATGCAAAAGCAGTGACACTGATAATGTAATAGGTTATTCTGTTTCTTCTGATGTCAGGGACAAGTAGCACACAAATGGAAGAGAATATAGGAATGTGAATATGGAATAGGAAGTCTCCTACAACTACCAATTGCAGGGAACACAGGCCTTAAAGTGAGAGATCTGCTTGGAGTAATGGTATTTTTAAATATCATGGTAGGATCACATAGCCACTCCAGTGAATCTACACATACATGTACTGACCTTCCTTACTATGTCCCCTTGGAGAGATTGCTAGTAACTGCCTTAGTAAAAAAAGTAGTCAGTCTTCTGCTCTGCTGTCTCATCTTCCCTTGGTCCTCCAATCTCATCCTCCTTAAATAGAGCTCCTCCTTACAAACAAGATCATTAAAAAGTTTAGAGCCAGTTGCTCATCTGATATCTTGATGGATTATGCTGTAAAACAGGGGAGGAATGATGAATATCCTGCTTCCATTTGCTGCTAAATTCAGTTAGTACTACTCTCTGTTGGCCATATTTTACAATATAACATTTCATAATATCTATATGTACCACTTTGGAGTGTACAATACTGTTAGCCTAAGAGAATCATTTTATAATGAATGAACTGTATTCATAGCCAGGGTCTCGGAGAAACAATTTTTCTCTTTCAGCTACATTTAACAGTTTGGTTTAGTTAATATTCATATTTCAACAATACTAAAAATACAAACTATACTTTTCTTACAAGAATCAACAATTTTTATCTTCCGGGGGGGGGGGGGGGGGGAAGGTGGTTGGGGCAGAGATTCTTTGAAATCTCTAACCCCCAAAGTACTTCATTCTCTGTCAGTTTATAAGCATTTAAGTTTGTGGTATTACCAATGCTGAGGAGCAGAACTTAAACATAAGCAGTATAAATCCATATTACCACTGTGGGCATATGCAGCACAAACATCTTATCTACACCAATGTTTGTCGACTTAGCACATTGTACTTGATGCTGTGTGTCACCTGTCTCTTGTTTGTCTATAGATTAGCACAAAAATGTCATTGCAAACTAAGTGAATAGGGCACAGACTAAGCACCTGCCACTTTTAAAACTCTTTAGAAGACTCTCTTGTTTATTTTGTAAGCACCCAGGGGTGCAGTTAAATAACTGCATTGAAACAAACAATACTGGTGATTATTAAGGAGGCTTTTCACATGAAAATTCACTTCAGAAAAAAATGTTTTGCAGATGTAGAGAAGAAAACTGTATCACTAAGAACCACTCAAAATACTTTGGTGGACCAAAACACCTTTATTTTCCTCTTGGCGACCTGCCAAGTTCACTGTCGGTTTGAAAAGAATTCTATAGCTGGAGGCTAAAGCAGAAACTGCAATGATTTAAAAGAGAATTGGCTACAGTAAGAATGATAATGCACCATATCGTTAAAATGCAACTGGCATCTTAGCCTCCCTACAGCTCTTGAAAATGTGCTTACTCCTCAACTATTTACCAAGAAAGGAGCAGAAACAATTGAAATCACACAATATAGAAAAATGTTTAAAGAACTTAGAAAAGAAGTATATGCAGAATAATTTGCTGGTAGGGCTGTTAAAATAACGATGCATTATACATGGCCAGATAACAAAGAAAAACATATGGAAATATATAGCTGAATTTAGTACTATAATCATTTATCTCAATTAAACATGTAACAAATGAATTAATAATGAAGGTCCACTTACATTTAGGAAATTAAAGCTTTATTTGCAGCTTGCGGATTAAGCATTTAAGTGTTGTAGGCCTGATATTATTCACATTTTAATGCTTGGAGGATCATCAACTGCTTTCTAAACTGCTTGGGAAATTAGATTTAGGAAGTCTTTGCATCAAAGTCTTGTATAGTGGTCTTCTCTGGAAGGCTATTTTGCAAGACTAAGGCTATTACAGAAAAAAGCTATAGTTTCACAGTGAAGGAAGAGTTCGGAAAGGCCTTCAGCACTTTCAGATAACAGAATTTGTTATTTGGATGTTGCTTACTCTAACAAGATAATAATATGCAGGCTTGAGTCAGAAAACTGCGCAATTGTGTTTTTCAGGTTCAGAGGCAAAAATTTATTTACAACTAGACGCTTAACTTGCAAACTCTGTTGGTAAGATTTCCATCACAAAATTCAGTTTGACAGATTTCATTTGTTCAATAGTTGTGTTCAGTTTTACAATTAAATAGAGCTGCTTCACTCAACATTTATAAATGACATCAGGTGCCATAGCAACATGATTACAAGTTTCCATCAATTTGTAGAGCTGAGTAAATAATTATCAGTGAATAATTAACTAAACAAAATTAGCCTCTTTTTCTGCTTCCAGCATGTCCACAAGCAGATTGTATTTTCTCAAATGCATTCCTTATTTAAACCACATGGAAACACTCCAGACCCCACAGAACCAGATCTTCAATATGCTATAGCTCCATATGAGGTAGATGACTAGCTAAAAGATATACGCAGGACTTCCCATGGGAAGTGCAAAACAAACAGGGTCAGGTGGGAAAAAAAAAAAAAAAAGACACCAAGAAATTACTGAAGAGAGGACTGTGATTTAAATATTCAAGTACTTCAACATTTTATTTCGTCCAGATCTAAATAGATAAGCCTCCTAACAGCAAATAATTGTTAATTATTAAAAAAAAAAAAAAGACTGTGCAGAAGTCAGCAGATCTTTCAAGAACATTCCCCCAAATCAGCCAGATGATATTTCTAATACTACAGCCCCAGAAAGCTACCACATTCTTTGTCACAGAACCACTAACAAGAAGCCTGGCTCATAGTAAAATATTTATCACATCACAAATCTGAGACTAGAAGAGGGTCCTGTACTTTTAGCGAGAGCTACAAGCTGGGAACCATCAGTTTGTATCCTTCTTGTAGGAAGTAAAAGTATCCCTAAATTAGGAACACAGTATTACTTTACAAAAGCAGTCCTGCAGGACAGGACGAGGCTGAATGTTTTAGACCCGTCAACTGCATTGGCCAGTTCTTGTTTCTTACGAGAATTTTACTGGGGCACTAGAAGGCAGTAAGACAGCATAGAAGAGACAAAAGACCTTGCCTTTCTTTTCAGGAAATGTACTAGTCACAGAATGAAGGGAAGACAAATCAGTGGAATGTTTTCTTTCCCTATTCTTATTAGAAAAAAAGGATTCAACCAACAAAAATTTAAAGTTAGGAAATTTTTTTGGCAGAAGAAAAAGCTACAAAAAAATGGTTACAAATTCTTCAGTCTAATATAATTATTATAGCATGTAATAATAGTCATAGGTCTACTTTAGCACAAAGGGGAGCAAACACTGTAGCTGACAATTGCATTGTTAAGCCTGGCAAATCTAAGAACAAGGTTTAGCTTTCTGTGTTATTTACAGACCTATGTGTTACATTGAAACTGCTTCCATGTAAACTGAGTGACTGTTGGAGAACATTCCTCAGCTGAAGTAGCAGACCTGCATTTTGAAATTCAAAGAAAATAGTTCAGAGTCTTCACCAGGAATCACTCCTTACAACCTTGACCATGTTTCTCACAGCTGGGAATCAATCTGGTGTCTCTCCTACTCATGTCTTCTAGGCTGCTGAGGAAGCAAAAAAACCTGAAACTCTTCTGTATGTGGGTTGGCACCATACAAAGTTGTCCTTTAGAAGTGGTGGGTTGGTTTGGGGTTTTTAATTAAAAAAAAAAAAAAAAAAAATAAAGTGGCCCCAGACAATAACAAACACAAAGACTAGGACAAGTTTATTACAGTTATGGAAGGTACATTCCAGTGGTAACCTGTCAGAACCACCTAAATGTTTGGTAGCCCTTTCTTGAGATGGATCCATCCCATCAAAGGGATCCCAACACAGCTTCCATTGCCAGAATATTGCTTCACACTCTTTGGTAGATATGTTCTACCACAGCCACTATGAAATGGGGATGTGCTCTGATTCCCACTTTGCATAACTGAGACACAGAGACTGACCAACTTCTGAAAGGGCATAAACAGCTCACAGCAAAAGCAAGGAATCATATCTACATTTCTGAAGACCTGACTTGCTCCCCAAGAAGCATGTTTTTCCTTTTAAACACTCCATTTTTTTTTTTTTAATGGAAAAATGCCAATATCAAACTGTAAACAGACTTGATTTCACAGATTTCCTGTATCTCCCTCTGGAATCCAATACCAAACTGAGTGTATACTGATATGTATGAAAAATATGAAGTGATAAAACATCCACTCTGACTTAATTAGTTTTGAGCCACTTCTGAGGGGAAAAAAAAATAAAAAAATGCTGAAACCTTGGGTCAGCTGCTAATATTACTAAAATGATTCACCTTCCACGAGACTTTTACACCATTAATAGTGTTAAAGTCACTGTTCTGAGATCTGGCAGAGAAAACTGGAAATGGCTACTTTCTCTTACCTTCATTATTATCCCAAAAGGTAACACTAGGCTTGATTTTCTTACCTAAGAGTCCTCGACATGGATAACTACACAGGTTTTTCTATCCACTGCCTTTCAGCATGTTTAAACCAGCAGAGGACACTGCAAAATGTTTTGCTGATGATACTCCATCTCCTCTATATTCAGTCTGATTTCTACCATCTGATTGCTTTCACGTTGTCTGACAGATAAACCTGAATGAATATTAACTCTCACTCACTCATTCAGGATAAGATAGCAGCCATTTGCCAGACGAAGCATGTAAAGCATGCAAAGGTGACAACAGCCCTTTCACCATTTCTTAACAAGGTCTTCTACAATCCACTGCAGCTCTTGCAGCACACTGATGTTCCTTTCTGCCTGTACCTGGATCAGAGACTCCAGCCAGGTTTCCCAAATAAACCTCATAATGACCTTTTTTTTTTTTAGAAAAAAAAATTGTCACCTGGGGACTTTCTCTGTGGGCCTGCACCTGGAGCTAACCCTAGGGCACACATACACAGTTTGGGTGTGGATCAAGGCAGTACTAACCTGCCTTCTAACGAATCTGCTGTCTTCCTATTTTTTTTTTTTCTGCAGATGAATGAAAACACTTTTCACGTGTCCTAGCAACCCAGGAACCAGATATCAGAGAGATCTAAGTCTTTGTAACAAGCTGAGATCCACCCTGAAACATGTGCTTGCTGCTGCTGCTCCAGAAGTACAAGCATTGTCCTGTTTACAGTGCAAAGCTACATCTGGCAGTCATCTCTATCAAAGTAGTGCTCTCTGTTCAGCAACCCAGCAAAACACTAAAACTGAAGAGCTCCAGGGAAAGATCCATTTACCCAGATTAATGTACTATTTACTCATCCTTGATTGTTTTTTTCTTTCCCCTCCAAAAATGTACAGTTGTATGTAATGCCTCTTTATGCTTTTATGATTCAAGGCCTTGTTAATACAGCAATTAGATATCAAAAGCAAAGTAGTAAGAAAATATAAGTGCAACAATCAAATACGTTACAAGTGTTAATGAAATCTGTCACAAAATAAAACTAGACGCTATTTGGCTACCTTAACTTTTGACACAGTGCCTGAACATAAAAAAAGTTTTTGTAGATGTTCAGAACACATTTATCACACTAGGTGTCACAAACTCTCCTTAATAAAGAAGCATGATTAAGGAATAAGCACATGATTGAGAAGACTTCAAGGTTTTCAAGTCTGATACAGATTGGGCTTCTGAGGAAAGGAGATCTGATTTCAGCCGAAACAGGTTAGGGGCAATTCCCCAATTGGAATGGGTTTCGGATTGAGTCACCCCCTTCTGCACTAGAGAAAAACAAGACTTTTGGTTTCTCAAAAGAATGATGTCTCTTGACTGCTAGGATCATGTAATACCAGAATAATTACATTAGTATTTTTGTCAAAAGGAACACGACAAATAAAACCAAAGATCTACTGGGCTATACACGGTAGAACAAAAGAATCAGTACCCCAAAGTGGTTCATGGTAAAAAACATATAAGGAAAGAAATCTTAGTTTCCTACAGTCCACAAGTCAGATGCTAAAGCACAGAGATATTTTGGGGGCAGATCTCTTCATAAATTCTTAACCTTGAGACCCTAACCACATGCTCTGGACATAGTTGCTTATGTTATCACATGCCTCTCAGCAAGTTTTGTGCAAAAAAACATCCTCAAGAAAAATCTACAGTTATTTTTATTGATCATATTATTGATATTTAATAATTTAACATTTCACCAGAGACTGATAGTGACAGAAATACCTAACAGCATCAGAAATGACCATTCTGATATAATCTGGCCTATTTACAAGTAGCCCCCTTATCATTTAGAACATTATTCTGAAAAGTATAATAATATTCTGCAACTGTGGGAACTGAAGGGGGGGCCAGTGGGCACAGAAAAGCAGCACCACACTCAATAAGCCACAATGATTCAGAAACAGAACCTGACCTCTCCATACACCCCTCCCCCTACATCAGTAAAAAGGTAGATTGGTACAGATTAAGAGGAATTTTTCATTTTTAGGCATCTGAAAATATTTGAAAAATGTTTTCTGTCAGCTGGAAGAATTGTAAAACACATGTATACAAACAGATAATAGCAGCATGTCTTTGTTATTTGTTAAGCATATATTTCTATTACGATTTCTAATTAAACGTCAGATAAATTAAACTGCTGGCTAGAAAGCAGTCAGAAATGTATGGCTTTGACACAGACTTTCTGAGCTAAGTTTGACAAGTCCCTTAACCTCTCTCAGTCTCAATTTACCCATTCATGAAGTGAGGCCAGTGACATTTAGCTGTGTAACAGGAGTGGATTATTTGATATTCATTAAAGACTCCAAGAACTGTGAAAGGTAGATGTTAAAGTGTTATAAGGTTCTATTATTTCTCAACACCTTCCCTTCGAGAACTCCTTTTACTGAAAACAATGACCAAAAAAAAAAAAAAAAAAAAATCACCAAGCAGATTTTGCCATACTTTCTAAATAAAAGGGGAATTGTACTTCTTAGGATGATGTAAGCTCTACAAGACATCAGTACAGAGACACTGAAGAAGCAGTCCCCTTCCATTTCCATCTCCCTTTTCAGGGCACATTAAGTTTTCTTCAAATAATTCCACAAGGAATTTTACCTACTCACTAGACCAACATGGTTTAGTAGACAAATGTAGTCTGTAATTTCTGCAGGACTCTTGTTTACATCCTTTTGAAAAAATATCCTAGCCATCTTTGGTGCATGTTATCTTTTCCCCCTACCTTTTTGACTTCCAGTCTACAGGATGAACTACTAGACTCATAGGAATGAAGATCAAAGCCCTCAACTCACCAGGAATTCAAAGAGAGGACTGGTTCACTTTAAGACTGTGAGCACCTCTCAATGGCAACTACGTTTGCCTCATAACCAAGAAATATCAGTATTAAATTCTAGAAATAGACCTCAGCAGCTCATCAGTGTGCAGGACCTGCACTCCAGACCATAGGAAAAAAAAAAAAACAGAACTGAAAACTGAGAACTGCACTGTCTGAAGCAGCTGGATCTCAACCCGAAAGCATCCTTCCTCTCAGTGCCCTGACTTGCACTGATTATTTTAAACTTCTACTCATCCTGCTCTCTAGCTTCTTCTACTTCAGATATTTACAAAGCCTGTCCTGGATGCATTCTCTAGTCAGCTGTTTTTTCTTGATTTGCTGAGACACTTGGTGCTGTGCAGTTGAAGACTCCCTTATAACAGAGTCTGGACACACTCAAAGGTAGCCTGGAAGAGCACCCACTTCCTGAGAGATCCTATGGGATTTTCACCTGGAGCATCATACACCCCAGTTTGAATAACATCTTCCTATTTGGCTGATCTGGCTCTTTCCCAGTATGCAGTTCCAAATCTTTTGTTTTTTAAAAACGAACCACTAGACCAAACTATATAAGTAATTTTAAATTTTTGCAGTCCTCTCTGGTGGAGTTCTGCAATTCTTCCTATGGTATCTGCACCACTTGGGCAAGAAGGATCGGAGGCTTGCCAAACTCTATACACTTTCAGAGATCCCACTGTAGCTTTTGAGGATAATATGGTCACCATAAAGAACCCATCAGCCTTATTTTCCATTCATTCACGTCAGGACAAAGCAAGGATAGCCCCCACTAAATTCACTTAGTATCACTGTTTGCTGTCCTCAAATTGCTTTTCTCTGGAAGAAATAAAGCTGTTCATTCAGCAAAAAAATCACTGGAGAAAAGGAATACAGTCTTATAGTACCGAGTAAGATGAAGATCAAAATATAAAACAACCTAGATCAATTTAGTTCAGACATTATAGCTAAATACATTTATACCACAAATTTTTACCATTTTTTTTTAATAACAGTCTGGACTTCTGTCACTAAAGTTTGGTTTCCCATTATATTTATAGAATATTCCTAGAATCAACACAAGATGTGCTCAAACTTCACTGTATCTCTTAGAAAACTGCTGTCACCAGAGTAGCCCAAGAAGCATATGCATTTTTCATGTTATGCAGAAACGTATGCCTTCATAGAAGAGATCAACATGCAGCCCAAAGTGTTAAAAAGAATCAGGGAACAACACTTGAGCAGATGAAGATGCATTCCAATTTTTCTTTCTCTCTTTCAACCTTCCTTACCCCAAGACACATATTTCAGATATATATGTAATGCAGAGCTGTTAATACAGACTGAGAGAGATTGACATGGCACTTATCTAAACGGATACTGAGATTCCAGGATACCTATTGCACTCTAGCTGATAGGAACTTCAGAAGCTCTGAGTCAAAACTGACTTCACAAAACCACAACAGCACATTTCACCTTTGCCAACAGACATTGTGTAAGTTAGTTTATAGTACTGTGCCAAGGGCATATCATCCAGACTTTTCTATTTCAGCTGAAAGAAAACCCACTATCTGATAAGCTAACATGATGAATGTTCCAAGGACTGCACAAGTAAGTAGAAAACCCAAGAGTTTCTGAACTTAACTTCCCTGTTTTTTAAATTTCCCCCAAGTTAAAATAACATTTTGCAAGTCTTACTAACATCTGTACACGTACATATTATCCTATCAGGAATTCCCTGAAAATATTGAATATTCAGAACATGAGCCCTACTTTAATCAGTGTTAAATGTCATTAAGAAAAAACTGCCATCCCTGTTAAGAAACAAAAAACCACAATATTACACAGACTTACTTGTAAGACATGATCTTAAAAAATGCTATTATAGAAACAGCTTTTCAAATATTCACTAACTTCCAATAAAAAACATTGACTTCAGAAACAATACAATATGGGAATGAGGCTTTGTATCATCTATTCGTTTGTCCTTATATTTCCAGCAATAAAAGAACATAAGACTTTGCTATCATAAATACTGTACAGATATATTGACACTACAAAGCACAAACAACTCAGGAGTCCTGTGTGCTTTGTTCACAGAAGGAAAATAGAGCCCACTATCACTCACTCATCTGAAGAGCAATGAAGAGTATAAACTGATGTAATTTCTTTTTTTTTTTTTTTTAATTCAAACTTCTGATATAGACCTATTTTAAGATCTCCCCAGCACACACCCCCCCTCCCCCACCTTTCTTTGGAGGATTGTATGAAGTACGTACAATTCAAGCATCATTATTTCTGCAGTCACATTCTTTTGACAAAGGAAAAAATCTCTGTGACAAAATAGACAAGTCGCTGGTTGGTAAAATATGAGTGATATGTTAAACAGATCAAGGAATGCACTGAGTCAAATTCTAATCTCCCTTTCACACATTTCAGACAATGTTTTAAAATCAAGTTCAGTTTCTCTAAATCACGGCCTTCCTGAACCTTAGTAATTACAGTACCTATGAAAGCAATGAAGGGTGAACCACGAAAGATCTGTAGCTACAGCTCTGTTCAGATAAGCATTAAAATTTGACATTTCTAGTCAGCAATTCTCAATTCCTAGAGAATTTCTAGTTGGCTAGAAATACTGTGATACATAGCCTTTCTGTCAGCATTTTAAGTTTTTTATGCTTTTGTGCTAAGTTGAGAAGTGGAAGACGCTTTTTTCCAAAATTAGAAGAAGGGAGATTGAACTAGGATTTTATAAATTAAAAACACCCATGTGCTTGGCAGATTATGATCTTGTGCTTGTTACAGAAAAAGAGAAGGCCACAGAAAAAGAGAAGGCCACCCCATTGGGCTTCCATCTACCTGAACCAGTTCACTATGGCCTGCCTTAAATTTTGAGATACATCATGTTCCTTCATAGGCCTAGATACAAGAAAAGCCAAGCAAAGGCTCTCAGAATTGACATTATCTGTAAGACTTTCACACAAAGGAAAAAAAAAAAAAAAAAAGGAATAAACCATGGCTGCAGCTTTGATAAAAACAATGACTTAGACAAACACATAGAAAAATAAGAAAGGAAAAAAGATGAGAAAAATTTACCATGTGCTCAATAAGAATACTACATGCAATTTTACAATCTGTATAGTATAGTTCTTAAAACTCAAATACTTTGTTCTGTGAAGGAAATCATTATGGTTAGAGACTTACAAGACAGTAAGACTTGTAAACTGGTAAGACCATTTCTTCCTAAATCAGAAAGAGAAAGAAAAGCAAGTGCAAAACAAGAAACCAGTCTGCAGTAGATGAAGTATTAAGCATACACGGCTTCCCAAAAGCAGACAGAAAATCTGCCAAGTTGTGCCATCACACGGCACATAGAAGACAACCAGATGATCAGGCCCAGTCAGCATGGTTTTATGAAAGGCAGGGACCTGCTTGACTAGCCTGATCTATGACAAGGTGATTCACTCAGTGGATGAGGGAAAGCCTGTGGATGTTGTCTATGTAGACTTCAGTAAAGTCTTTGACAGTTTCCCACAGCATTCTCCTGGTGTCGTCATTTGGGCGTGGTCAGCAGCTAAGTGCCATGCAGCCGCTCACCCACCCTCCCACCACTTGGGAATGGGGAGGAAATCGGAGGGGCAAAGGGAGACTCTCAGGTTGAGATAAAAACAATTTAATAACAGTAATAGAATAATACGATGACAGCAGTATCAACAGGTAATGTACAACACAGTTGCTCACCCCCCGCCGACTGACACCCGCCTGCTCCCAGCTGGCAATCCCAAACACAAAAGCGCCATGGCAACACTCCTCGGAAATGAGAGCCCCTCCCAGCCCACTCCTTCCTTTATATAGTGAGCATAACGTCACATGACATGGAATATCTGCCAATCCGGGCCCAACACTCCAGCTGTGCTCCCCCTGCACATAGGCAAGAGCACTCGGACCTGAAGAACCTCTGGAATCTCAGTGTGCTTCAGCACTCCTCCAGCTACCAAAATGAACACGAACTCTATTCCAGTCCAAAGCAGGACACCTGGAAAAACTGGCTCCTCATGGCTTGGATGGGCAAACTCTTTGGTGGGTGAAAAAATGGTTGGATGGCTGGGCCCAAAGAGTGGTGGCGAATGGAGTTAAATCCAGTTGGCAGCCAGTCACAATCCATGTTCTCCAGTGCTCAGTATTGGGGCCAATTCTGTTTAATATCTTTATCAATGACTAAATTTGCAGATGACACCAAGTTGGGTGGGAGCGTTGATCTGCTTGAGGGTAGGAAGGCTCTACAGAGGGATCTGGACAGGCTGGATCAATGGGCTATATGAGGTTCAACAAGGCTCTGAGGAAGGTCCTGCACTTGGGTCACAACAACCCCATGCAATGCTACAGGCTTGGGGAAGAGGGGCTGGAAAGCTGCCTGGCAGAAAAGGACCTGGAGGTGTTGGTTGACACACAGCAGACTATGAGCCAGCAGTTTGCTTAGGTGGCCAAGAAGGCCAATAGCATCCTGGCTTGTATCAGAAATAGTGTGGCCAGCAGGACTAGAGAAGGGATCATCCTCCTGTACTCAGCACTGGTGAGGCCGCACCTCGAATACCGTGTTCAGTCTTGGGCCCCTCACTACAAGAAACACATTGAGGTGCTGGAGCATGTCCAAAGCAGGGCAACAAAGCTGGTGAAGCATCTAGAGCACAAGTCTTATGAGAAGCAGCTGAAGGAACTGGAGTTTTTTAGCCTGGAGAATGAGGCCTGAGGAGACCTTATTGCTCTCTACAACTACCTGAAAGGAGGTTCTAGCAAGATGAGTGTTGATCTCTTCTTCCAAGTAAGAAGTGATAGGACAAGAGGAAATGGCCTCAAGTTGTGCCAAGGGAGGTTTAAATTGGATATTAGGAAAAAATTCTTCATCAGAAGGGTCGTCAAGCATTGGAACAGGCTGCCCAGGGAAGTGGTTGAGTCTCTGGAGGTATTTAAAAGATGTATAGATGTGGTGTCTATGGACATGGTTTAGTGGTGGACTTGACAGTGCTAGGTTAATGGTTGGACTTGATCTTAAAGGTCTTTTCCAATCTAAAAGATTCTATGATTCATCCTAAAAGAAAATAATTAACAGGGACCAATATACCTTTACAGTGAAATACTTGTGCTCACAGTGAAATGTGACATTTTTAGATCAAATGCCACCTATGCCCAAAACATGTTTAACAATCATCTCAGCCCCTTCCTTTTAACTCTTTTCCTAGAACTCAAAAGTGCCAATTAAAAATCTTAGAGGTGTTAATTTGTCTTACTTCTTCAAGCATCTTTTGTAATCAGTCTTAATGTAAAAAAAGTGTCTGTAAAGTGTTGTATTTCTAACTTCATAGTAATCAATAACTAGTTTGCACTAGTACAAGAACATGTGATTCAGAAAAATAGTGATGTGTGCTTGTGACCTGGTAGTCACTCAGAGAATACCTGAAGCTTGTGCTCACAAACAAGAAATTTATTTTGTCTCAAGTGAACCAAATTCTGGTTTCCTTAGAAGTGGCCAGGACTTTTCTTCATCTAGGACAGCAGGACTCTTAGCTGAAAGACTGCTATTCATATTCATCCCAGATGAAAAAACAAAAAAATCTATTCTTGCATCTTTTAACAAAGTAAAAAGGCATCACTAAACAGAAAACACTAAATCTAATTCCTCTAGAGTTTTATTCTTCTTCAGACACATAGCCCTTAATGACTGGAAAGGCAAATTCTGTTCCCCATCACCCCTTACTGAGTGGTTCTTTGCCAGACTGAGTGGATAAGCTCATCTGAGAGGAAGACTGTATACTACTCTGGACTGATTTGGTTTGAGTTTTATGAACCATAATAAGTTATGGTTGATTTTCTAGTGAGGGCGAGCTCAATAAATTATAGAAAATTAACAGAGCACTAGAACAACTTTAAATGTTGCACCAGCAAGAGAATTCTTTTCTGTGTTAACCAACAGGAGCAAAACTTCCAATTGTTAATTTCCATTAAAACAACAAAAGTAAAGAAGTTACTTGCTCCACTTCATTAAATAAGCTACAAGATAAAACAAAACCAGAAATCACTGTTTTTTAACTCCAAATGAAGACATTTGATAGGTTAGGAGTTAAGTACATCTTCCACTGCATGTCAAAAATACACCCCAGGTTATCCTAGTATCTTGTTTACTTCACAATCTTGTTAGAATACACCTGGAGCCTGATTAACATTAGAGTATTCCCAACATAGCGATTTATATTTGATATATTTTGATGTGTGATATACAAAATCTTATGCCACTTCGGAGCCTGTCTGTCAGTCTCCCCTGCTATTGTCCAAACCCCATAATTTAAGTTAATGGAAGGGTTTCTTTTCTTTATGTTGAATCAGGTCCCCAGGAACTGATGTGAAGTATTCTTATATTTCACAGAAAAACAAACAAACAAAAAACTAACAACAAAACAATCAAACAAGAGAACTCCACCAAACCAAATCCACTTTGAAATGCTGTACTCTCAACCAGTGAAAGGTTTTGTTCAAAATCATGAGTCACAGAAATACATATCATCAGACAGAGAATGCCTCTGAACTACAAACAGCTTTCTATTACCTTGATAATGAAATATCAGAGGACAGGCTGATCACACACAAACTTTGTCAAATGATCTAAAAACACTCAATTCAACACTTCACTGCTGGAACTTCTGCCAAATTTGTTATGCCATTGAACAATTATTTAGTCGTGAAAAATAGACAAACCTGAAAGTTCTTTTGATAAATACAAATTTAGTGATTAACAACATTAACAGTATTAGTCACTCCAGTCAACAGTGTTGACATAGAATACAGTAATAGCAAGAAATAAAAAAAACCTTCAAGATAGAGAATTCAGGAATACATATAGAGGCTTAAAAGTTAAGCATATCACCTCTCAAAACACATTCAAAGGTTTGAGCAATCCCCCCCAAAAAAACCCAAAACAAAACCTAAAACACCAGAAGAAGCTAAAAAAAGAAAACAAACCCAAACATCGGAAATATAGTTGAATAGAAGGGGAAGAGTTCAGCTGTATACAATAATTGTTGCACATATACACTCTCCTACAAGGTCTCCATCATCACTAGCAGTGCAGGCTCATGATTTTTTTTTTTTTTTTTTCTTGTCCCAGAATCTGAGCTCTGTTCCCATAGCTACAAAGAAGATTTGAAAAATCTTAGGTCATTAACGATTCTTAGTGCAGATAGATGATGACAGCTGGAAAAGAAGGAGGGACAACTGAAAGTCTGTAATAGGAAGGTAGCTTTGCTAAAGGAAGACCTCTGTATGAAGATCATGAAGCGAACTATCAAAATAAGTGAGTCACATATCACAGCACTAATAAACTCATCTGCAACATCCTCTCACAAATCATTTCAGGCCAGGTGTAATATTCCACATGGCAAGAATTATTGTCAGATAGTAAATTTCAAGCTTCACAAAAAAATTGAAGGCAGAGTTGTTGGTTTTTTGGGGTTGAGTTCATTGGGTTTTGGGGTACGGAATGTCCTGTGTTCCCTCCAATGCATTTTTTTACAGTCAATGAATTTCGGGAGTCTTAACAGCCTCTATTAAATATCAGGCAGGTAAAGACTGAGGGTATGAACATCTTTAACTTGCTACTAATTTCTGAAATAAAAATCCACAGAGGTATCTAATGTCTGCATCACCATTTAGAACAAACTTGAGAAATGTATTGATTTCCTGCATCTAATACTTCAGAAGATGACAGTAGATATTGTTCTCACCTTAACTGTTAGGAATCTTATTGGTAAATTCAAACCATAGAATCTAACCACTTGGCACACCACTGGTGGAAATACAAGCAACAAAGAACATTATCCTTCCTATATCTCTACGCCTCTGTCTGAAGAGAAAAGGAAAAGTGAACATGAAGCCAAACCTGATGTTATTATAGTTATGGAGATAACAAAGTCACCATATGTGCTAATTCATCCCTAGATGCAGCTTACATCGTCACAGCAAACAGCATAGTTGCTACAGATTTCCTGGGAAGTGAAAAAGCTACCCACAGACATTTGAGAAGACATGACAACCAAGGCTCCAAGCACATTTTTAAAACCTCTAAATTCTAAAAGGGAAAAACAAAACAAAACAAAAACAAAACCCACAATAAAAGGTTTTCTAACATTAAACATTTCAGACTTCAATTAGTTTTATTACACTTAACACTTATTAAACTACTGCACAGTTGTGTGGGGTTTTTTTCTCTTCAAAGAGCTAGTCAAAAAATATTCAGATGTTCATTGTCTCGGGCAAAACATACAGAAGTCCACAAACTCTATTGCAAATCAAACCATGGTTATTTTTAGACAACATACCATACAACATCAGAATGCAGAACTCACTGTATATAATTAAGGGAAAATAGAAACTAAAAAGGAAAGAAAAAAAAGTAACATAACCATACTTAAACCAGCTAGCAATTAACATTTGTTTCTAATATTTCATATATAGGCTGATACATTAGAAAAATTCAAGTTTCTAAAAGTTACCTGTATCTTTCTTCCACACCTCTGCTGATGCACTGACAAACTAGAAGAGCAGGAGACTCAATCCAGATGAGGTACTGCAATAATTCGTACAGCAGACACTTGTACATAGGCCAGCTCTCCAACATGTATAAATACTTTGATGCTAGGTTTCCAAGGTCTTGATAGGGCTTTGCCAGGAATATCACACTACAGCTTCTACAAGAAATTGCAGTATGGTGGGAAATCACGACTTCTTTGATCAGCTGGAAAAAAAAAAAAAAAAAAAAAAAGAGCTAAAAACAAAACTGCATGTGACTTCCATCACCTGGAAGACTGCAGTAGTAGTCAACACTAACAGTCTGACTGGCTCGGTCATCATTACAGATTCTGCCCTTAATAACATACACCTGCAAGGGGAAAGGAAAGCAGGGAACAAAGATCTGATGCAGCTGTGATCAACTCTTCAGCTGGTGGTTTCATGAAGTAATCACCTCTGGTTTAGTGTTTGATCATGAATGCCACATGATTCAAACTCCTGAAATTGGCTAAGATCACACAGCCAAATACTTTTTCAAGGCCTTATTCCAATAGATCTCTATTATGGGATCAGCTGATCAAATGGCTTTAGCATGCCGAGTCAGCTCTAGTGTGCAGCATAAAGCCCAAAAGCTGCCATGAACACCTCACTGCGAGGGCTTCAAACAAGCAAGAAGCTGAGCTTTTAGGAAACGTGCACTACAAGATGAGTCAACAGCAAAGTCTTTAACAATTCATATGGAATCATATTCCTAATTTCCTTCTGTAATATGACTAAATGTTGCCATCAAACCATAATTAGTTGAGAAACAAAAGTTATACTATGATAGATGCTCCTCACAGTAGTCACAACTTTTTCCCTACCTCAGTGCAAAATAAGCCCAGTTTCCAAACCCATGTTAAGCTGGGCCTTTAGAGTTACAATAAAGCAACAGCATCTAAGACACAATTAAAAAGCTTTTTAACATTTTATTGCTTGTTTTTGTCTAAGTCCTTGTCAAATAAACACTGGTATTGAGGACTGGAAGAAAGATTTAATGAAACATGGTCAATCACTTTCTTCTTTCTTTGAACATCTTCGAAATACAAAATGTGGAAAATCACTCTTTGAAATTAACCTATTCCCCTGCAATCAAATGTTAGGTTACATTTAACAAATGACCCTTTTCTCCTAAGAGAGTAATCAATATTCACAGTTTTCTTTGCTGCCCTCTGCAACTATTGACAGAAATCCACTTTATATAAAACTGAAGAATCAGACTTTTACTTAGAAATCCCTAATTCAAGTACTTTATTTCTCCCTCACCACTGTAGTGACTCTTCCCCCAAGCTAGATCTACTGCTTATCTATGTCAAGGTAAACATTTCCAGTGTTTTGAGGCAAAACGGGGAGCGTGTGATGGTTGCTGGCAGCTCCACATGCTCCTGTCACCCTTGGACTTCAGGGTTCACCCCCCAGCGCTGCCCAGGGGCCTGGGGAATCTCTCATGCCCCATCCTCAAATAAACCAGTTCAGCTCTGTGGGGAGAGGGGAATGCACAAAACATCCTTGCCTATGGCACTAATGCCAGCTCTTTGATTCTCTTCTTTACATCCCTGGCAACCACTTTGCACCAACGCAGAACAGACAAGAGCAAAGGAAGAAGTATCGCTTGTGAACCGTGGCCAGCTGAAGATGTAGGGATGTGTACTGGTGCATTTGGTTAGAGCCAAGTGTTGCCGCCCCTTTGCTGTGAGGAGCGCTTAGGACCCAGCTCCAGGTTCAGGGACAACTCCTGCCCCGAAGCCTCTGAGCAGGGCGGGGCCGGGGCCGATCGGCAGGGAGGTGGCAGGGCGGCCATTACCGCTGGGCCCTGCTCCGGCTCACCCGCACACCCCCCGCACAGGCCTGGCGCCGTGGCGCGGCGGGACCCTGCGCTGCCCACGGGCTCACCGAGCCCAGAGAGGGGTGGTCTGGCAGGATGCCTCGACCTCCCCCCAGACCCGATGGGGCAGCCTGCTAATGGCCGGGGCTGGTCAGACCCCTGGTGGGTGCAGGGCCTGGCCCACTCCCACTCCCAGCACGAGTGGGCAAGACGCTGGCCCAGTGGCGGGGCTCACCTGCCGACCCTCCGCAGCAGCAGCCGACAGGCCACGGGCCCTGTGGTGGGTCCTGCCCGCGTTGAGGCAGTCCGTGTCCACCAGCCCATGGGTGCTCCATTTTGTGGTGCTTCCTGCAGCCTCGCACTCGCCCGCTGTCAACCTGAGTCCAGCAGCCTGTGAGTCTGCCCCACTACAGAATACCAGAGAATAACACAAAATTAGTGCAGTCCCACAGCTTTAAAAAAAAAAAAAAAAAAAAAGAAAAAAAAAAAAATCACCTTTTTCTCTGTGGGTGGGGTTATGCACAGCATGGCATGCAGAGCCCAAATGCCACTGTGCCAGGGCCTTAATTTGGAAAACCAGGTAGTAGTGTTCATCCTAGTTACTGACTGGATTTATCTTTTCGATCAGCCAGGCTGAACAGTGCACTCAGCATGCTGAGGTTTATCAAGTTAGCTATTGTAGCTGGACACTTTCCATTCTCTCCATTAAGGCCATTTATATAAGAGTGCATTAACGTATTTCCAGGCATGCTGAGCACAAGTATCCAGCTCTTTTGCTGATTTCCATCCAATGTTTCTATATAGTTTGCCTACAAACCCCAGTTGGAGAGGCTTGTCTGTTTTTATTAAAATTCACATGTATCTCAATGGAAATGACTGCACAACCAGCACACCTCTGAGGATCTCTTACAGCAAACTATAGCACAGAGAAGGTGTTTTTCTCCTGCCACTTCCAACTTATTGCAACAAACTTCAGTTTAGAGGCTAGCCAACTGAACATCACCATTTGGGAAGTTTTAGTTTTTGAAGTTGCTCCAGACTGCTTAACCCACAACAAAAATACAAATATACATCTAGTAGTTTATTATAGTGCAAGCACATATTTTGCCATCACTGACATATCTTTGACTACTGGAAGTGAAATTGCCATAAACAGGTGAATAGTAATAACATGCAATTTTTGTTTAACATCTGTACAAAATAACAGCAATAATAGCATGCAATGAAATCATGGCTTTATTCTTTAAATTATATGCTGTTTATAGCAAAATACAATAGATATGATCAATCAGTAAAAACAATTAAACAGTAACAGTAAGAAAGTAATCTTTTCCATGAGAAAGCCAAGATTCATGGGATATATACCTTGGTACAAGGCTCAAACAATTCTGCCTGTACAAAATAAGAAACCACCTGCATGTGCTGTATATGCTTTATGAATTACGAAGATACAGCTATTAGCATGGTTTACAGGCTATGCACCACACTATGCTTTATGAAAAAATGCTAATTTAGTGTCTCAGCTAGCCTGCAGATGCTTTATTGTATCATGACCATTTAGATTCCACTTTTCTCATGCCACAGTCAGATATTGTGAAAAATCAAGTTCCATTTACAGCATCCATTGTTATCTCACAAAGTAGCACTTCATGCTACTACTGATGTGTTACAGACTATTAACAGTAATTTAGTTTTAAATGCCAGTGCATGCCAAGTGTTCTGGATATGAATACTAACAGGATGAAGTTATGCAGGTGTAGAAATTTAAAAAAAAAAAAAAAAAAAAAAAAAAAAAAAAAAGAGAAAAAAATCTCCACCACACACACCACAACCCACACAGGAAATGACTGCCAGCTCTTTGAGAGAGCACACAGAGGATGGGACTTGTCTCTGCATTTTAGCTGTATAAAGTTAGTTACTCCCCCCACTCATCAGTGGAAATACATCCCCCTCCAGGGATGTCTGAAGATAGATACTAACAACGCAGAGGTATTTATACCCCTGCACTGATTACAGAGAGAAATTAAATAATAATTTATGGTAGTTGCTTATCTTACAGATGGACAAGAACATAGCAATGGCATATTAGTGATCCCCACAGCTACACATGGTGCTTTACAGGCTGAGACATCCTACAAACAGCATGACGAGGTCAGCAACATGATGTCTCTGCCTACCAAACTCTCATTCCTGGAACAGCTTCTTCTCTCTATGTTTAACTGCTGCCTCACATCTTCTACTTCGTTTATTGTAACTCTTCGTTAAAAATGCTTTTTGTACCTTGTTGACATCCTAGCTAAATGAGTTCATTATCCACATATGTAAGCACATGATAATAATTAATGAACAAAAAAATTCAAAATCAAGTAAGTAGTCTGCCAGAGCTCTCTGGAGGATGGCTAGTCCCCCTTAACGTCTATTTTTTTTAATAAGCAACCAACTGACTAAACAATACAGAGAGAAGTTCAGAGTCTGATGGATGCTTAACTGCCTATGAAACCTGCTCTTCCCAGTTCTTTCCTGTATCCTTGAAACTTAGATGGGCTGAGAACTGCTCTAGCTAAAGTAGGCCTGTTCCAAGAATTGGACAAGAAACTGATTATTTTTATAAATACCTAGTAAACCTAATTAATTGATTCAGATAGATAATGAAGTATAAGTGATGTCAAAAAATATTGTCCCTTTACCACATCCATCCCTCTTCCATCACTCTAGATCTTTTTCTGTAAATGCTGTCACAAAGTGGGGTTTCAGACAGGCAAGATTTCCATAATGGAACTTCAGGGGGAATCTTCAATATTTGGCCTATGTACCTTCTTTTGCTTTTAGCACTAGAGATAAAAAAGTGGGAGATTATTTTTTTATTAAGCTACGAATGCCTTTTGAGAGACTTTTCCAGCACTGAAATGGTTACTATACATTGAAATAGTTTTTTACCTTTTTGTTCAATGTGAAAGGCAAAAAAATGATGCAAATATGAAGCAATGTGTCAGTTCTGCTAAATAAAAATGTGCACAGTAAAACTAAATCACATACATTGAAGTGTTATTTTGGTTTTATGGAAATGTAATCTGTGTTATGACATTTGCATTTCATATAACTGCTATGGATAACTAATCTTCCAATGCATTGCATACCATTTTGTCACCAAAAAAAGTAATACTGTATCATCTGTTTCCACCTGTACACTAGAATATTCCATGACAAATGTATCAACATCAATTGTATAAATTGACTCAAGAGCCAATGAAAAGTATAGATACATTTAACAGAATGATTTCTTTTTCCCTTAAGCGCTACACAGCTATTAGGAGATATCATAGCTTGGTAGCAAATAAAAAATTACAACTTCAAACAACACAATATATGGGTGTTTGTATGCATTCTAAGACTTCTGAATTTTGAGTGAAAATTAAATACAACAATATAGACTGCCAATATGGAACCCTAACCAGAACCTTATGAAACTGCATGTTTCCCATTCCGTACCCAAAATTCATAGTTTCCAGCTCTAAGACAGTTTGCATTATGTTACATATTACAAAAAAAGTGATACTTAAATACAAGTGAAAATACTAAGTACATTTGGAATTCATTACCCTTTCACTTTTCCTTCTGTACCTCTTACATTTGCTTTTATGTTCTTTTGCTTTCCTAAGTCATTACCCAACATCCTCAAAGTTTCAATTCTCAACAAATGCCTTTGGAAGAAGTTTTAACGAAGGGGTCACACATGCTTTAGCCCAGATTAAGCCCTGATTTCATAACACTAGTACAAACAAAAAGCCCCCAATTCACCTATTTTGGAAACCAGTCAAAACCAGGAATACAGAGTGCAAGAGTAAGCCTTGGGATTTTTCTCCCAGCTCTTGAAATCCCTTAGGCACACGGAGCAGGACTACTTGCAGTAAAAAAACAATATGCTCTGGTAAAGTGCCGTGTCATACATCAGCAGATGAGACATGGCACTTCAAGTAATGCATTGACTTAGCAACAGACTTTTCATTGACTTTCAATGAGACTTGTACTCTTTAGTTATCAAGGGGCATTTCAAAAAGGTAAATCTATGTCTAAAATACAGAATGGGCTAACTTACTGAAAACTGCATAACTTACTGAAAATCAAACTAGCAAATGTATGGTCATTTGATTGTCTCCTAGTGTCATTAAGGAAGGTCAGCTTTAAATGTGTTTATTTTTTTTCCTGAGAAAATAATGTTTTCCTATCTGTTGTGAAAGCCCATGCAAAGAAGATGTCTGTTCACTTGAATGTAGCTTTCTGCAGTGACATAGCTATATTTGGGATTCTTTTGTGTGCTAGGTTAGAAGGAGTAGCAGGCTTTTTAAGCTCAGATGTGTAAATGTCCCCATTTACACACTAGCTCTGCAAAAATAGGTTTTTTTGCATATTGCAGTCAATATGCACTCACAAAAGAGAAAAGCAAAATAAAAGAAATATAATTCTCATATTAGAAAACTGAGTACTTACCTAGGGATAGCAGCTAGAATGAAAATGGCTGAAAGCAATAAAAATCCATTTTACCATTTAGTACAGTTTGTCAGACTAGAGAAATGGGATTGAATTTCAAAGCCACAGGCAAGCCGGCAGAAATCTGTGGTTATGCAGTTGATAGTTTGTTTGGGGTTTTTTTTTCCCCCTCTTTTTTTTCTTTTTTTTTTTTTTTTTTTTTTCTCCTCCTTATTTACAACTCTTTTGATAAGCCTTCAGCAAGTTACATAGGTTGTTCTAGTTGTATCTCCTTTGACTGGATTAGAATACTTGATGACAGTTTGGATAAGTTTGAGGCAGATGGTTCTTGACATTTTTCATGCCATCAGTTACAAACCATGCAAGGAAACTCTTTCATCCTTTGTTTATCCTTCACTTAGAAGCCACTATAGTAGATCGTTAAACTTTCATTTTTCACAGTGCTGATTAAGGCGTACTACTAGGCAGATGTTACGCAGCACCATTTTTAACAATTTACATTTAGCAGCAAAGCTGGCTTTGTACTTGTTCCAGTGGATCAATTCACATTTCAAAAACTTCAAGGTCAACCTCTGAGCATTGCTACTCTGTTGAACAATTAAATGTTTCATAAAGTTTTCTCTATTAGTGTAGCACTTGAAAATATGCGATGGCCACTCTGTTTACTTTTTATATCTGCCAAAATGTATATGATTATTTATTGTTCATCTCTATTACAGTTAAGTGACAGATACAGTTCTATAAAATCCAAAGACTTAAACTAAACCCAACAAAATATTACTACTTCAATACATAGTATGTAAAAAAAAAAAAAAAAAAATCCTCATTTATTTTCAGTATCAGTATTTCAAAATACCAAATAATTACTATTCAAATGGCAGTTGGTCTTAACTTACATCAGATCAGGCAATAACATTTCATGGATAGAAATATTTGCTGGTTTACTTCATATCTTTCTGTGTATTTTTTATTTTATGATTATGTAAATTATATACTTCCTAGCACAAACTCCAATAATAGCTATATGTAAACAAAATGGGCAAAGAAGCCTTTCGAGAATAGCAGAATAATGACAAAAATGACAAAACACAATAAAAGTAATTCACAGCAGCTTAATTATTAGAGGACTTCACGTTATGTAGAAAACAGTATTTACAAATATTTGAGCTCATCTATAGGTCATGTAAGTCAGCATTTTTTACTGAATATTATTAAATTATCTGTGCACTTTAAGTGGAGTTTTTCTCTAGCCACTGTTAGCAGTGAGGTAGAAGGTTTTGCACTAGTGACAGTTTCACCAATGGACAATAAAAGGAAAAGGAATTTTCGGTAACTGAAGACACTAATTCAGACTCTTCTAAAAATCAACATAAAATGGAAAAAGTAACTATAACATTTAAAAGAATGTTTTCTTGAATGGCATGACAGCTGATCAACATGAATTTCAAGAATGTTTTTTTGAAAAAAAAAAAGGATTTTCTATGCTTTTATATATATTTTTTTTTAATTAAGCTATGGAAATCTGTGTTATTGTTATGAAGTTCTGCAGCAAAATTTGTCAGATTGAACTATAATTTCATTCTCTGATGCCTCCTGATCCTCATCACACCCTTTTCTTATGCTCAATTTATTCTACTTCTTTTCCCTGAATCTCTGCCATAAGGACTTTTCTATCCTAGTCCTAACTCCCTCAAGACTTCCCATCTGCCACTACTACTTCAGCCTTTACATCTAAAACTATTTCATATTTGTATCTCTACCCATTATTCCACAAAATTAATGTTCAGGCTTTTCTCAAATTAAAAGTAGGTTTCATCTGAGTAGTTCACTTGAGTAATGACCAGAAGTCAATGAAATCCTGTTCTTGGAATAAACATCTATGCCATGGAAAAATTACAAGATAGAAATCTATCATGAAAAATATTTTCTGTATTTTCTGCCCTGATCCTATGAAATCTTAATTTCAGTAGTTCAGTTCATTTCACTTGAAGAATTACAGACACTACAAATTGTCAATCATGCTAAAGAAAATGTGGAGAATACACAAACACATAGTCACAACTCTTTGCTGCAAAAAGCATCCTGGAAATCTTGTAAAGGCTATTGAATCTCAAAAAAAGATTTGAAATGGTGCTGACTTGAGTTGTATATGTATCTTAAATTTGATACTTTTACCACCAAAACTCATATACCAATCTATATTTATAAAACCTTGAGCAAATAAGGTTCAGAGTAATGATGACTGTGTCGTTCAGGAACGTGTAATGGCCTTGCAAAAGCACTGCCATATTGTCCTCCTTTTCAATAGCTGTATCAGCAAAAATAAATATAGAAGATGGATACAAGTGGGAAAGGGTGGATTTCATCTTACTTTTTGTTATATTATTATCCTGGCTTACAACACTATTTATCATCCTACAGTTTGATTTGCTATAATTTATGTTTACCTTTTATCTTCTTAGAAGAAAAGAGTATGAGCCCTCCAAGGATAATGCAGAAGTGATGTTATTTAATTATTCCAAACTATCTTGTGCTTCGGTACACAAAAGATAACAGTCAACATACTGCTACAAGTTTGCTGATATGCAAGCTGTGGTCAAGATAAAATATTTAACAGCAGAAAACTACACTTTATAGTGCAGCTGCTATAATGGGATTTTAAATAAGGAACAACAATTCTGTTTACTCTCAGTTTTGAACGTACATATGAAGCTAACTACATTCATCCATAAATTACCTTGATCACAGCTGAAGATAGGTAGATAATGGAACTTGACCATTTAACATATACACACCAAACAGGTGCAGGAGAGAGAGAAAACACAAGCAGATAACTGTGAGCAGCAACACTATCAACACATATAAAAAAGAACTGATCTTATAATGGAAACCGTGAAAGTAAAGCTTAAACAGATTGCACTATCATAGTGCCCCAGGGTTCATCATAGCTTCCTGTGTGGAGTTACATGTATTTGAATATTTGGGAACAGAAAAATAATAGGGAATCAAACAAACAAACAAACAAAAAAAATAACACAGGCCAGATCCTTCTAAACTGGCATCACTCCATGGAAACAAATGCAGCACTGCCAGCTTCTGCCAGCTGAGGATCTGATATTACATGGAAAAATCCTGAGGCACCTGCAGTTCTGTGGGGGTGAATAATTTATGAATACATGAAATGTTCTGAATAACATATTTCTGAATATTTTTCCACTATTCACTCCATCCTAATTCTTTCACAGACTATGTTCTTTAACCCCATTTATTACAAGCTCACAGCAGAATTGTGGCAGTGACAATTATTTGGCCAATCCCCACCCATTTAAGTTTCTTTGCCTGCTGCAGTTTTACTGGGAGGGGAAGAGAGGTGACTACTTTAATGTATTCTTCTCCTGACAGTTCTTTGAAAGTGATAGACAAAGGACAGACAGGTAACTCTTCTTGATTAAGAGGACAGATACAGTCTCTTCTGGTTTCTCTAATTGTTTTGGCTGCACTATAAGCGTTATTTCATCCTTTTCTCAAATCTACATTCCATTTTAGACCTAGCACTCATTAAATATTAGATAAATTTCTCAACTTTATTGACAAGTCAGATAAGGCAAGGGTAGAACACGTCTCTGACTGAATACCTCACTAAAATCCTTCTCTTAGGATCCCATATGCAAGCCTAGAGATCAATAACAGAAAACAAAGTACGTAGCACAACTCCAAAACTGGTCTTCCTTAGAAGAAATGTCTACCTACTGTCCATGCTGAGGAGCTAGCTTGTTCTCTACCAGTGAGAGCATCACACAACCAGGCTGGCCTTCACCAAACAAGGAGCTCATACCCCTGGTTCACAGCTGATCAGTTACAGAATTTCTCTGCACTGGCTGAAATTCTGGCAAAGCCTGGGCACTCATCCCTCCAAGTACAACTCCTCTGCAAGAATATTGCTCAGGGTGATCTTACCTGAAAAACATCCAAGAAACTCACTACAGAGCAGAAATAGTTTAGTGCATTACCAGATGCACAGAGAGAAAACACAGTGTAATTCCAGATATGAATGCATACATTCAAAACTACTGCAGCAAAAACATTCTGGCAGTAACATTTTCATACAGTTCCTACACGTAAATGTCTTTGTGCATGTCTGCAATAGAGTTGAAACATGAGGTGAAGCTTCTTGAAACAGCCAACATCCAAACTGATGCCTCCTGTATTGGATTTGCTATCTCAAGTCCAAACCTGAGCAGCTTCCTAGGTTCCCTCTGTCTCACTTTCACCCAGAGCAGGAGGTCCCTGCTGAGGTTGCTCTGAATAGAGTTTGTGTTGGTACCTGCACCCCTACCACAAACGTCCTGTGTGAATTGTATGTTGGGGACATCCACAAACATGTAGCAGAACCAAAAGTGTACACGGGCCTTGTAAATCCTAACCAAGCCCCTTGAGCAGAAACCTTTATTCCTGTTGCCTACTTTTTATCAAGAAATTCTGTGGTGCACGTACACCTTTACCAACAATGCTAGAGGAGCCATTCTCTCCTTGCATGTGCACAATTTCCCATTAGCCTTCCTGAGATTTATGCATGCATCCAAAGAGGAGAATAGCCCTCTATGAATGTTTTAACAATCAGAACAATGAGGCATTGTGCATCAGACTGTTAAAAATGTTTCTAAACACTGTTCAATACACACTACTTGATTTCCAAAGCTACTCTGGACAGAAATGATTTAGAAAACAACTCACAAGTAAACTAAAGCTCTTCTAATAAAACAAGTATTTCACAGTTCATTTAAACTAAGATATTGAAAAGAACTGCCAGTACTCAGGTACGTGACCTGAAGCACAGAACTTTATTGCTTTCTCCACCAGGGATTAGAAATGTTTGGAGTAAAATAGATGCTGCTAGGCAGGGCTCCCTTTAACCTAACAGTCATATCCCAGGACCACTGATCCTTTCCCAAGATGTAGATAAAAACTAAGGGAATTGAGGTCAAGAAGATTTCACGTCTTTTTGGCGAGTTTTAAATTTTCCCACAATATTTATTTCCTATGAGAAGTATTTTATTCTACAAGACACTTTGCCTTGCTGGTGTATGGTGCTCTCTCCTCTTTCTTACAAAAACTTTTTCCTCTCACTGCTTGTCCTCACATATCCTTCTCTCTCCCCTTCTTTTCCATTTTGTGAAATGTTTGTTCAAAAAGAGTGAAAGAGTGTAGTTACTGTGGTCAATCTGCAGAGGCATGCATAATATTCATGAGAGATGAGGTTCACATCATGTGGACAACACATGCAAGACCTATGTCCAGGACATTTTGTTCTGTGCAGCCAGTTATGACTCAATAGAGATTACACATCAGACTAACCAGACATGTAAATTTGCTTTCAACAAACAGATTTTTCATGGAATAGTCTAGTTAGGTGTTCTCATTGCATGCTGTAATCTGTTTCACGTTCTAGCATATTAATAAAAAACAAATTATACTCAAGAACTCTTCCCTATTAATCTTAAATCAGTGACTTATCAAAGTTCTCCAACTCTAATCTCTCAATGAACTGACACTTTTGCAGTCTGAAAAAACTAATGCATTGCCAAGGAAAAGAAAGTTAATCAAATTAAGTATCACTCAATCAAAAAGTTTAAACTGATTCTAATTACCAGTATCAAAGCTCTCTGTTGTGTAAGTATATAAACTGCAGGAGGTGAACCCTAGCCAAATTCATGACACCTGTTTTCCTACCTAAAGAAGGAGGCAATCTACAATGATACCTTTTTATTATATTAATCTTCAGGGACTGCTTGGAAAACTCTTGAGGAAGGATGGTGGAAGAATATTCTCATGGAAAATGCAGCAGTGTATTCCAAAAATAGTTGTAAAAATGGTGAAACTTCTGAGGCTCTCACCATCCCCAAACAAAAGATTAAGACCAAAGCCATGCCTCTCCCACTATTCAGCAACACTAAGCCTGTCTACAGAATTATCTCCATCTGAAGGAGGCTCATAGACTGCTGCTGTTACATGTTCATTGTCTTCTAATCAAAGATAATTTGACGAGTGAAATTATATTAAAAAAAAAAAAATCCAATAAAACCTAGTTGTCTGAACTCATGGAGATTTAATTCCAATTGAAATCAATGGGATTTATGGGCCTAAGTGCCTTTGGGACTCTAAATCTTAGTATATATTTTACTACCATGTAATAATCAATAGTTCTCAAGGCAGGAGGACTACTAATGCTCTAAACTCCTTATGAAGATGAAGGTACTTTTTAACAGATGTCTCTAAGGAAATTGAATATTATTATTTGTTTTCTTATAGATCATCAGAAAAATATTAAAAATTAAATCAGTTTAACTTTTAATAAATGCATGGGAACAAGTATCATCAAAGTGACAACCATCGATTTATTCATCTGTTTATCAGAGATAATGATTCATCAAATCTGTGTTGCTAGAAGATTCACAGATAAACAGACACTCATTGACAGCATATACTATCATGAGATAAGGGTACATTAACTCTTGTATTGAGAAAATACAGTGGAAATTCCATAAGACATTAATAATGCATGGTCCTAAGAAAAGAATCAAGTAAAATTGGTATTTTCTCACATTATTTTAAATAAATATTTCTGGGGATAAAAAAAAAAATGACAAAAAAAAGGAATATAAAATTACATTAGGCACAAGTATAAAGTTTTTCTTTGCATTGACTTTGCATAAAGTTTTCTAGCTTTTATTATAATTGTTTGACCATGTGGAAGATACCAGGGTATTTCACTGATTAATGTAATGTAAACCAATAATAATAGAAGAGCTTGGAGTTGCTATCTCAGTAGCTTGCTTTTTGCAAACTTTATCATGTTCCTGTATTGTCTTAGTTAAGAGAATAAAAAATAATTTAACTGAGAAAATACTTGATTTTTCTAGATACTTTTTACCTTATTATTTGCAGTATCTCAAAGTATTCAAAACCTTGGGTCTAGATTTTCAAGTAATTGGTATCAGGAATTCACTTTCTGACAAATACAGCAGCTTATGTGAGAGTTCAGCTCTTGAAAATTAAGCCTTAACCTACCTAAACTTTTGAGTACTTTTTTTGTTGGATTTTCCAAGTCATTTCAGTTTCAGTACTAGCCCCCTACATGATTTTGAAAGCAGTGAGTTGAAAAATTTCTCTTTGATACATGTACACACAAACACTACATTGCTCTTGGAGATGGTTCCAGTCAGTAATTAATCAAAAATTACATACAGCCGTTAGTAGCAGAACATCTAAACAAAAAGAAACCAAACAGAAAGAGCAGACTGTTTAGGAAAACCGTAAGAACTTAGCCCGGGCTTTTGCCTGTCACAGTTGGCAGGAGGGGTCTAGGTCATGTTCATAAATATCAGCTTTTAAAAGAACTCTGTTTTCCCTACAGTAAAATTAATTTGAAGAAAATGTCTATCTCAAAATAAAAAAAGATCACCTTGGGTTTCTACTTTGCAAAATCTTTGGAGAGAAGGAATTTATTGTATTGAGCTAAAAGCAAAAGCAACCACCACTCCACACAGTCAACTTCTGATAGAGCAGCTTGCTTACAAATTAGACCATAAATGCAGTATGTAAGCAGGTATGTAATGGTCAGAAGCTTGTAAATAACGGATTGGTTAGACTAACGTAAAGCAAGTTTGGTGAAAGAAAACAAGTAGGTCTTGGACTTCACTTAAATATATCTGCCTAACATGAGTATTTCACTCCAATTTGCTCCACTAGTAAGGTGATAAGAAGAAAATGGTAGACATAACAGGAGTTCTTTTATAGTGTCCATTTCCAAAGAAATCAAACTGAAATTCTGTCTTCAGTTAAAAAATGAAAAGGCAGGGTTCAGACTTCAAAGCACCCAGCTTTTTCTAGAAAAAGGACAGAAGAAAGTAATCATTTTTATGCTAACAAAGGTAGAAATAATGCCTTTTTTCTCTCATCTTTACATAAAGACACAGCCATTGATGGTCCTGTTGTGGATTTAACCTACATTTTGATAGCTGGACCAGTTCCATACTGACAAATAACCACTGATCTTATCCTAAAAAATGTACACCACAGTTTTCTCTCTGCATAGCTCTTGGCATGAGATGGTCATGGAAAGAAAGAGTGTTACCTTACTTCTTCCCACAGTAGCCCTTGACTAACCTGTCTTTACAAAGGTATTCAATATTTCTAAGTTACCTACCTTTTCTTCCTCCTATGCTGTAAGAGCAATGGTTACAATAGGGAGTGTTATTTTTACACAGCTTGCCTGATTTTCTCTTTTATTAGTTTGCAAACAGTAAAATAGACAAGTGATGAGGAAAATCTCTTATTTTTTATCCTCGTATAATTCACATGCTTGTGGCTTTTCAGTATTCTTAGTGCTCAGTTTTGAGTTGGGCATTGTTGGGGCAAGTGTGATCATAAATTCTGTCATGACAACATAAATTTCTTTCTACATGATTGCTATTCCTTAGAAATTATCTTTGCTAATCAATATTTTGCAGTCTTTGGATACAAGGCCCACATGAAGTTCTAGTTGCCATATTAGACTTAAGATGCTCTCAGTCGTAATCATCAAGATCCAAATCAAATAGAGACGGGTCAGGGATTCTTAGTATGTTCTGATGTAACCCGAGTTCAATGTGTGAGGATGGCATTCGATTTAGACTGACCTCCCACACATTGAGTATTGCAACAATTCACAGTTAAACTAAGCATTATTCCCTAAAAAAATGTCATTTTAATTATGATCAAGTTATCTAAATAAAATTCAATATCTGCAGATTTCCAAACTCTAGCTATGTACAGACTATAGTCTCCAAATTACCCGGTTTAGTATAGTCTCTAAAATTCCATGTTAGATGGTCACGTACAGTGATCTTACAGAGATCTGAAGAATACAGACCATTTTTTAATAGTTCTAGTTCAAATGTAGTCCAGTACCCTGTCTCCATCCTGCCTTCATCTATGTTAGAAGCTACATAAGAAGCAGGACTCCATGGCATGTCCCCCGAGGAGATGACTATTTTAACAGAGGATGAGAAAACAAAAGAAAGAACACCACAGTCTTTTATTTTCCAAAGTTCTGCAGTAGTGAACACTTTTAGAGATTTGCAGGAACTAACATCCTTTTGGTCAACCAGATGAAGTATGTACACAGCATAGGATTAGGCCTGTTGACTTCTCACAGGATGGAAAAAGAAATGGTACTAAGATGATCTATGCTTAGGGAACAAGGAAGACAATTCCTTCACGTTCTTCTCTGAACTACTTCTATCCCCAGCTTTGCTAATTTGGAATAGCTCCAAATTCCAAACCTCAGTGGAACAGCAATGAATTAAACCGTCTACCTAACACTTAAGAACTCCAGCATTAGATACTGATAAATCCATGGTAAACAGCTAGCTTTTCTATGTATCTTATTTCTCTCCATGGATGGATTACTAACATAAAATACTCAAGCTATTTAAGATGGAAAAAGCTATTTGTAAATTGTTTGCCCCAAATACAAACAGAAGTTTTGAAACTCAGCGTTAGACATATGATGCTTGATATTTTGCAGATCAGCTAGGCACATATTGCATATACATAGTCCATGAATCATGTATAAGTAGCAACTCTGACCATTTCTTACCATTAGCATAAAACGCTCCAAATTGCTTGACAGTTGATAAAGTATTTAAAATATTCACTAAATAACTAGCAAATTGTTACTAATGTTGTATGTCAAATAAAATTGGACTTTGAAACAGGAAATGTTATACTTAAGCTGCCAAGTGTTTCAAGTGTAGATATGAACTTTATTTTACAATTTTTATTTTACTGGAGAGAACTGTCCATCTCACACAAAAAATTTAGAGCTTTTCTTTATTTCATTATCGTAGAACAGCTTTTATCACTAATTGGACTAGATTCTGTAAATGGTGGGGCCAATAATAGGTCAAATTAAGTTCTCAGATTACTAGACAGGTCAGGCACTTCCCAGTTACATCTTTCGGTTAATGTTTCCTATATTGTACCAAGGGTTATGACTAAGACATACCACATTTAATTTCAATTTGTAATTTTCTTTGAATGTATATTATAATATTTAAACTTAGACCTATATATGCTTTGCCTCTCAATTGTATTCAACTTTCTATGGAACACCACTAACAAAGATACCACTTTTTTATATTTTAAAGGTATTTCCCTTAAAAGAGATATTGCCTTCTCTTTTCCTTTAATTATATTTGGGATAAAGTGAGACAGCCTTCAGATAATATCTGTTTCCAGTTTTATAGGTGGTGGTGACATACATTTTTGATGTGTGTTTGCAGGAAGTACTACATATTCCCCAAGTTTCAACTTAACTTAGCCTACCCAGCTCAGCCATCAGTACCACTGAAGAGAGTGGTATCAGTCTCACCATAGACTGTACGAACTCATTGCACATTGAACATTTACTCATGTACAGACACATCAAAACAGATTTTTCATAGCAATTTCAGTTTAAAATAACAAACACCAAACGGGAAGTTCATCAGCATATCGACTTATGCTTAGGATACTGCACAGGGATACACAAGCTCTCATGCTACAGACTTCCTAGTGACCTTAGTAGCTTAAACAATTCTCCCACACCTCATTCTCCACATATAGAGATAGACGTGTCTGACTTCATTCTTTTTCTGACTTACCTGTTTATTTCACAGCAGTAAA